>NC_088979.1:48957256-49268090 GCF_963932015.1 Anas acuta | reverse complement strand
AATATGAGGAAAAACTTCTTCATTGTGAGGATGATGGAGCATTGGAACAGTTTGCCCAGAGTTGCTGTGGAGTTTCCTACCCTGGAAATATTTAGAACATGCCTGGACATGATCCTATGCAATGTGCTCTAGCTGACCCTTCTTGAGCAGGGAGGTTGGATGAAATGACCTCCAGAGTCCCTTCCATCTTTAAACATTCTGTGATTCTGTGAATATAATTTCAAGGGGTATTGTTTGTTTTTTTGAAGAGTATCTGTAAGGAGAGAGTATCTACTCCCTTAAGGCTATTTGTTCAAGGACCTTGTAAAAATGGGATAATAAGGAAATGGGAAAAGTAAAACATACAGGGCACAGACCTGGCAATGGAGACAACATCAAGAAACAAACTAGGACAGTTATATAAATTGATAAGGGTGGAGTGTGAGAATATTTATTTCAATAAGATCATCTGAGAGAGAACCATATAGAAGTGGTTTGAGAAGGAAAATGGGAGGCAATAAACAAAACATACAGAGTCATAGACCTGGAAAACACAGTGGAGACAATAATAAACATACTGTCGGTCACATTTGTTGATGGTCTATCAGGAACTTGTAGGAATTGTTTCAGAGAGGGACAACTTGGATTTTGCAGCTGATCAGGATACCAGCATAAACATCAAGTACTGACTGGACTGTACTATCCACATCCATGAAAGAGTGTGTAAGAGGATAGGGTGCAAGGAGGAACAAAGAGGGGGGTAGGTATGAAAGGGTATAAAAGACACTGGTCATGTGTAAAATGGGAATGCTGATTATGCTTGCCTGTCTGATATGTGTGCTGATCAATGCAGTCAGTCTTATCTTCTATCCTGTATCTTCTTATTAAATCCTTCCTCAACCACCTCTCTGTGTAGTCATCTTACATGTGTTTATGACCTGAAAGACTGAGTGACAGCTTCTATGGGGAATCAGCATGAGTCAATTTGGGGCCATCTACTGGAGTCAGACCAGGGGTGTGGGCATCTCTGACCTGAGGTGTCATATACTGATGCCAGTGTAGTCTTTTAGTCACAGCCACTTAAGCAGGATCAGTGTGTGTCCCCAAACCAGCTACTGGGGTGCTTGGAGTGTGTGAGGGGTTCAATACTGGCAGCTCGAGTGGGGCCGTGGGTCACAGCTCATATGCCTGGTGCCAGCTGCTGAGTGGATGAGTATATGTTTCTTCCCCAAATCAGTGTGCATAAGGGTTGTGTGTGCATTTACTGGCAAACCTCATACTGGAGCTGCCAGTGAGTAGGAGACTTGTGGGGCAGGTGTCAGGGGCCAGGATTCAGGCAGGTGTGCTGGACAGGCAGAGGGGCACCTCCAAGTGTGCATGTACTGGTGGGCCTGGAGGATAGAGGTGTGTGCTTGTACCAGGGAGATGCTGTTTGTGCCATCCCAAGAAGAAGAGAGGACCTAACTGTCAGTGATTTATGGTAAGTCTTGTGGGCAAACCAGGCATTGTCTGGCTTGTGGCAGACTGTAACTGGCTGTGTCAGCAGCCTCTGCTTGTGTCATCTGTATGTGTGCCAATGCATGTGTCTGGGATAGGTGCTCAGCTTCTCTGCTGGTTGAACCTGAAAATGGGAAGGTAGCACCCATGTCTATTGTCCCGTAGCAGAGATGCTGGGCTTGGAATGGATTCTAGTATCTAGGAGGAAATCCTCAGGCCTTAGACCTGCTGGAGGTAGCATCCACTTATAACTTCTATTAACAGTTTTTGTCCAGCTTTTTTTGTTTGTTTGTTTATTTTTTCTCCTTCATGACTTTTTTTTTCCATACATGAAACAAAAACTGAGCTTAAATGATGTAGTATAAGTGGATGCTCTAAGACAGTTCTTTTTGTTTGGTATATGCACCATGTATTTTTAATATGCCAGTTGAAGTAAAAACAATACCTATATTAAAAAAAAAAAAAAAAAATCACTTTCTCTTTTGTGAAATGAATTTAGAGACTAGAAAGTTTCTCTGTGCAAGAAAATCTTCCCACATTTGGCCAAAATAACTCATGGCTTCAAATGATTTCAAGGAGTCCAAAACACTGCTAATTCTCAGAATAAACTGGAAACTTATTTTTACTTTTTCATGATTTGCTCCTACAGGAACCAAAAGGGAATACTGCTGATGTAGAAGTTTCCTGGTTGTTTTCTATCATTACTGAGCAATTTCATCCTGACTTTTTTTTTGTGTGTGTGTGTGTGTGTGTGTGTGTGCGCGCAGTTTCTTTTCCTCAACCCCTTCAAAAAAAGGTTGAAAAATGAAGAGCTGCCATAAATTAAGGCACGCTGACACAATCTTTTTGTAGCAGCTCGTTACGGTTATGTATGTTATTTAGCAATTAGCAATTCTTATATAACAAAATACTTTCTGACTTCACCAGAAGATAAGGAACTGCATCTATTTAGACTAAACATACATCAGTTGTTAACAAAAAATTTTGAAGTTTTGTAATCCAGTTTTAGTTTTTGAGGCTATTTTATTAGACCTGTATAATTACAGTACCAAATAGGATTTTGTTGTTGGTGGTGTTTTTGTTCATTTGTTTCTTTTAAGTGAATAACTGCATTCAAACAAAAGTAGAGACATTTCATAAATAATTGCAATAGACAGTGCAGAGATTCCAATAACTCAAAAACACAGAGAAAAATATGGACTGACAATGTGCTCAGAGAAGACAGCCTGTCTTGCAAGTATCTGGGTGACAAGTGAAATATGTTTCCAAGTTTTTATCCTATTCCACATCATTTTCCGTTTATTTTACTACAAAGACATATAACCAAACAAAATAACATTTTCTCCTTTACTCTCTGTTCTAATAAAACCTTACACATGGTATTTTTGGAAGCTTAAGTAAAAAGAAAGAAGACAGATGCACTCCAAAGTTCAAACCACCTGAGGGTCCTTCTTAAAAATACTGTGGTTCACTTAACCAATTTTAGTGAGTGTGCAAACAAGGGAGAAACTTAGTTTTGGTTATTCATTATGATCTTTGACATTATGTTGGCAGTTATCATGTAACATATGGAGTCCAGTCCTTCACTGATCTAGATAGTAAACATGAAAAATTACCAAGTTTCAGACTGTCATCTGGGAAGGGAGAGAGAGATCATCCTGTGTTTTATGTTACAGTAGACATCTATAAACCTAACAATTACAGAATGAAAATTCTTGTCTATATTAAGATCTGGTACTTATGTGAGCCAAAATTAAATTTCAGAGAAGCCTAGCTAATTAAGAGTGTTGTTATTTGCAAAAGAGGGGAAAGAATAGTATGGGATAGTATATGTGATAGGTTAATATTTTCTAATGGTCTAATAAAAGCAACAACACTCGTAATATGTTAGATTAAAGTGGGTGTTTAATCATAAAGCATTCTGCTATAAAATTTATGAGGTTAAAATATGTTAATTCCAAACATTGTGATATATTTTCAAAATTGAGTTCTGGTAACATGGTAGCCTTTTGATGCTACCAGTGAAGAGGTGATGAAAATAATGTATTAAGCCAATTTAAAAAAGCATTGAAATGTATTATAGCACATGTAAACCTGCTGCCTAAATCAGAATATATAAATTAGATGGACTGCAAGAACAACAAAAAAAAAAAAAGGCATTTTTAATTATTTTTTCAAAGGTTAGTTTTCTGACATCTGTCATTCATCTTGATCTTGAAGAAAACAAGGGAAACCTAATAAAGAGAGAAGATTTTCACTAAACTTACCCAGGATGTGTGTTCACTTGAAGCTTCTATTTCTAGTTTTCTAACTTTCTAAAGAATGTGGTTCAACAGGGAAAAAAACATTTTTATTTTATTTATTTTTTTTTTCTGAGAAAATACATACAGAGAAATGGGAATAAAAGCTTTGTTTGGAAGGCTCCAAAGATATATACAAAGGTAGTTACCTTTCATCCAACATAGCACCAAAATTGTTTTATAGTTATGTCAAGGAATTTAGCATTCACACATTTGCTATGTTCACATATTTGCATATACTCACATATTTGCTATACTGACTAAATCAGAAATCAGTGATATCAACAATAAACATGAGAATTCAGGTAAATCAGTGACACCTCACCTGAGTCATGACGAATATATGACGTATCTGTATGGGAGATGGGTCTAAGGCAATATGGCATTGCAAACCCAGGCAGCACATGACATTTTATGAAAGCTGAGGTGAAGGTAACTGTGGAGCTGGGACTACTGGGACCTATGAGGAACATTGGAATAGTGTTGGTCTATTAGTGACAGGAACCTGAGAAACCTGGAAAATAGCATGGGTTTAATAATCTATTTAGTTCCTAAAGAGACTGAATGGCACTCTTGCACTTCTAGAGTTTCACCATAATCAGCACAGTCATTTAAACCCCGCCTCAAATGAGCATTCATAAGAGTACATACATGTATGAATATTAAAAGAAAAGGAAAAGCAAACAAACAAATACAAAAAACAATACAACAGCAAAAAAGCTGAGGCATACGTTTTGGAATCCATTCTGTCCATCCTATTGTGTCTCATTTCTACTGCTGGTAGAGTGAAATTTGTTTGAAGTACTGGTAGGGTGTATTGGTAAAATAGTTCATGTCTGAAACTGACAATTTTATACCACTCTTAGTTAACTCTGTACAGCCTTACCTTTTCCAAAAGTTTGAAAGCCGGGAGTGTGAACTTGTGTTTGTGAGGAAAGATACACCAAGACTAAGACATGTAACAGGCAATTTAAGTCTTTGCAATTCTTAGCAGCCTTCAGCATTCTGGAGAATGTACTCAAATATAGCAGAAAAAGGAGGAATTCATACGGATAAAAGTACATCAATGAGCAAAGTTTGTGGAAACATTAAAAATTAATTAATGATAATTTTTAATATGATCTTCTTCATTATAGCTGGGTGAAATAATGTTATGTCTGATACACAGTTTGGTGTTGTATGGGTACACAAAATAATCTTCTAAAATAAATAAATAAATAAACAGATAAATAAAAGATAGAAAAAGCATGCCACAAGCTAATGGTATCTCATTTTTAAAGTCTTGGCTTGATGGAGATGTACTTTTTTTACCATTTTTAGTTTTGGTAGTTTTAGAAAAATTGTGTTTCTTTAAATCTTTATTTGGATATCTTTCCTTTTGCAGACTTTGCAAAGAAGCAAATTATGTAAGAACTCATTAGGATCAATGAAGATTCCAGTTCATTTCTAATTAGTTCCTCACAGGAACAAAATTACTTGAACACAGTATTTTAGTGAAAACACTGGGTGGTTTTATCTCTACAAAGCAAATATAATAAAATATAATTATATAATAAAGTTAGACCAATTTCCTAAAGCATAAGTAAATCAGAGAAGTAAAGAAATAGGAATATTCCTTTCCTGCTTCCCTTATTCTCATTTGAATCTTAAGTGTACAGAATATTTTGAATCACTGAAAGTAAGTTATACATGTTATTGAAGAAGAAAAAGGAAAAAAGAAAAGGAAAAGGAAGATGACACATAATGGAGAAGAAAAAAAAACAACAACAACAATCAACCCAAATATATCAAAAATCCTCAAGCATGCAAATGACATGCAAACAGGGAAGAGATTAAAAATACAGATTCAAGCCTACTATAAGTTTTGAGGTTTTATTTATTAGTGCACTTATCTAAAGAACAATTAAATAAATACTCTTTTTTTTTCTTGTTTTCTTTTGTATTTTGTAATATTTGATTGAAACAGCAAAGGTGAAATGATATGTTCATGGAAAACAAAACAAAACAAAAAAAGTAATAATAATGGGGCTTGTTTACATGATTATTTATTTTTCTATTTTTCCGTAAAGTATAAGTTACAAAAAATGCAATCTTATAAGTATGAATAAAAAAATTCAATAACATTTTCTTAGTGCTCTATATGGGGAGACTACTGCTAACATTAGGATATATTTAATCTCTTGGGAAAAAAAAAAAAAAAAAAACTTGGATTTTGTCTATTGAAGTATACCAAAATATAAATAAATAAATAAATAAATAAATAAGTAAAAGATGGGGGCAGAAAATCTACTGACCTGTGATTTGACTGCTGGATCAAAAAAGACTCATCTCAGCTAGAAACAGCAAGGCTGGGATTGTGACACCAAACTTGGAGCATACAAATACACTGCTGCAGTAGCAAGTTTCTCAACCAATCTCCTTTTTTCCCTGGTGTTACTCAAAGACTGAAGTGAAAGCTGCTGGCCTGAAAAACAGCTGTGAAGCCATGTAAGTGTTGCTGCCATCGCAGCAGTAGTAGCAAGCAGAGGTAGAGGACTGGTAGAGAACACACAACCTTGTATGGGGACCCTTAAGGAAACTAACTCCTCCCTTCTGACTTCAGAGTGGGTATTTCTTCCAGTTACTTTTGTGCCAGTATGCTCTGAAATTACTGTTTAACCAATGAATCAGACTTGCAGGAATTTGTTTTGTTATGTAAATTTGTTAAGTGTTTAGCTATTTATTATTTGAAATCAATAAATAGCGATATTGTCAAGAATCTATGTTTCCTGGGTTTGGTGCATCATAATACCTTTTTAGGGTGAGTAAGCATACTAACCAGTGAACTGACTGCCTCACTCTGTCTTTATTATGGTAAGTGCTGAAAGTATGGGGAAGAAAATCTTGGGATGTCATGACGCTTATATTAACATATACAAGATATAATGGATCTAACGAACAGCAACATTTACAGTTTTTATTTTTAGTTTGCTGACAATTGCTAGAAAAAGTTCCAAAATCAGTTGCCTATTTATGATAGATTCCATTGGATTATTTTGCTGTTGCAGAGAAGACAAATCCTTGACAATAATAACACAGCTTTATTTAATTAAATGTAATTACCTGTATAATATCATTCTAATATATGTGGATAAACCACTGACAGATTTTGTATGTAATTTGAATAACCCACTAAATAAGAATAAAAAATAATAATCTGGTTGCAGTTTACAAAATTGTCAAGGTCAATGATATGACTTCTATTGACTTCAAAAACATTTCAGGATAGTTTGTATTATACCAGTGATGCATATTATTTTGTTCTAGGCTTTGCTGTTATTCTCTGTCTTATTTCACCTGGTTATAATTTAAATGAATAATATCAATGTGTGTCTATTTAAAGATATATTGAGGGCAATTACTAGTTCCATTGTAGCTGTTGGCAATGAGAGGTAAAAGACATCAAAGGCTGAATTTAACTTTCTCAGAGTTTTCTTTCACAGTGTAGCTTGCAGTGAAGGATAGTCAGGCTTTTGATATCGTGAACATGAAGATTTACTCATTTTTCAGTTGGACTTTTGGTTCCTTTAGGCTTTAACCAATTATTTTTCCATGTATATTCCATCAGTTGCCTCTTTTCACTCACAAAATTCAGTCTAACTTCTTATTTCTGCCTAATAAAAATGTTGTTAAATGCATGCTTTTCTCTAAAACCTAATTTTCTCTTTATAACTCTATTGCCTGAATTTCATTCAAGTTGCCAAGTTGTAATTATAATTTTCTTCAGACTTTTTTTTTTTTTTTTGGCTTCTTAACTGCTATTGTATTCACGCTGGTCCATGCAAAATTTAGCTGAGTAATTCACCTTTTCTTTTACATTCAGAACATCATAAAGTTTAGGACTTTTTTTTTTTTTTTTTTAAGGTGGGATGTTGTTGCATTTCTTATTTCCCCAGATTGGTGTGCTACTAATCATATGCTTTCCTGAAATCTTAGTAGGACTTATGGAATGCCTCCTCTTCTCATTAATACTTTGTATTTCCATGAAGGTCATCTGTTGTAAGCTGGACTAGTCCTAGCAAAACTGCAAATACTCACTCCTCATCTAAAAAGTCATCTAAGTCATCTGAAAGGAAAGCTGATTGTTGTGGTAGTAAATTGGGAATTATTTAGCAAGTTTGTCTATAAACAAAAAATAACACCTTTTTTGAATGGTTCATATGTATATGCCAGGAATTTTGTATTTGTATTTAAATGGAAATATCCTGATTAGACTTCTATTAAAAAGGGTACTGTATTGACTGTAAATATTGCAAAATACAGTAAAGGGTGTTATACTATTCAAGCACAGAGGACCAGAAATTGATGTATATACCAGTGACATAATTTGCTTATCTCTGTGAAACAACAACCCTCCCCCCCCCCCCCCTCCCCCAAGAATATCATGAGCTTAGTGAAAGGTAGAAGATTTGTTTTGAAGATAATCTTACTCCATATTTAGTTCTGGTTTAGTTCTGGTGTTAAAAAGAAATTAGTAAAATATAACTGTAATTCATATAGATTTTGGTTGCATGGCTATAACCCAGGACATAGTCAAATAAACTGCAACCAGCCCTCACTTGTTTTCTGGAAAAGTTGATGGAAAAGCACATGGCAACATATTAAAATATTTCCTCACTATCTAGTCAGAGTCTGGGTTAACTAATATTATCACAGCTGTGGACCATGTAAATCTGGGTTAACTAATATTATCACAGCTGTGGAGTGTATATATTCACTCATTTAACTGGAAATCTCAGTTGCACTGCATATTAAAACTTGAAGCCCTAACTTCCATATGCAGTTTAGCAGTTATTAGAAACAAAACTAAACAAAAACAACTCTACAGCATATTCTTATTATTTGTGAGCTCTGGATCAGACTAAGATTGCTAAAAACAGCAATGCTGTGAAAGCAATAGATTAATTTACAGGAAATAATATAACTCTTCATCTCCTTGTTTCTGATGTACACTTATGATTGACATTTTTTAATGTTGGGAACATAGAAAAGATGTTGAGTTCATAATTCTTTTGCAACATCAGTAAACTATAAAAAGGCAACAGAAGAAGCAAACAGAATATTAGAAATTATTATCAAAAGGACGGTGAACAAACCAAAAAGAACATTACCGTGCAACTGAGTAAATTCATTGATCAGATTTATCTTGACTACATATGATTTTGTTGAGTTGAATAATAAAAGAAGAAAAAATCAGGTAAAAAAGAAAAGAAGAAAGGAAGAAAGTAAAAGAGAGTAAAAGAAAGAGAAAGAAAGAGAAAGAAGGCAAGAAGACAAGAAGGAAATGAAAGAAAGAAAGAGAAAGAAAGAAAAAAAAAGAAAGAAAGAAAAAGAAAAAAAGAAAAGTGTGGTTAATAAGAAAAAATTAACATTTTGGTTGGTGTTCAACTGCAGGTGATTGATTCTTCAATTCAGATGAGGTATCTGAGACATATACAATACATGCTTATAAATTCAGGAACTGTATACAGAAGATGAACCAGATAGTGATATACATGGTCTGTTCTGAAAGTAGTAGGACTCATTTAAAAATATATATATATATATTCATGAGAATAGAACAAACTATTAGAATTTTTCAAAGTAGCACCCTTCTGCATCTACACACTGCTGCCAACAAGTTTTCCAGTTTTCGTACGCCTCCAGGAATGCCTGGACCGGAATGCTGTTTAGCTCCCTCGTCACGGCCTCTTGAAGCGCCTCTACCGATGCATGATGCTTCCCCTTGAGCTTCTATTTTATTCTCGGGAATAGAAAAAAGTCTGGCAGGGCCAAGTCGGGGCTGTAGGGGGGCTGAGGCAGTGTTGCCACCTTGTGCTGGGCAAGATATTCCACTACGCGGAACGCTGTGTGGCTCGACGTGTTGTCATGGTGCAGCTGCCAATTGTTGATGATGGCTGGGAGGACAAGAGCAATGCGTTTTTGCAGTCTTGTGAGGACTTCCACGTAAAAAACTGCATTAACTGTTTGTCCGGGTGGTACAAACTCTTTGTGGATGACTCCATGTCGATCAAAAAAGCAAATGAGCATGGACTTTTGCTTGGAGTTGCTCATTCGTGCTTTCTTGGGGCGTGGGGAAGCAGGGGTGTGCCATTCTGTGCTCTGCCGCTTACTCTCCGGGTCGTATTCAAACACCCACATCTTGTCACCAGTCACTACATTGTCCAAAAACTCGGGCTCCTCATTCACATGATGAAGATCCTGGCAGATCTCTTTCCGGTTGGCCTTTTGCTCCTCTGACAACACTCGCAGCACAAACTTCGCGCACACTTTCCTCATGGCTAAGTTTTCTTTCACCATCTCAAAAACTTGGGTTTGAGGAATGCTCAAGTCATCAGCAGTCATTCTGATACTCATCCTGCAATCACGGTTCAGTAAATTTTTCATTTGCGACACATTTTCGTTGGTCTTGCTGGTTGAAGGGCATCCGGAGCAGTCGTCGTCTTCTACTCTTTCCCTACCTTCTCGGAACAGCTTGTGCCACTCAAAAACACCCGATCTACCCATGGCAGCATCACCGTAGGCCTTCTTAATCATGTCGTGAGTCCCTTTGCCTGTTTTACCAAGCTTTACACAAAATTTGATCGCATATCGCTGCTCCAGTAAACGCTCCATGATTCTCTGTGACGAGGTGTTTTGACAGGTGTTCACAGTACAAGCAACCTGCTCTCTTCAATGGCCATCAGCCAAATGCCGATTTTTCCCAGCGTTCCCAATATCCCCCTCCACCAATCCTGCGTGCGCAGCCGCCTCTCGTCTGCCCGTTCACCCAGGAAAAAGCCAGTCCTACTACTTTCAGAACTGTGTGCTATGTCACACAGTGCTAGACCTTGAGGATATTATATAATTGGAGCTTAAAACAAATCTGAGTAATTTTTCATATATAGTACCTGCATAATCTGTTTCTGGTACATTTTTCCAGATTTGTCTAGATATGAACAGT
Organism: Anas acuta; assembly: GCF_963932015.1. Lineage (NCBI taxonomy): Eukaryota > Metazoa > Chordata > Aves > Anseriformes > Anatidae > Anas > Anas acuta. The sequence continues at coordinate 49,257,332 of NC_088979.1, read as the reverse complement.
ATGAATCTTTGAGAAAAATAAGAAAAAAAAAATGATAAATAGGTCAGCCACACCATATGATTCAGGAGGTCTTTGAACCTTTTATTCAAATAAATAAATAAATAAATAGAGAGAGAGAGTGTCTTGTTTTACTCCTCCCTAAAGACACCTCCATCAAGATTTGCTCTGACTTAGTTCTTAGGCTTAAACTAAAACTATATCTGAATATTTTCGTGTGCATGATAGTGACCACTGTGTTTCTGAACAAATATATGAAACATAAAATAGGACCACTGTCCCACTTGGTACTGCTTGTAGTTGTCTAACAAAGATTGCTAACTATCCTCATATACTATAAGAAATGCAGCAATTCAAACTATAATAGCTTTCTTCAGGAACCATATTACTTTTTTTTTTCTTTTGATGAGTAATAAATTATAAATGTCTCTTATCTCCTCCACCATGTAGTGTCACAAGATTGTACACTTTTGCATGTCATTCTATCTTTATGCTATACCACAGTTTTCATGCATGTTAAATCTTATGTGCAAAAAAACAGACAAATGAATGCTCCTTTTATTAAGTTTTTAATTACTGTAATAGTTTTTGCTGGGTCAAAGTTAATTTTATTTGTAGAGGCTCACACAGTGCTGTGTTTTGGATTTTTGATGAAAACAGTGGTGATAACACACCAATGTTTTAGTTGTTGCAAAGCAGTGCTTACACAGAGCCAAGGACTTTTTTTGCTTCTTATGCTACCCTGACAGCAAGCAAGCTGGGGGAACACAAGGAGCTGGGAGGAGGCACAGCCAGGACAACTAACCCAGACTGGCCTAAGTGACATCCTGTACCATATGGTGTCATGTTCAGGAATAAAAGATGGGTAAAGAAAGAGGAGGTGGGGGAGCAAGAGGAGGGGAATGTTGGGAGTACTGGCATTTGCCTTCCCGAGGAACTATTATGCATGATGAGCCCTGCTTTCCTGGAAGTGGCTAAACACCTGCCTCCTGGCGGGAAGTAGCAAATGAATTTCTTACTTGGCTTTGCTTGAACACACAGCTTTTGCTTTACTTAGTAAACTGTCTTTATCTCAACCCATGAGTTCTCTCACATTTACTTTTCTGATTCTCTCCTCCATCTCACCTGGTGAGAGTGAGTGAACAGCTGTGTAGCATAAAGTTGCCTGCTGGGGCTAAACCACAACAAATGTACTGCATATTGTCTTCTGTTATATATATATATATATATGTATGTATATATATATATATATATGAATAAATGTTATTGCTATTCTGTTTCTTTTTCCACTTCTTTTAAGTGTCTCATTAAATTTCTAATTACTTATACAAGATTTTAGGTTATAATAGGATGTCTCATTCTATGTGCTTCTTCTACGTACTAAAAGAATGTCTAAAATACCATTTTCACTTTGATTTTTTATATGTGAATAATTTGTGATGTACTCAAGAGTGAACTACCATGTTCTCGGCCCTCAGAAGTGTCAAGGTAAAATTATACACCCCTACTGGTTGTCCTCCATGTGACCTTATTTTGCTATTTATTCTTTTTTTCATTAGTTTACTTGTACTTTTCTTCATTAAAAAAAATCTGTTTTTCTGTAAGTAGTGATATGTCTGGGTAGACATTCAAGCAGAAAGTTTCAGTCCTCCTGTCTGATTGAGTAGCTGTATTTACATTTCACAGTCCTTGTACATTGTTGTTTTAGGTTTTATGTATTATTGTTTTTCTCAGATACAGTTCTAGAGGTGAAAAGTAATATACAGAAATTATAAAGATTGTTAAATTCCTAGGGGAAAAAAAAAAAAAAGCTTTCATTGTGTCACCCAGTCTTTTTAATGGAAAATTACATTAGCTGGGCAGTTTTTAACCTGTTGTAAGGAAAAGGTACACTCTATCATTCTGTCATGGTTCCACTCGAGTGGGCAGCCAAGCTCCACCACAGCTGCTCTCTCACTCCCCCTCCTCAAAGAGGAACGGGGAGAAAATACGATGAAGAGGGCTCAAAGGTTGAGATAAGGACAAGAAGATCACGCAGTAATTATTGTAATAATTTTTAGTAATTTCTTCGCTGACTACCTGGATGTTGGGACAAGGTGTATTGTCAAAAAATTTACAGCTGGTGTAAGACTCCACGGAGTGGTTCATGCACCAGATGGTTGTGCTGTCATTCAGTGAGACTGTCTGAGAAAGTGAGACAATCTGGAGAAATGGGCCAACAGGAAGGCCGAGAGGGATTTTATCAGTATGAATAAATGTCTGATGAGGGTGTATAAAGAAGAGAGAGACAGTCTCTCCCAGTTATAAGTGCCTAGTGCTAGGATGATGGATTGAATTGATGACAATTTCCAGATGCAGGTGATCAAGGCGCTAATGACGGGAGATGCTATCCTAAACCTGATACTTACAAAAAAGGGAGAACTGGATGGAGATGTAAAAGTTAGGAAATACAGATTCCTGTATTTCAGCAAGAAAATGCTGAAATACAGGAAATCCCACTTCAATTTAAGAAAAACAAACATTTTTTTGTTGTTGTTGTATTTAATTATTATTATAATTTTATTATAATTTTATTATTATTCTATTATCATTTATTCTAATATTTAGCAAGTTCCCAGTGAAGTTGTAGTCTCCATCCCTGGAGATATTCAGAACATGACTGAACATAGTCCTGAACAACCTACTCTCACTGATTCTCAGCAAGGCTCTGAACTAGGTGACCTCTAGGTCACTTCCAACCTAAACTATGCTGTAGTGATATTATATAATCATGAAGATTCCAATTCTATTTTATCTATAGAGAATGTGTAATTAGGGATTAGGATAATCATAATTCTGAGAATTATTGCATTGAAGATTATAGCATTCACTCGATGTCCTATAATACAAGCATGTGAATTACTCACGACCATGAAAATGGATTCTTTACAGTCACAGACTTGTTCACCAGCCTAGTCTACAACAGGAATACATAAACAACAAGAAAATTGCATTAATAATCCACTCTGAATGGTGTATTGTTTTTGAACACAAAGAAAAGCGAGAAACTTTCATTCTTTTTTTTTTTTTTTTGTGAAAGAAAAACAAAAGAAAAAGAAACAAATCATAGGAATTCACTTCCTATGGGAGTGTGCTCTCCCCTCTTCCAGGGAAAAGACACTGCATGTCTTTTCATTAGCACGGTACATTTGAATTAAACATTGCAAAACTTTATTTTTATTTTTATTATTGCATTAAGAAGAAAAAAAAAAGTGAAATGCAAATGAAAAAGGAAATAAAGCCACTGCATATACAATATTCACAAAATAAAAGAGAAGTATTTGGACAGAGGAGAACAGAAACATCTCATACATTTTGGTCTCATTCCAGGTATCTATTTTTATTTTTATTTTTATTTTATTTTTATTTTTTCTTTGTTTCTTTCCACTTTCCCTTGTGTGTTTTTTTTTTTTTTTTTGTTTGTTTTGTTTTCTGTTCCCAAAGATTCAGGGATATACCAGGTATAGTGGTCACAGATACTTGCAGGATATCATATGCCAATTTACTATTTATACAAGATGTGGTGAATCAGGAAAAGATGTTTCCTAAATATTGCTTACTATTATTATTAAATTACCTCCAAACAAGAAAACAAACAAAAAGTAATACTACATTGTAACTTTTTTCCCTGTTTTATTCTTAGTCCTAGTGCAAATCTTCTGTAAAAGTCTCCATAATAGTTGATATGTTAGGCAACTTATTTTTTATATATATATATATATATATATATATATTGTTTTTGTTTTATTTTGCTTTGTTTTTATTTTGTTTTATTTTTTTACATTTTATTTCTGATTTCATAGTATCTGCAAATATACCTGAAGATGAACCTGGTTTTGGGAGACACAATCTTTGTTTCTGTTGGTGGAACTATAAAGAAACAATTATTCCAATGGAACTACTTCTGTTTTTTTTTTTCAGTCTTAAGAGAAATGGTGGTATGCTTGAGGACAAGTCCAGAAATGTTTGCTGAATGAATGAGAAGAATGAAGCTACTGATAGTGCAGTTATCCGTAGCCACCAATCTACAGAGGATAACGCCTTCACAGGCAACTCAGAAGGACATCACTGTGGTGGTTCCACTCGAATGGGCAGCTGAACTCCATCACAACCGCTCTCTCACTCCCCCTCCTCAAAGAGGAACAGGGAGAAAATGAAATAAAAAGGGCTCAAAGGATGAGATAAGTACAAGGAGATCACATAGTAATTTTTGTAACGAGCAAAACAGACTCAGCATAGGGAAACAGTAAGATTTGTTGCTTATTAGTAACAAGCTAGAGAAGTGAGAAACAAAGGAAAGAAACCAAAAGCACCTAACCCCCCCATCCACCCTCTTCCACCTCCTCCCCCTGAGCAGTGCAGAGGAATGGGGGAACGAAAGTTATGGTAAGTCTACAGCGCTTCTTCTCTGCCGCTCCTTCTTGGTCGCTCTCATCCCCTGTGCTGTGGGGTCCTGCCCACGGGATGCAGTCCTTGATGAACTGATCTGGCGTGAACTTCCCACAGGCAGCAGCTCTTCCAGAACTGTTCCAGATATGGGTCCATACCACGGGGGCCATCCATCAGGAGCAAACTGCTCCAACCTGGGTCCCCCATGGGCAGCAGATCCTGCCAGGTCACCTGCTCCTGTGTGTGCTCCTCTCCACAGGCTACAGGTCCGGCCCGGAATCTGCTCCAGCAGGGGTCTTCCACAGGCGGCAGCCTCTGTTGGTGCAGTGCCACCTGCTCCACCATGGTCTCCTCCACGGGCTGCAGCGTAAAACCCTGCTCCACCGTGGTACTCCATGGGTTGCAGGGGGACAGACTGCTTCACCATGGTCCTCACCAGAGGCTACAGGGGACTTCTGCTCCAGCGCCTGGAGCACCTCTCCCCCTCCTTCTTCACTGACCTTGGTGCCTGCAAGGCTGTTCCTCACTCTTTTCACTCTCCCAGCTGCTGTGTGGCACAGCGTTTTTTTTCCCTTTTTAAATATGCTCTCACAGAGGCACAAAACAGCATCGCTTATTGGCTCAGCTCTGGTCAGCAGTGGGGCCCTTCCCAAACATGGGGCAGCTTCTAGATCCTTCTCACAGAAGCCACCCCTATGGCCCGCTGCTACCAAAACCTTGCCATGTAAACCCACTACAATCACTGACTTCCGCAGCCACACCTCAAGTACTGTGTTCAGTTTTGGGCACCTTGCTACAAGAAGGACACCAAGGTGCTCGAAAGAGTCCAGAGAGGGGCAATGATGCTGGTGAGGGGTCTGGAGAACAAGTCTTACGAGGAGCAGCTGAGAAAACTGGGATTGTTCAGCCTGGAAAAGAGAAGGCTCAGGGGCGACCTTATTACACTCTACAGGTACCTTAAAGGAGGTGTAGCGAGGTGGGGGTTGGCCTGTTCTTCCACGTGCCTGCTGACAGGATGAGGGGGAATGGGCTAAAGTTGCACCAGGGGAGGTTTAGATTGGATATTAGGAAGAACTTCTTTACTGAAAGGGTTGTTAGGCATTGGAACGGGTTGCCCAGGGAAATGGTTGAGTCACCATCCCTGGAGGTCTTTAAAAGACATTTAGATGTAGAGCTAGCGATATGTTTTAGCGGAGGACTTGTTAGTGTTATGTCAGAGGTTGGACTCAGTGATCTTGGAAGTCTCTTCCAACCCAGATGATTCTGTGGGATAGGTTGACTGGCTGATCCTCTCTTCCTCCCTCACACTGCCTCCCCCAGGGGAAGCCTACTGGGTGAGATCCAAACTCTTGCTTATACCGAGTTCTTTCCTGGGAAACCTAGCATTCTCTATAGAGTTGTTTCATAAGTTAGCACACATAGTTGGTTGTATTTGTCATATTCTTGGTATTTGCACATGCTTTGCAAGCAGTGTATTTATCACTGGCAATCCAAAAACTCCTGTTACTCAATAAACTACACCAGTCATTTACTAGACTGAAAGTGTATTGCACTATTTGTGAATCTGTGATTGTGATTAATGCAACCAGATTTATAGCACTGCAATATTGTGCTATTTGTGCACCCATGATCATGATAATTTAATATATTGAATGTGACCAGAATTATACTGCCAAATTGGGCATCACTCAGAATCTAAGCCCAGCCACTCCAAGCCCCTCTGACATTTGTGGGGAAGCTGGATTGCAAGGGGGTTTAGGTTCCGCCAAACTTTCTTCCCCTTTAATGCAACAATATGTTCACAGAAATTTTACCCCAGATACATGGGGTATAACAGCAAAGATATCTAGATAGATATCTATAAGTTCCTATGAGCTAGGGATAAGCTGTCCAGCATATTCCTGTACTTCCAAAGCTGTTTATCTTCTTGCTGCTTTTGGCAATAATCTTTCCTGTGTATTCAAGAAAATGTTCTGTGTATTTTCAGCCCCTTTCAATTATCTTATTATTTGTTCTTTATCTTGCAAATATTATTTGGGTCACTGTTGGCTTGTTTTGCCCTTTCTTCTGCAGGCAGATACAAAAATCTTTACCCCTTTGGTATTTATATTGCTCACATACTTGCATAAAATGTTTATGTGTAATGCATGGCTATGCAACAATGTTACAAAATACTTACATACTATCATTGGTTACAATATTTTACTATGATTAAATTTGGTTTTAAACCAAATTCATGTAATTGAATTTATAATTATATTTATAATTTATAGGTATTTACTTTAATTATACTTATAATTTATAGGTATCACAGGCCTCTGTTTTGGATCCCTTTTAAAAATTTATTTATTTATTTATTTATTTAAATCTATTTTCTTGTTTTTGTCAGGATTTTCAGTTCCACAGGCTCATGGTCACTGCAGTCAAGATTGCTCTTGACCTTCACATCTTCAGCAGTTCTTCTTCATTTATGACTAAAAACTCCAGCACTGTTTGTCTGATTCATCAGTCATGTGCATCAAGAAATTTTCTACAAAACATTTTGGGTATCTCTTATGCTGCTTGTACCATGCCCTGTTACCTTTTGAGTAAATATCTGCAATCATGAATTTTTATTTGAGTTGTACAAGACACACCGGGCACAGACTGGAATAGAAGAGATTCTATCTAAACATTAGGAAATACTTCTTTACTATACAGGTGACTGAGCATTGGCACACGTTGTGTGGTCCTGGGCAACCTGCTCAAGGTGTCCCTGCTTGAGCAGGGGTATGTAGGACCAGATGATTTCTAGAGATTCCTTCCAACCTTACCCATTCTGTGAACAGAATGAATTTCTTGCATTTTATTTTTCTCTTCAGCTAATTAGGTGACTTAAATTGTGGTCTGCTAGTGTATATGAGTATACACCTCCTCCCCGCCCATCCCTAATAGCTGATCTTAAACAATCCACCTATATAGCTGCTTGCCTCGGCACCTTCTGGTCTACCCAGGTGCCAGTGATATAAGCCTGGAAGTCTACACTCCCACCCCACTCTCTTAGACCTCTTACACTATTTTCTAGCTGTTGTAACTTGAAATTAACCTGTATTCACACACATTCAGAATAGAATATGCATCCACACAAAAAATAGGTAACAGTAGGATCTAATAAGAATACATGAAAGACTGCAGTGAACAATAAAACAAGCATAATGACCAGCAAACTGTTAGAACTCTACAGGCTAATTTAGTCTCTTGTCCTCTATTTTCTGACATTTATTCCTTCCTAATTCACCTTGACCATTCCCTTTCAGTGTCTTTTGTCCATCCCTTAAATATATCTCATAAGTTACTCACATTCCTTCAGTCTGCTTAAAAACATTCCAAAACATCTCAAGCACAGTTCAAAAATGTTCCCTCTCCTGCATCATGTAATGAATTCTATAGACCTGTAGGAAATAACTTCTTCATATTGCAAAGCAGTCAGGGAGGGCTTGTTTGGTGAACTCCTTCCAGGCTATCTCATGTCAGTTACAACCATCTGTGTTCTCCTCAATAGCCCTGTGAGCAGCCAGGTCAGGAAGACGCCCCCTTTTCACCAGTCAGGTGACTTGTGTTCCCCTGTTGCCTCTCAGCCCTGTGTTAGGGTGTGTTCCTCCACACAGGCCAGCAGTCACTACGATCCATGTCCAAGTGGAGGCAGGTGACAAGTGGTGTACCACAGGGGCCTGTCCTCAGACCAGTACTGTTTAATATCTTCATCAATGACATAGACAGGGGGATGGAGTGCACCCTCAGCAAGTTTGCAGATGACACCCAGCTGAGTGGTGCAGTTGATACGATAGAAGGAAGGGATGCCATCCAAAGGGACCTAGGCAGGCTGGAGAAGTGGACCCACACGAACCTAATGAGGTTCTACAAGTCTAAATGCAAGGTGCTGCACCTGGGCTGGGGCAATTCCGGACATGAGTACAGACTAAGAGAAGAACTAATTCAGAGCAGCCCTTCAGAGAAGGACTTGGGGATTCAAAAGCTTAACATGAACCAGCAGTGTGTGCTTACAGCCCAGAAGGCCAACTGCCTTCCAGGCTGTATCAAAAGAGGAGTGACCAGCAGGTAGAGGGAGGTGATTGTGCCCCTCTACTCTGCCCTTGTGAGATACCACCTATAGTGCTGCATCCAGGTCTGGGGTCCCCAGCCCAAGAAAGATCTTGATCTGTTAGAACAGGTACAGAGGAGGGCACAAAGCTGATCAGAGGGCTGAAGCACTTCTGTGAAGAAAAGCTGAGAGAGAGATGGGGCTAGTCAGCCTGGAGAAAAGAAGGCTCTGGGCCGACCTCATCACAACCTTTCTGTATTTAAAGGAGGCTTATAAAAAAGATGGAGAAGGTACTCAGGTAGATAATGACAGGACAAAGGGGTATGATTTTAAACTAAATGAGCAGAGATTTAGATTAGAGGTTAGGAGGAAATTTTTCAGTCAGAGGGTAGTGAGGCACTGGAACAGGTTACCCAGAGAGGTTGTGGATGCCCCAAGTCATCCAGGTGTTCAAGACCAGGTTGGACAAGGTCCTGAGCAACTTGATCGAGGTGATGATCCTGCCTATGATGGGGAGTTTGGGGGGGGTGGAACTAGATGATCCTTGAGATCCCTTCCAACCCAGGCCATTCTATGATTCTATGATCACTACAGAATCTTGAGGAAATATTCTGGTCTCTTGTGCATCCCCAGTGCAGTGACAACTAGGAATAATTTTGTGCTTCTGTTAATGGTCTCTGCCATGGAAATGTATGGTCTGGTATAAATATATATCATAGTATATTACAGATATTATTGCCAAAATGTTCATTATGGAGAATAACATCCCAGGAAAAATGTTCTTGATACTTGCGTGTCACAGTGGAAAAAGGGACAGTTTTCTTTTAAATTGTATATTTTTCTGAATGATTTGCTTATAATTCATGGTTTGCAGACTATTTCCTGAACTGATTGTTGCAGTTTGTATATATATATAAAAAAATCTCATTTAAAGTGAAACTTAGTGCATACAGAAGATCCATCTATCTCTAAGTCATCTTTCTGTGTGAAAATTAGCATAATGCTAACACAAAAGCAACAAAAATGTTTTACTGAAACTGATATGATATGTGGTGCATACATAATGATGATTTCCAGCTTTCGAGGGAAGTTTCGTATATTGTGCAAATAAGTATTACTTTCACAGTCATGAAAATAACTATTTTTTTCAGTAAATGCAAAGGGAAGGTTTTCATGCTCCATCAATAAGCCTAATAAACTGTTCATATTGAAAATATTGCTCTTTTTTTTTTTTTAATTTATTTATTTATTTATTTTTCTTTGAGGTTATTTATAAGAATCTGCTTTTTGAGCAGCAACAACAATATGTGGAAGTAGATGAACTGGCCCGATTTTTTTATTTTTATTTTTTTAAGGTTCTAAAAACTGTTCAGTTGGAAATCCAGCCATATCTGTTTACCAAGAACATCTTGGTTACTTGGTAAGTAACAAGTGTGATTGGTGAGAGTAAGACAGTCATTCAGTTTGTCTCATGAGACACTGTCATAATTTGCTTTCAGCTTTTGACAGATATAATTCTTAGGATTTGATTGTCTGCCTGCAATATCAACAATTGTTCTGAAGATGTTAAGATTTTATCCAATGGATTTAAGTTATGAGCCACTGATCACAGAGTTTGGATACCAGTTTTGAGTCAAAACTTGAAAAGGGCTTTTGTTCCTTGAAGTTACTGCTGCAAACCTGAAGGTAAAGAAGAAAGCAGTGAAAAATTGTTTTATGCAAAAGGAGAGCAGAGGTTTTTCCCTTCACTTTAGAGAGAAGCAAAGAACAAACAGGTAACTTAGGCTAGTAAACTCCAACAAAAACAAGTATTTCTAAAGTATTAGATTTTTCTAAAGATAAAAGCTGCAAGAAGGTGTCTAGGTTATTATGAACATTGTAACACTTCTCAGCAAGGACAACCTTTACTTGCAAAGAACTTTTTTTTTATTTGAATATTTGAAATTTTTAAATGTATTCAGACATCCCTACACACAAGGAATTTCTCACTGCACAATATATGCCAAATGTCAAAGAAAATACAATATGTTTTACTATTGAGAGTATGTTCCATTCAACTATATTTTTCTCTCCTTTCAAGTTTGTTTGATGTGTTTTAAAATTCAGTGTTTTCACTTATTCAAAAATTTCTATAATATATGTATTTAAAATTTCAAAACTCAGCATGCGAAGTGTGGTATTTTCATGTGTATGTAAAAGAAAGAAAATGCATATTTTATGATTAACAGGCACAAAATAGAACACGTGTATAGGAAAAAAAGGTTTAGCCAAAGTTGATATTTTTGAATTAACAGTGATAGAAATCAGATATAGCTGTATAATCCTATGGAAGAGACAAACATGAAATAATCAAGAATCTCTGCCTGCTGCCAGAAGCAAGATATAAGGAGGTAAATGAACTGAAAGAAGCCTTAATTCTAGATATATATACCTAATTAAAATAATAGTAATAATAAAAAAACCTCTCAACTATAGAACAGAAAGTAAAATGACACAAGAAAACACCTCATAGATCTGTAGAAGTCCTTGTTCTGTATAGACAGAGTGCTTGTGGTGGATTGACCTTGGCAAGCTTCCAGATTCCCAACCCAGCCACTGTCTCACTCCACATCCTAAATAGGACAAGGGGAGAAAATGCAATTGGAAAAACTCATGGATTGAGATAAAGACTGTGAGATCACTTAAAAATTATGATCATGGGCAAAACAGGCTCAACTTGGGGAAAATTAATTTAACTTTTTGCCAATTAAAGTGAAGATAAAATGGTGAGAAAGATAAAAACCCATACATACTCCCCTCACATCCCGTTTTTCCAAGGCTCAACTTGAGTTCTTCAGTCCCAACTCCTCTGCATTCTCCCCTCACCTCCTAGGGGTGCAGAGGCATGGGGAATGTGATATTGTGGTCAATCTGTAACAGTTCCTCTTCTTCATCCTCACGCTTTCCAGTGTGGGTTCTTCCTAAGGACCCACAGTCCTTCAGTACACACTTGATTTAGTATGGGTAATCTGTGGACCACAGAGTAGATAACTGGTGTGGTGTGGTTGCATCCATGAGCTGAAGGGAAATACTTGCTCCAGCACCATCTCTTCCACAGGCTGCAACAGAATATCTACTCTGGCACCTCCTCCTCTCCTTCCTTCTTTGTGTCTATAGGATTGTTTTCAGCTCCTGCCAGGTCACCTGCTCCTATAGTATGTACAGCCAAATCATGTCCAATTTTTCATCTGTCAGTCTCCAAAAGTCTTTCTCCATAGAGCTGATCTCTATCAATTCATCCCCTAATCTGTACTGATGTTTGAGATTGCCTCAGTCCATGTGCAAAATTTGGTACTTGGTCTTGCTGAAGTTCATGCAGGCCCACTTCTAAAGCCTGTCAAGGTCCCTCAGGACCCTTCTTTCTATTGTATCAACTACACCACGCAGCTTGTCACCTGCATACTTGCGGAGAGTGCACTCAATCCTGCTATATCATTGATAAAGATTTTAAACAGTACCAGTCACAGGACAGACTCTTGAGGGACAGCACTTGTCACTGATCTCCACCTGGATATTGAGCAATTGACTGCAATTTTCTGGAGTCAGCCATCCAGCCAATTCCTTATCCACTGAACAATCAGTCCATCCATTAAATCTATGTCTCCAATTTAGATATAAGGATGTTGTGGGGGACTATGCCAAAGGCCTTCTAGAAGTCCAGGTAGATGACATTGTTTGCTTTTCTCTTATCCACTGACGTAGTCACTCCATCATAGAAGGCCACTAGATATGACCATACAGAGATATGAGCATACAGAAAACCAATAGCATATTCTTTTGCAGTCTGTAAAAGAGAAACTGGCAAATGATATCAAGATACTAAGTCTTTTTTTCCTTATCCCCCACCTCCAAAATAGTGTTTTTATCACAACAGAAGCCATCATTATTCTTGCTGTTAACTGTGACCCTGCATAAGTCCTTACGTAAAGAAGATGGTGAACTGTCTATTGCAATGTAGTTGAGAAACACCCTTTAAAATGAAGAATACTATGCTGTCCCTTGACATAAAAAGAGCTTGTATTTCCCCTAGATAATCACTCACAACAGTTAACTTTTATGAAAAGTATTGGCAGCAAACTGTGTTTTCAGCCTTTTTTTATATACTAATCACTTTTTAGGAGTTATTCTTGAACTGTAGAAAAACTAGGGAATAGGCAGTCCTATAGCCAAACCAGATACCTCTGAACATGAATGCATGCTTGTTGTTACATTCTGAGGGGATATACAAAGTCAACAGAGAAGAACTTAAATAGTCTAGATCTCTGCATGCTAGGCAGCATTTTATATATAAGTAGTTTGGAATACTTTGGGGGAAATTAGGACAATTTGGCACTTAAATCTTGCATGTGCATTGGCAGAAATTTCATGGATTACATTCTTTTCCCCTTTAATGTGGAATCCTTTCTACCTTGCAGGCATATTCCAAAATTACACCTGTGTTCCCAGTCAAAATCTCTAAAATTTGTTTATGAATAATAAACTATTGTTTTTCATGCAAACATATTTAAACAGTTGACATAGTTCACAGTTCTTATAGAGATGCTTTAAAGGAACTACTTTGTGTCGTGGTTTAACCCGGCCAGCAGTTAAACACCACGCAGCCGTTCGCTCACCCTCCCCTCTCCCTCTCTGGGACGGGGGAGAGAAATGGAAAGTGAAGCCCGTGAATTGAGATAAAGACAGTTTAATAAGACAGGAAAATAATAACAACAAAATAATAATAACAATAATAATAATAATAATATAATGGTGATAATAGGGAAATAATAATAATATGTACAAACAAGTGATGCACAATGCAATTGCTCACCACTCGCTGACCGATGCCCAGCCTAACCCCGAGCAGTCCGGCCCCCTCCCCCCGGCTAGCCACCCCTATATATTGTTTAGCATGACGTCAGATGGTATGGAATACCCCTTTGGCTAGTTTGGGTCACCTGTCCTGGGTTTGTCCCCTCCCAGCTCTTACTGCACCCCCAGCCTGCCCGTTGGCAGGACAGAGCAAAAGGCTGAGATGTCCTTGGCTTAGTATAAGCACTGCTCTGCAACAATTAAAGCATCGGGGTGTTATCAGCACTCTTCTCATCTTAAGCCAAAACACAGCATTCCACCAGCTACTAGGAAGAAAATTAATTCTGTTCTAACTGAAACCAGGACATCTATCCACCCCTTATTCCATACCATTTATGTCATGCTCAGGTTACACTCTTTTCCATACATTCTAATTAGTCACCTATAGTAATCATGGTAGTGATAACATACAGTATAATATACTAATTAACATGGTACAGTTCAGTTCATGGGCTATTCTCACCCAGTATTAAATCTCCTTGAGGTACACACCGGACCTCTCCGTTCTTTTGCATCACCCACCAAGTGTATCCAGGTCCCTGAGCGAAAACAATTCCACGAATAGGTTTGCCTTTTCCTGAGGCAGGAGTAGCCCAGACTGTTTTACCCAGCATATTTTTTACATGCACTACAGGAACTTTATCCCCATCTACAGTACGTAACAGGTTTGATTGGGCAGGTCCAGCTCGGTTGGTAGATCCCCTAGTATTGACTAACCGGGTGGCCTTTGCCAAATGCGTATCCCAGTTTTTGAACGTCCCAGCGCCCATTGCTTTCAAGGTAGTCTTTAACAGGCCATTGTATCGTTCAACTTTCCCGGAGGCTGGTGCATGATAGGGGATGTGATACCCCCATTCAATACCATGTTCTTTGGCCCAAGTGTCTATAAGGTTGTTTCGGAAGTGAGTCCCATTGTCTGACTTTATTCTTTCTGGGGTGCCATGTCGCCATAGGACTTGTTTTTCAAGGCCCAGGATGGTGTTCCGGGCGGTGGCATGAGGCACAGGATATGTTTCCAGCCATCCGGTGGTTGCTTCCACCATTGTAAGTACGTGGCGCTTGCCATTGCGAGTTTGAGGGAGTGTAATGTAATCAATCTGCCAGGCCTCTCCATATTTATATTTCAGCCACCGTCCTCCATACCAAAGAGGCTTTGACCGTTTGGCTTGCTTGATTGCAGCACATGTTTCACAGTCATGAATAACCTGTGCTATAGCGTCCATGGTCAGGTCCACCCCTCGATCACAAGCCCATCTGTATGTTGCATCTCTACCTTGATGGCCTGAGGTGTCATGGGCCCATCGGGCTATAAATAATTCACCTTTATGCTGCCAATCCAGGTCCACCTGAGCTACTTCAATCTTAGCAGCCTGATCCACCTGCTGGTTGTTTTGATGTTCTTCAGTAGCCCGATTCTTGGGCACATGGGCATCTACGTGGCATACTTTCACAGCCAGGTTCTCTACCCGAGCAGCAATATCTTGCCACAATGCAGCAGCCCAGATGGGTTTGCCCCTACGCTGCCAGTTGTTTTGCTTCCATTGCTGTAACCATCCCCACAGGGCATTTGCTACCATCCATGAATCGGTGTAGAGATAGAGAACTGGCCATTTTTCTCGTTCAGCAATGTCTAAAGCCAGCTGAATGGCTTTCACTTCTGCAAACTGACTCGATTCACCTTCTCCCTCAGCAGCTTCTGCAACTCGTCGCGTAGGACTCCATACAGCAGCCTTCCATCTCCGATGCTTCCCCACAATACGACAGGACCCATCAGTGAACAGGGCATATTTCTTTTCATTCTCTGGCAACTGGTTGTACAGTGGGGCTTCTTCAGCACGACCCACCTCCTCCTCTGATGATATCCCAAAGTATTTGCCTTCTGGCCAGTCCATGATCACTTCCAATATTCCTGGGCGACTGGGGTTTCCTATTTGAGCCCGCTGAGTAATCAGTGCAACCCACTTGCTCCATGTAGCATCAGTTGCATGATGCGTAGAGGGGACCCTTCCCTTGAACATCCAGCCTAGTACCGGCAATCGGGGTGCTAGGAGGAGCTGCGCTTCAGTACCGACCACCTCCGAAGCAGACCGAACTCCTTCATATGCTGCCAATATCTCCTTTTCAGATGGAGTATAGCGGGCCTCGGATCCTCTGTATCCCCGACTCCAAAACCCCAGAGGCCGACCTCGAGTTTCCCCAGGTTCTTTCTGCCAGAGGCTCCAGGTGGGGCCATTCTCCCCGGCTGCAGTATAGAGCACATTCTTTACATCTGGTCCTGTTCGAACTGGCCCAAGGGCTACTGCATGGACTATTTCCTGCTTGATTTGTTCAAAGGCTTGTCGTTGTTCAGGGCCCCATTCAAACTCATTCTTCTTACGGGTTACTTGGTAGAGAGGGTTTACAATCAGACTGTAATTTGGGATGTGCATTCTCCAAAACCCCACAACACCTAGGAAAGTCTGTGTTTCTTTTTTGTTAGTTGGTGGAGACATAGCTGTTATTTTGTTGATCACATCCATTGGGATTTGACGAAGTCCATCTTGCCATTTTATTCCTAAAAACTGGATCTCTCATGCAGGTCCTTTGACTTTATTTTGTTTTATGGCAAAACCAGCTTTCAGAAGGATTTGGACTATTTTCTTCCCTTTCTCGAAAACTTCCTCTGCTGTGTCACCCCACACAATAATGTCATCGATGTACTGCAGGTGTTCAGGAGCTTCCCCCTGCTCTAGCGCAGACTGGATCAGCCCATGGCAAATGGTAGGGCTGTGTTTCCACCCCTGGGGCAGCCGATTCCAAGTATATTGGACTCCCCTCCAAGTGAAGGCAAATTGTGGCCTGCACTCTGCTGCTAGAGGGATGGAGAAAAATGCATTAGTGATATCAATTGTGGTGTACCACTTGGCTGCTTTCGACTCAAGTTCGTACTGAAGTTCCAGCATGTCCGGCACTGCAGCACTCAGTGGTGGCATCACTTCGTTCAGGCCACGATAGTCCACTGTTAGTCTCCACTCGCCATTAGACTTTCGCACTGGCCATATGGGACTATTGAAAGGTGAATGAGTCTTGCTGATCACTCCTTGGCTCTCCAATTGACGAATTAGCTTATGGATGGGAATCAGGGAGTCTCGGTTAGTGCGATATTGCCGCCGGTGCACAGTTGTGGTAGCGATTGGCACTTGCTGTTCTTCGACCCTCAGCAACCCCACAACAGAAGGGTCCTCTGAGAGACCAGGCAAGGTAGATAATTGTTTAATGCCCTCTGTCTCTAAGGCAGCTATACCAAAAGCCCACCGGAACCCTTTTGGGTCCTTGCAATATCCTCTTCTAAGATAGTCTATGCCAAGGATACATGGAGCATCTGGGCCAGTCACAATGCGGTGCTTTTCCCACTCATTCCCAGTCAGACTTACTTCAGCCTCCAATACAGTCAACTGCTGAGATCCCCCTGTCACTCCACAAATATAGATGGGCTCTGGTCCTTTATAGCTCGATGGCATTATAGTACATTGTGCACCGGTGTCTACTAAAGCCTTATACTTCTGTGTCCGTGATGTGCCAGGCCATCGAATCCACACAGTCCAATAAACTCGATTGTCCCTTTCCTCCCCCTGGCTGGAGGCAGGGCCCCCCTAATCCTGGTCAGAATCTTCTTCGTTTCTGTTTGAAGGACTGTCTGCTGGAAGTTGGAGCAGCAAACTTTTCAGAGAATTCTTTTTTCCTGATTGTTTTCTTTTGCAACTCACGTACCCGTGCCTCTAGGGTCGCGGTAGATTTTCCATCCCATTTTCTCATGTCCTCTCCATGGTCTCGTAAGTAAAACCACAGGGTGGCACGGGGTGAGTACCCACCATATCGTCTTCCTTGTGTAGATGAACGCCTACCCCTGATAGCTGAGACACTGCTCTGTACAGGTACAGAGGAGAATAATCTCTCTTCAAGTTGGTGAAACTTTTCAGAAAGTGTTTTCTCCCAGGTGTTCTCTTTCGGTCGTTGGACACTGGTTGGTTCAGGTGGGGAGGAAGATAGATTCTCTTCAAGTTGGTGAACCTTTTCAGAAAGTTTCTCCACAGCTGAGACGCAGGCCTGTAAGGAAGAGGAGAGACTTTCTTCGTACTGCCGGAGTTGTTTAGCCACTTCATCCACTGTGGGTTCCTCATCCTCTTTCCAGGCCATTATTGCCAATGAACTGGCATATGATGATGGTGCACTCCGTACAAACTTCCGCCACATGGGTCGTGTACACTTGACTTCATCTGTATCTTTGGATGTTTGTCTGAGGTCTGGATCCTCATAAATCACTTCCCATACGGCTAATTCCCTCAGGTACTGGATTCCCTTCTCCATAGTGGTCCACTTGCCTGGTAGACATAAAAGTTCTTCCTTGAAGGGATACCTTTCCCTCACAGCTGAGAGGAGATGCCTCCAGAGGCTGGTGGATTGTGCTCCATCTGCAATTGCTTTGTCAATGCCGGCGTCTCGAGCAAGGGATCCCAGCCGCTTGGCTTCCCTGCCGTCTAATTCCACACAATTGGCTCCAGAGTCCCAGCACCAGAGCAGCCGGGTGACAAGCTGCTCACCTATACAGCGACCAAAATCTTTTCGCATATCTCGTAGCTCGCGTTCGTTTAGGCTTCGGGTAGTTACTGTTGATTTTTCGGCATCCTCATCTTCCTCCTCCTGAATCCTTGATGGCCCAGCGTCGTCGTCATCTTCGTCATCTCTATATCTAGTTTTGGCAGAAGCCTTACCTGGATTGGCAGAAGACTCTCTGCGTTCTAAACGACCTGAATCTCTATACCATTTTTTCACCTTCTCTACAGGGGCAGCTTGCACTGCTACTGCTCGTTTCTCTGACTTTGTTACAGGGTCTGCCACAGAGGTTGGAATACCCTCTGCAGGGTCAACTTGTACTGCTACAGCTCGTTTCTCTGACCCCATTACAGGGGTTGGAATTCCCTCTGCAGGGTCAACTTGCACTGTTACAGCTTGTTTCTCTGACACGGCCACAGGAGCTGGAGTGGCTGCAGGAGCTGGAGCTGGAGCAGTTGCAGGAGCTGGGACTAGAGCAGCGGTAGGAGCTGGAGCTGGAGCGGCTTCAGGAGCTGGAGCTGGAGCGGCTGCAGGAGCTGGAGCTGGAGCAGTTGCAGGAACTGGGACTGGAGTAGCGGCAGGAGCTGGAACTGGAGCGGCTGCAGGAGCTGGGACTGGAGCGGCTGCAGGAGCTGGGACTGGAGCGGCTGCAGAGTCCACCGTAGGGGTCACAGTGGCCGTTGGATCTGTCACAGGGCTTGGAGTGGCCGCAGGGTCTGTCACTAAGTTGATAGCAGTATCAATGGCAGCTCGATAGGCATGAGCCAGGCCCCAGCAAGTTACAATGATTTGTGTTACTTTGGAACTCCTAGAATCATGACACCTTTTTTTCAAGCATTCTGCCAGTTTTTGAGGATTTTGCCATTGTTCAGGCGTGAATTTCCAAAACACTGGGGGTGCCAACTGCTCTAGATGCCTGCCCATATCCACCCATACTCCCTGCCACTCACAACTATACTACCTCCGGGCAGATCTCCGGATGAGCTTCCTAAGTAATTGTTTAACTTTAAGCAGAATCTGAAGTGCATTCAGGAGGCAGAACAACAAGACTATGGTGGTCTGAGTATCCCAAGAATATTCAATATCTTGGAGAGCTATTGTGACAAGCTCAGGGGATAAGAGGGTGGTGAAGGAGGAAGGCAGAGTGATCCAGGAGGATACAGGGGTGGTGAAGGAGAAAGGGAGAGTAAGCAAGTAAGAAAAAATATCCTCCCCTTTCCCCTCCACAGATTGACTCCCTAATGGAAAAAAAACATAGGTATAATTGCTAATAGTTTCCAAGATACAGTTTCCAAAGTACAGAGTCGACGATGTTACTGAGTACAAATAACAAGTTAGAGTCATGACCAGATATTTCATCATCTCATAAGCCATTGCTACAACACACAGTACCATAATGATCTGAAACCAGGGCCCGGAGAAGATAAACAACACAACAGAGAGCAAATACGGAAAATAATGTACTATAATACTCAATTTGGAAAACAGGCGCAGCAGAGTTGAGATTAAAGCAATCAGCATTATGACAAGTGACTATTAAGCAGGTCTAATCCTTACACCAATTTTAGTTTAATAGTTTAACACACTCTGGTCAGATCTGCCGTTATCTCAACCTTTCGGGCCCCACGTTGGGCACCAAAAAGACTGTCGTGGTTTAACCCGGCCGGCAGTTAAACACCACGCAGCCGTTCGCTCACCCTCCCCCCTCCCTCTCTGGGACGGGGGAGAGAAATGGAAAGTGAAGCCCGTGAGTTGAGATAAAGACAGTTTAATAAGACAGGAAAATAATAATAACAAAATAATAATAACAATAATAATAATAATAATATAATGGTGATAATAGGGAAATAATAATAATATGTACAAACAAGTGATGCACAATGCAACTGCTCACCACCCGCTGACCGATGCCCAGCCTAACCCCGAGCAGTCCGGCCCCCTCCCCCCGGCTAGCCACCCCTATATATTGTTTAGCATGACGTCAGATGGTATGGAATACCCCTTTGGCTAGTTTGGGTCACCTGTCCTGGGTTTGTCCCCTCTCAGCTCTTACTGCACCCCCAGCCTGCCCGTTGGCAGGACAGAGCAAAAGGCTGAGATGTCCTTGGCTTAGTATAAGCACTGCTCTGCAACAATTAAAGCATCGGGGTGTTATCAGCACTCCTCTCATCCTAAGCCAAAACACAGCATTCCACCAGCTACTAGGAAGAAAATTAATTCTGTTCTAACTGAAACCAGGACACTTTGAAACAAATTCAAATATGTAAAAATTAAAATTAAAACATATCTTGGCAATAATGAATAAGTTTTATAGAATTTCTTATTTTTTGCAGTCATAGTAAATTTACCAACAAAAAAAAAAAAAGTTCCATACATTTGACTGTAGCCATCATATTGAACAGAACTCATCTAACAAAAATTAGAAGATATAAATCAACAAAACAAATATATTATAGTATTGAACACTACATCTGAGTTAATCCTCTTAGATTCTCTTAATAGAAAATGTAAACAAAGATGCACATGCAGCTAGTCATCTCATCCTACCGTAGATTATTTAAATAGGTAAAATAAATTGTGCCCATTTCTCTTCATTACCTATAAAAACAGCACAAAGTGACAAACATAGACACAATGTCAAATGTAGACATTTCTATGTTGACATCTAAGGGTTTATCCTGTTTCTAACTTAGACATATAATGCCATTTAAAATATTGTAGGATATTAAAGACATCTGCAGGAAGCTGGCAAATATGGCAAAGGACTTGTGAGAGACTGTGTCTTCTAGGTTAGTAGATAGAGTTGAAGAGAGATTGTCGAGTACATCTTAAATGGTAATGAATCATGAAATCATAGAATACTGAGGTTGGAAAAGACCTTCAAGATCATCTGGCCATCACCCCACTACCAATGTCACCCACTAAACCATGCCCCTAAGAGCCAGGTCCAACCTTCCCTTGAACACAGCAAGAGACAGAGATGCCACCACTTCCCTGGGCAACCCATTCCAATGCCTGACTACTCTTTCTGAGAAAAAATGTCTCCTAATTTCCAACTTGAACCTCCCCTGGTGCAATGTGAGACCATTCCGTCCTGTCCTATCATTAGCTATCTGCAAGAAGAGGACTACCCCGTGCTCCCCACACCTTTCTTTCAGGTAGTTGTAGAGAGCAAGAAGTTCTCCCCTGAGCCTCCTCTACTCCATACTAAACAACCCCAGTTCACTCAGCTGCTCTTCATAGGAATTATGTGCCAGACCTTTCACCAGCTTCCTAGCCCTTCTCTGGACACGCTCCAGGGCCTCAATGTCCTTCTTGTTCTGAGGGGCCCAAAACTGAACACAGTACTCGAGGTGCAGCTTCACCAGCGCTGAGGACAGGGGGATGATCCCCTCCCTGGCCCTGCTGGCTGCTCTGTTCCTGACACAAGCTTCTGTTATATTTAGTGGTTTCACCTCAGTTAATGGATTCTCAGTTAGTGGTTGTTTAGTGTTTTTTATGCTTTTTTAAATCATATATATTCACAAATTACTAGAGGTGAACTTCTAAAATTTTCAGAAGAGAAAGAAAACACTGCAAATCTTTGGTCTTCATGCTACAAGCAGGTGGAATTCCAGGATAATTTTAGCATGAAGCCTTGCCCCAACCAGTCTCGCACAAGAAGACAGGCCAAACCAAGAAACCCACTCAAAAAACACGATGTCTGCTATCGACACTGCTGTTTACCTACAAACTCACACAGAAAAACCTGCTTTGGATCTTCAGTTTCACCAGCCTACATGCAGATGGACAAGTCAAAGCAGACTAACCTGTGATAGGTAATGGTCAATTCAACTGAATGGGACGAGGCGAAGCCGCAGCAGGACAGTGCTTGGACAGGGATTTAGGAAGCTGCTCCTAGATCACTATCTAAAGAAATTACTTTGTGGGGAGGTTGCCCACAGCAACATGCTGCACGTTGCTACAGCTCAATACTTCAACTCCACAAACATTTAGAACTACAGGCCTATAGTTCCCTAAGTCGTCCTTATGACTCTTCTCATAGACAGGCCTCATTATCAAGCCTCCAGACATCTGGGACCTCCCTGTATGAACATGACCACTGATAAATGATGGAAAGAGGCCCATAAATTGCATCCACCAACTCCCTCAGCACCCTTGGGTGGATCCTTCAAAGTCTGCCCTCCTGAAGTTCAAGGTAGTGGCTTTACTGTCCCCCTCCTAACTTCACCAAGAATAGAGGACTATACCATTTTGTGGTCACTCTGCCCAATGCCAGTCCTTACCACCACTTCTCCGACCAGTCCTTCTCTGTTCATGAACAGCAGGTCTAGTGGGACATCCCCTCAGGTAGGCACTCTAACCAGCTGAATCAGGAAGCTATCTTCCATGAACTCCAGGAATCTTCTAGACTGCTTCCTCAGAGCTGTCTTGTATTTATAGAATAGAATAGAATAGAATAGAATAGAATAGAATAGAATAGAATAGAATAGAATAGAATAGAATAGAATAGAATAGAATAGAATAGAATAGAATGCCTCATCTGCCTCTTCATCCTGGTTTGGCTGTCTATAACAGACCCTCACCAGGATGTCTGCCTTGTTGGCCAGTCCCCTGATCCTTAACCACAGAGACTCTACATTATCATTCCCAACCCTTAGCTCAACAACATCAAAACACTCTCTAATACAGAAAACCATGCCACCACCCCTCTTTAGTTACCTGCCCCTTCTGAAGAACTTGAATGGCATGGTTTAAGCAATCAAATCAGGTTCCCAAAATCAGCAAAGCTGAATCCCAGGCTGAATTACTTGTTTTAGTTAAAGAGTTATGTACCTGTACCTGAGTTATGTAAAAGTACCTCAAGTGGTGCAGAAGTCACCCAGCAGTCTAAACATATACTGGAGTCAATAGTAATGGACTCAAGAAAGTCAGCAGACCCCTGTGAGTGAATCAGCTCACCCTGAAGAAGACACTTTGGACTGCATTCAGTTATACGCTGCATAAGTGTCTGGTGCCTTCCAAGTTGACTGGCTTACTCAAGACATTCATACACAGTCAACAGCTTTAAATCTGGCCATACAAGAAGTGTGTGCCATTTTGCACAGGCAGATGAATGCCTGGCAAGATGCCCTAGAGAAACTCAAATTACAATACAGTCTTGTGCATGGCCAAATGAAGCTCTGAATGACTATTCAGTAGGTCCCTAAAAAGAAGAGAGAAGAGGAAGAGGAAAAGGGAATGAGGGAATGGGAAAAGGAAAAGGAGGAAAAAAAAAAAAAAAAGAAGAAGAAAAAAGGTGTTACACTGCAATACGACTACAACTTTTGAGACCTTTATGTAGTACTTCTTTGCACATTTTCTGCTTTTGATTCAATTGTCTGAAATTGCAGTTCAGGAAAAAAAAAAAAAAAAAAAAACTCACCCTTTTCCTGTTTAGGTTTCCGAGAGAAAAATTTCTTCTTCAATGCTGTTGTCATTTGCTGCTTGTTTTTTCTTAAAATAGTCTTTTCTCTAAAAATGTCTACATGATGTCTTTAATGAAGAATTTCCTATGTTATCTGAAAAAAAAAAAAATCCATTTTAATATTTTGTCCATTTTGAATACTTTTGGGAGGATGGGCTTTGTCTGTTTCATTTATATTATATCAGAAAACTAAATGTACTTCATGATTAATGAAGTTCAAGTTCAAGTCCATAATGAAGTATAAGTTCATAGTCAACACAGACTCTTCATGGAATTATTTATGGCAAATATCTTTAAAATTCATATAGAAGTTTAAAAGAATTTAGAAAGAGGATGATTCACTGAGTAAGCATAACTTCTTAACTTAAAGTAAACTTAAGTTCTAAAGAGGCACATTTATTTATCCAACTACATTCTGCTACTTTCAGAGTAAGAACAGAAAGAATTTTTATCTTATATCATTCTTGTACCAATTCCATTGAATTTATTCTGTCTAGACCAGTTGTAGAAAAAATATTTTAGTATGAATATATTGCTCTTGTTCATATAACTAAGAGATAATCCCAAGTCTTTTATTAATATCTCAGTAGCTCTGAAAGCTGAATGGTGATTCAGGCTGTATTCTATGCACAATTTGAAAATAATAGTGGAGAAAAATTTATCGCATTATTTTAGTCCTTCTAAAGGGTATGAAGGATAAATATCAAAGCCATGAAATTAATAATTATTTCTCATTTTAATCACAAATTCTAAGAGTAATATGATAAAGGTATAGCATCCAAGGATCAGTTTCTGAATATCTGCAATTCATAAATTTCAAATACAAATCCAGGATCTCTCCTGAGAGATATTTAGATACTTTTTTTTTTTTTAGGATTTAATTTGTTGTTTGAGAACACAATAATGTTTCATTATTTATGAATATATTATGAGCACAAGCATTACAGGTATATATATACTTTCTGAATGTGCTGGAACAACAACAAAAAAGATGAAGTAAAAGTCCTTGTTCAAATTACTACTAATAATTTATTACAGATTTCCTTTATCTGAGATCCTTGGTGCTCCGTTAATAATCCCCACAATATGAGTGCCTTCATATATGATTTACTCAGTTTCAGGCATACAGACTGCCCTACATTTCTACATGGAGATCACCTACAGGCAGTAGGATTAATGTAAGCTAGTGATAATAAAACAATGTGATGAAGAGTAAAATAACAAAAAAAGAAATATACATATAAAATATATATGTATATCCCTTACTCCCCAGAGTAAGTTATTTATTTCCATCAGGAGAATTTCCCAATGTCTCTGAAGAGATGAAAGTTTTTTTGTTATTACTATTATTACTTTTGTTAGCAATTTAAATGCAGCATTGAGTTATGAAAAGAACTAAAATTGCTTTCCTTTGAAATGTTAAATTTTGCAATTATTAATGCCCTCAACACTTGAAACTTCACTAATCTTTTTTTGATTAGGATTTCAATTCCAAATGTGTAAGCAGTGTAATAATAATCTCATAGGAAAAATAGCATCCTCATAGAGCTGACATGAT
Organism: Anas acuta; assembly: GCF_963932015.1. Lineage (NCBI taxonomy): Eukaryota > Metazoa > Chordata > Aves > Anseriformes > Anatidae > Anas > Anas acuta. Next base: position 49,232,318 of record NC_088979.1, on the reverse strand, counting down.
TTTCTTGCCACTGTCTGACAATAAGTTTCAAATTACTGGACTGCTGTTCTATGTTTTTATAAATAAATGTAGTTTGGCTGTAATGAAAATGTCAACGGAAATTATTATGCACATCTGTTCTCTTACAGGTTTGAAACAATCATTTCTTTGGTGAAATATTAATTTGATTATAATGAAAAATTGTAATGTTTAGCAATTTTTAAATGGGTTTTACAAGTAGTATGGATCAAATTATTTGTGTGCATTTTTTGGTTTAATTTTTATGTCATAAAGTCGTAAGAAGTACCTAGGGAACTACAGGACTATTAGCCTGACCTTGGTGCCAGGAAAGGTGATGGAACAGGTCATCTTGAATGTAATCACGTGATGTTTGTGGGCAATCAGGCTCATTCAGAATGTGTTCCTGAAAGGCAAGTCCTGTCTGACTAAACTCTTTCTCCTTCTATGATTGGGTGACCCACTTGGTGGATGAGGGAAAGTCTGTTGATGCAGTCTACGTAGACTTCAGCAAAACCTCTTTGCTGGACCATAAATAAATAAATAAATAAATAAATAAATAAATAAATAAATAAATAAATAAATGGTTGTACGGCAGGGCCCAGAGGGTGGTGGTGAACATAGTGAAATCCAGCTGGTGACCGGTCACCAGTGGTGCTCCCCAGAGAATAGTGTTGGGGCCCATTTCTTTAACATCTTTATTAATGATTTGGATGAGGAAATTGAGTGCATCTTCAGTAAGTTTGCAGATGACACCAAGCTGGGGGGAAGTTTCAATTTGCTAGAGGGTAGAGTGGCCCTTCAGAGGGACCTGGACAGGATGGGTTGATGGTCAGAGGCCAATGGGATGAGGTTCAACATGGCTAAGTGCCGGTTCCTGAACTTTGGCCACAACAACCCCATGCAGCGCTTCAGGCTTGGGGGAGAGCAGCTGGAAAGCTGTCCAGAGGAAAAGGATGTGGGCGTGCTGATTGATGCTTGCCTGAAGATGAGCCGGCAGTGTGCCCAGGTGGCCAAGAAAGCCAATGGCATCCTGGCTTGTATCAGGAACAGGGCAGCCAGCAGGGCTAGGGAGGGGATCGTCCCCCTGTCCTCAGCACTGGTGAAGCTGCACCTCGAGTACTGTGTTCAGTTTTGGGTCCCTCAGAACAAGAAGGACATTGAGGCCCTGGAGCGTGTCCAGAGAAGGGCTAGGAAGCTGGTGAAAGGTCTGGCACATAATTCCTATGAAGAGCAGCTGAGTGAACTGGGGTTGTTTAGTATGGAGTAGAGGAGGCTCAGGGGAGAACTTCTTGCTCTCTACAACTACCTGAAAGAAAGGTGTGGGGAGCACGGGGTAGTCCTCTTCTTGCAGATAGCTAATGATAGGACAGGACGGAATGGTCTCACATTGCACCAGGGGAGGTTCAAGTTGGAAATTAGGAGACATTTTTTCTCAGAAAGAGTAGTCAGGCATTGGAATGGGTTGCCCAGGGAAGTGGTGGCATCTCTGTCTCTTGCTGTGTTCAAGGGAAGGTTGGACCTGGCTCTTAGGGGCATGGTTTAGTGGGTGACATTGGTAGTGGGGTGATGGCCAGATGATCTTGAAGGTCTTTTCCAACCTCAATATTCTATGATTCTATGCTTTTCATAACTTTACAAGTTATATGTCTTTGAGTATCTAATCTGTTTCTGTTCTCAAAGCACTGTAAACTGCTGCAGCTTATCATTTTACAGGGAGGCAAATACAAAATGGGGTAATGTCATCTGAACAAAACTGACTGTCAAGATAATAATTATCTAGCAGGTGAAAAAGGACAGATAACAGACACTTGGGCTGTGCTACCTGTTAATGTATTGTTAAAATAAGTTAATTTTGAGAATGGCAATTTATTGTTCCTTTTTACTTCTGAGACTTCACATGAGGGTTAGGTTTTTGTTATGATGCCTGCAAACATAGATAAGTGCTAGCATTCTGTTTTCAATGCTTGGCATATCATTAACATCCAATAAAGAATGTTTTTTTTTTTTGAAAAAAAAAATACAGAATTATATTAATATGTTTAAATATGTATACTTTGCCTAAAGTTATTTAATAATTACTGCTTTTTTTTTTTTTTTTTTTTTTTTTCTTCTCCTCAGGGAATCTCATCTTATTTAAATTTACATTGATTTAAGTTCCTATGGTATTCCTCAAAATACGGTTTAGGCTATTTATGAAAGTATCACACATCCCACTAATGAGAATTACGGATTTTTATTATTATACTTTTTATTCTTTTATTATTATTCTGCTCAGGAAGTAGTACATGGAATACCTATAGCTTCAGTGCTTACTCTATATTCAAAGTGTTTTCATAATGTATGTCTGCAAAATTCAATTTGGAATTCTTTTTTAAACTAAATGTATACACAGTCATTATGTCCTCTTCTGGGAGTTGTGGGGGAGTACAAGAAAGAAGAGTAGAAAAGTGAGAAAGGTTTGTGGAGAAATCACACCTCCCTCCACCAGCTCTGGGAATCTTAGCAGAAAGATAGCTAATTAATGAAAACTAAAAGAATGTTAAAGTGCATTTCTTTTTTCCTAGCACTATTTTAAAAATGAATAAATCAACAGGTTTAAAGTAAAGCTGTCTACAGATGAGTAGAAAAGAAGAATACATTAGCATTACTGAATGTCTCTGTTGGCTGTGAACCTTTAAAAATATTTCACTGACTGTTTAAAAAAAAAGATTCTATTTAGCACATTGACATAAAAACTGATATGTCTTCTGAAAAGAGTACATGGGGACCTTATAAATTACCAATTTTCCAAAAGATATATATATGTGTAAATAAATTTTCCCAGATTATTATTTGGGGCGGGGGGCGGAGGGGGAGGGAGGAAGGAACTGCTAAATACCTAGTTAAATAGTTAAGTGACTAAGGGAGAACTTGACTATTAAGCATTCTATAAAACATGGTAAATTTTGCCTTTTTTTCCATGCATACAGTCATGCACACTTAATGCATCCTTAGCTTCCCTGTGCAAAAACACTAATGTAAACCTTGACAATAAAGAGTTCACAAATGGTAATTCAATACAAAGTTTTAGTTTTGATTTTTGCAAGAGAATAGTTCCATGAAAATTAGCACTTGAAATATGAAATGTAACATCTGTGAAACCTTGTGATAACACATAAGCTTCTAATTAGTCATTTTGAGGTATGACTCTGAAATCGCAAACCTTTATGCAGTATGAACAAAACAAAAAGTATCTGAAATCTCGACTTAACTCATACATCCTTTGTAAAAAGCAGTGTGTGCCAAATCAAATATGGAATTAGTTAACAAAATACTAAGAAACTACCAGAAAATAAACTTTAAGTCTACATCACAACACATGATAAATAATAGTGTTTTCAGACTGAAGTTATGAACTTTTTAATGCATATGTTTGTGTTGTTGTTTTTGTTCATTTCTTTGCTTTGGGGGTGAGGTGGGAAGTCAAATAGTTTTTCAGTCATCATTCCTTCAATATGCTGTCATTAACAAGTGCTATTCATAGAAACACAGAGATAAATTTTAGAGTATGAACAATCAGGAAAACTGTATTCTTTGCTTAAAAAAAATACAAATCTGGTTGGTTTGTAACAGGAGAGGTAACAAATGAGAATGGGTGAGATCAGAAACAAAGCTGAGGAGCTATAGTACCACTCAGGCAGAATTTCAGCACTGACAAGACAACAAATAAGAAAACACAGTGGAAAGGATTAACTGTCTTAGTTATGTAAGGTCAGTCATGCTGCACTTTTCCCTCTAAAAACTTCTTCAGAAGCTTATTCTTAGACACACTATGCCATGGATGAAATTATCATCTAAATACTCAAGCCCACCTGAAATCCTCAGAGGAAGCACCCTCCCAGCTAAATCATATGGTAGTCTTGTCTCTCTCCAGACATTTGTAGTGTAAGTAGGTAACACAGCATTTAACTCACTGCATATTGGTGGTGAAATACCTACTACTTCCTAATACACTAATGACTGGATAGCTCAGTAGGGATAGATGGTTGGGGTTGGATGGACTGGTTATGCTAGTCACATGCCACAGCCATTGTGGGTTGGGATTTCCATTCCTCCATTGTAGCTGAGCAACTATGCACATCATACAGAACATACCAAGGTGGAAATGAAGAGGGTGCAGGCTCAGATAACACATTTGTATTATCCTAAACTTAATTAAAATATTTCAAAATATTTTTTGAAAAAATGTTTTTCAAATATTTGAAAATATATTCAAAGTATTCAAGTATTATTCAAGTATTTTCAAATATTTGAAAAAAAAATCACAAAGATGACAGTGACAATTATGTAAACATATTTGTTTATATGTTCACATGGGCCTTAATTTTGACAGCTAGCCACGATGTTATACTGCAGTCAGTCCAATAAAATTTGATTTTTCAAATAAATGGAAAATATTTCCTGTTCACAATGGAAATTTGTACAAACATTGCAATAGATTTTTTTTTTCCTTTCAGAGAAGTTTCAGTCTTCATTAAAGAGGACGTATTTATTCTTGAGAACTTATGTACTGGGACTAACATATATCATTTATTTTTACATGATGCTTTTATCTGCATCAAATGTGATGGAAAATAGGTTCCTCAGCGTACAATGTATTGATACCAGCAGATGGAAAGCATTTTATGTTAGTTAACTTCTAAACTTTAAAACTACACCTTCATTTCCATAGTAATTATTTCACTCCTAATGTTACTGTTCAAGCAGTTTGGCTGTAAGAGGGAGTGCGTTATCTTGTCTCCTCCAACAGCTTATCAGGAAGGTAAGTAAAGATATGAGAAGCTTAACAGTTCCATTTTTGGTTATAATGGCACATTTGTCTAGGTATAAATCATTTCTGTAAAATCAGGAGATGAACAAAAACATCAGTGTTTCCTCAAATAGGACAATTCTCCACTTATTCCAGTTTATTCTACAGTTGTATATGACTTCTGGTAATATACTTACATATCTCAGTAAAAATTCGACATAAAATACCAACTGTTCTTTCAGATAAACCCTCTGCTTTCCTCTTTGAATACAGCCACATGTGGTAAATTAGATTAGCATGGAAAGTCATAAATTCTGCGATAAAAATATCGCAGAATTTATCAAATTGTGGAATTTCAGAACAGATTAGCAATGTACTTTTTTTTTTGTTTATTCCTGCTTGAGAGGAGGGAGGAAAAAGAATCGATCATCCTATTGATCTCAGGAGGCAGTTTGTATAGCACAGAACCTTTCCCTTTCTAAAATGTTCAGTCATTTTGTCTGTGGAGAAAAAAGACTTTTTTTTTTTTTTTTTTCTAAACTTTGTTTTTTTGTTTGCAAACACTTGGTAAAGTATCACTTAATTTCTGTAAGAAAAGAGATCTGCTTGTTACTTACCTGTTGCATAGCAACAGGGAGCTAACTCCGAACTTCTCTAGCCCAGTCAAAACACTGCTTGTGCCTGCAGGGAAATGACTTTTTATCAGGACAACTTCACAGTTTTTCATCATCAGCTTCAAGAGCTGTCAAGTGAATCGGGTTCATCTATGATATTCTTCAAGGAAACTAAGAAGCTACAAGCATTCTTACTAAAAATGTTGTTTCTTCCCCACTGTGAAGCAAAATGGCTGAAAAGAGAGGTGAAATAATCCAGCTGTTAGTGTCTTGATTTTTAATCTTGTCTATTTACACAGACCTACTCTGTTCAGGTATTTTCATTGTATTTTCTCCCCCTTTTTCTCTGAGAAGGGGGAGTGAGAGGTTCCTTAATATATTCTTTAATTAAGATTCTTTAATATATATAACACAGAAGTGAGTATTGTGTCAGCAATTTATAACCTTTAATAATGTTCAAATTGCTAGAAACATGTAATTGCTACTGGCTCCTTCTACAGCAGTAGCGGCATTTTCATTAGGATTTCCTTCCTTCAGTTATTCATAACTCTATACAGCTCTTGAAACAAAAAGTGTGAGTTATGTCAACATGCCTTTTTAACAAAAGAACCTTTCACATATACTGTATAGGTGATAAGGGTAAAATAATGAGTGCTCGAGGTGCTCGAGTGTTTTTTTTTTTTTTTTTTTTTTTAACACATCTATTGCCATCAAATATTTTAACATACAATTTATTTTTTTTTTTTTTTTTTGTAGAAAATTGCATTATGCATATCAGTTTTATTGGATGTTGTAATCTTTGTTTAATCATTCTGTACTAGACTAAAAAGGATTAGGATATTTATAGAAGTAGTAAGTGCAGTATTATATGATGTTTTTAAAGCTGTAGATGTTTTAAAGAGGTCTAATTGCACTAATTGTTTTAGTAATAAATGTAAGGATGCTGCATATAAGCTACATAATTAAAGTTAATAAGAAAAAATTGTCTTGAAGGAGTAATGCAAAAATGATGTATATTTGTTCTAACATAATCAGAAATATTTACATTTACTCCACATTAGTTGAAAGTTGTATCCTCGTTCTCCTCATTACTTCTTATAAACTACTACGAAGATTCAATATGGCATGTGGCAAGCCATCTATGAATATGGTATGGTGTTCAGATTCAAAACTTTAAAATCTAACCTCCCGGTGAATCAACTAGAAACAAGACACATCTATTTTCAGTAGAGACACCTCTAAAGACTAAATCAGTAAAAGGTTTTTTACCTGCCTGCTATAATAGTATGTTTGGGTATGCATTTTTAACCGTTTTCTCACCTTGAGAATCATATATCATGCTACATTTAAGAGCAAGCAAGCTTATAGAACATTTGCTGAATATTGTCTATTTTAATGCAAGCATAAGTGTTTTGTTCTTATTAAAGCTATATAAATATACCTTCTGCTTAGCCACCTGTAGAAAATTGCACTTAGAGTTATGAAGAATGTTTACACTGAACCTTGAAGATGTGTATTCTGAGAAGTCTAAAATTCAGAGTTTCTAGTCTCTCACTAAGAAAATTTTAAATAGTCAGTCCTTGAGGCCTTAAAGATGTTTTTTCAAATGACAACAGCAGCAACAGAAACCCAAGGGTCCATCTGTGAGGGCAAGAAACAAAGACCATATCCTTTTTCCCAATTAGATTATTCTTCCATAAACCGTTACCTTTTTTTTTGCACAAGGAGGGACCTTTACTTATCTATTTATTTATTCATTCATTTATTTATTAATTTATTTATTTAATTATTTTTCCTTATTTAGATTTCACCCTATGGACAAGTAACTTAAAGTATCCATAGAAAGAAGGAGTCCCCAACAACAGTTCAGTTATTTGTCTCATAACAGAACCAAAGTCAAAAGAGAAAGTCAACAGAAAGTAGTAAGGAGTGAGGGATGTGTGTCAGATTCAACATCACACTCTCCTTGGCTAGAGATGGGTTTCCATCTGGTAGAGTGGGTTTCCAAGGCATACGGGGGTGAGAGTCTCATTGAACTTTCCTTATATTTCATTCATTCTACACACATTTAGCATAGGCAGGGTTATCTGTGATGTCTAAGTAGTATGATTTAGAAGAATAGAGAACAAGAGCACAAGAACTTACAATATAAGAACTCTCCATTCCCAAATATAAGACGTCAAGCAGGGAAGGCAGGAAATGGATCTTTGAGCAGGGACCTGCTGGTCAAACTGAGGTGTAAGAAGGAAACTCACAGTGTTCAGATAAATAGGGTGCAAGAAACAGAATATTATTTCAGGTAAGGATCTGATGGTAAGTTTAATGTGCTGAATAAAAAATATCATCAACAAGCTAACAACGTAAATACATTATTGAGTTTCACTTAATAACTATTGGTTAAAATAGACCAAGAGCACACTCACCTTCATTAAGAAAAACATTACTTGAAGTTTAAGGGCACATGAACTGTCCCCTCAACACCGGTGATCCTGTAGCTGGAGTGCTAGGCTCAAGTCTGGGCTCCTCAGTAGAAGCAATCAAGCAGTCAAGCAAAGGAAGGAAGCAAGGACAAACAAACAAACAAAAAACAAAAAAACAACCTCAGGAAATAGAGATTATGAATTGCTTTGTAAGTCATAAATTGAGGGCAATGAACTATTGTAACTGTGGTATCAGATTACTAACAACAGGTACACTGATAGGTGTTATTCAAAAGAATATAGAAAACCAACCTTGTAATAGACTTTCATGTATTTGTTCCTTCTACAAAACAAACACAAACCAAAACAAACAAACAAACAAAAAAACGCACACACACAAAAACAAAACTTCACTACCCCCAAAAAATGGAATTTGCTGCCCCCCAAAATATGATTATTTATCGTAGTCATAAAAGACACATATTTGTCTAGCAAATCAAAATTATTTTCAATATAATAAATACAAAAAATCACAGTTCAACATAATAAGAATGAAAGTTATTCAAATATTTTAGCCATTTTAACATTGAAGCATACTATTTTTACTGAAACTGTTGGCCTTGCAACTTTTAATCATTTAAATAGCTCCATTTAATTTTCCCAGATTTATATCCTCCTCCTTCTCCCTCTCCCCCACTCCACCCCCCAAAATATACTAATTATAAAATACTGCAAATCAGCCTAAAAGCACATTTCAGTGTCCTGTTATTTTTAGATGGATTTGTGAGCTAGATTGGAAGATTACAATTCAGCAGTTTTTCATTGGCTGGTGAAATGCAGAATAATACCACAGAAGTAATTTGATTTGACAGAACTCCATCTGAACCTTTCCTGAAAATTGTCACAGATGAATTTGAGGTAGGATGGATGCAAGAACAGAATCACAACACCTGATATATCACATCCTTTTTACTAAGGTGGATCAATGTCTATTCTCCTTCAGACGTGTTTATGCTCCCACTACAGACCCAGGGGAACAGAGCACTTACTCTATCTGTTTGACATGTCCAAGTCTTGGTTCCACATGCAAGGGACTCCACCTCTAACTCTCCAATGACAAACACTTGTCTTGACTATTTAGTGTTTTAGAAATAGCTTGTCAACCTAAGCCACCATTGGCCTGGTTAGTCACATAGCTCCAGGGTAATTTCTGTGATTTTTGCCTTATCTAATGCCAATTAGAAGTTATTCTGGATCTTGTCATCACCCTCTGGCCTCCTTTCCTGAAAGCGTTACATGAGAGTAAATTTGAAAACAATTACAAATGAAAGATCATTTGTGTTTCTTTATTTCTTCAGTGCACAGGAGAGTAATCAGTTAGAGCTGAGCAAATAGGGTCCAGGATGCAAAAAAAACTATCTTGCAGCAAGGAATTTTGTCATGTAATTTAAATCCACCATGAGAAGTTTTTTTTGTGGATGTAATAATATTGGATGAGGATCGCATTCAATGTTTGCCTTTATATTTTCACGTATAAATGTCTAATAAAACCATAATATTGAAAGCATGAACAAACAAAAATCAATAGTCTTCATATGCATTTCTGTATTTAAGCCAGGGTTCTCACAGAATCACAGAATGGTCTGTGTGGAAAAGGACCTTAAAGATCATCTAGTTTCAACCCTCCTGCTCTGGGCAGCGTTGCCAGCCACTAGAGCAGGCTGCCCAGAGCCAAACCCAGCCTGGCCTTGAATGCCTCTGGGGATGGGGCATCCACAACCCCTCTGGGCAACCTGTTCCAGTGCCTCACCACGCTCTGAGTGAAAAACTTCTTCCTAATATCTAACCTAAATCTCCCCGTTTTAGTTTAAAACCATTCCCCCTTGTCCTATCACTATCAACATATGCAAACAGGCGTTCCCTCTGCTGTTTATACACTCCCTTCAAGTACTGCAAGGCCACAATGAGGGCTCCCCAGAGCCTTCTCTTCTCCAAGCTAAACAAGCCCAGTTCCCTCAACCTTTCTGCATAGGAGAGGTGCTCCAGCCCTCTGATCCTCTTACTGGCTCTCCTCTGGAACCGTTCCAAGAGCTCCACATCCTTCTCATGCTGGGGACCCTGGCCTGCACACAGTATTCCAGGTGGGGTCTCACAAGAGCAGAATCACACAGAATCACAGAATTTCTAGGTTGGAAGAGACCTCAAGATCATCAAGTCCAACCTCTGACCTAACGCTAACAGTCCCCACTAAACCATATCCCTAAGCTCTACATCTAAATGTCTTTTAAAGACTTCCAGGGATGGTGACTCCACCACCTCCCTGGGCAGCCTGTTCCAATGTCTAACAACCCTCTCGGTAAAGAAGTTCTTCCTAACATCCAACCTAAACCTCCCCTGCCACAACTTAAGCCCATTCCCCCTCGTCCTGTCATCAGGCACGTGGGAGAACAGGCCAACCCCCACCTCACTACAGCCTCCTTTAAGGTATCTGTAGAGAGCAATAAGGTCGCCTCTGAGCCTTCTTTCTCCAGGCTGAACAAGCCCAGCTCCCTCAGATGCTCCTCGTAGGACTTGTTCTCCAGGCCCCTCACCAGCTTCGTTGCCCTTCTCTGGACCCGCTCAAGCACCTCGATGTCTTCTTGCAGCGAGGGGCCCAACACTGAACACAGTACTCAAGGTGCGGCCTCACCAGAGCCGAGTACAGGGGGACAATCACCTCCCTAGCCCTGCTGGCCACACTGTTTCTTACGCAAGCCAGGATGCTGTTGGCCTTCTTGGCCACCTGAGCACACTGCTGGCTCATATTCAGCCGACTATCAACCATCACTCCCAGGTCCTTCTCTGCCTGGCAGCTCTCCAACCACTCATCTCCCAGCCTGTAGCTCTGCTTGGGATTATTGCACCCCAGCTGGAGGACCCGGCACTTGGCCTTGTTAAAATTCATGCAGTTGACCTCAGCCCATCGGTGCAGCCTATCCAGATCCTCCTGCAGAGCCTTCCTGCCCTCAAGCAGATCAACACACGCGCATAGCTTGGTGTCATCTGCAAACTTACTGAGGGTGCACTCAATGCCCTCGTCCAGATCATCGATGAAGATGAGGGAGAAAATCACCTCCCTCTCCCTGCTGGCCAGCCCTTTTTTAATGCAGCCCAAGACATAGTTGGCCTTCCGGGCTGCAAGTGTGCACTGCTGGCTCATGTCCAGCTTCTCCTCCAGCAGAACAACTCCTTCTCCGCAGGGCTGTTCTCAAGTTCTTCTTCTCCCAGTCTATATAAATACCTGGGATTGCCCCAGCCCAAGTGTAAGGTGTTGCACTTGGCCTTGTTGCACCTCATTAGCTTCTCATGGGCCCACTTCTCCAGCCTGTCCAGGTCCTTCTGGATGGCATCCTTTCCCTCTTTTGTGTCGACTGCACTGCTCAGCTTGGTGTCATCCGCAAACTTGCTGAGGGTGCACTCGATTCCATTGTCTATGTCATTGATGAAGATGTTGAAGAGCACCGGTCCCAAGACTGACCCTTGAGGGACATCATTTTTCATCCTGATTTCAAAAATAGATAAAATTAATCCATGAATAAACACCTTGAAATTTCCACTATGGATGGTGGTACAAAAAGGTGTTGAGAGATATACATACCACACATTTTTAAATTCTTCAGTGTTCTGTGCAGCTAAAGTATGTACAACTGTAATTACTGTCCATTCAGACCTCTTTACTGCAGGTTTTTGTGGATATGCAGACATGCATATTTCTATTAAGATTTGTACCTTCATTTGTCTTTTACTTATACCATTACAGTTAGAAAGAATGCTACATTTGCAAAAGTCAAGGTCAAATGGAAATACTGTATTCTGTGCTGTTTTCAGTACTGTGTAATACTTTGGATGAAATTATAGCATTTTATATGATGTACGTAGTTTAAGTATAGTAGCATTTGTAGTAGTTTGCAAGTATGAAATTAAATGTTGAAAACAGTTAACACAACTTGGAAAATGAAAATCAGAGTTTCAGCAAATGTATGTCTACAAAGCATAATTTACATCCCAAAGGAAAGAGTTGCCCCAACAGCTAAAGTATGTTGGGGTAAATGGTTGGACCCAAGACCAACTCTTGAGGGATACCACTTTTGACCAGCTTCCGCCCAGACACAGAACCATGGACCACAACCCATTGGCTGTGATCAGTCAACCAATTCTTTATCCACCTAACAGTCCATCCTTCAAATCCATAGTTCTTCAATTTAGAGAGAAGAATGCGGTGAGGAACCATATCCAAGCCTCTGCTCAAGTCCATGTAGGGTATATCCCATCACCCTTCCTTTGTCCATTGACGCAGTCATTCCATCATAGAAGCCACCAGATTGGTTAGGCAAGATCTTCCTTTGGTGAAGCCATGCTGACTGTCTCGAATCGCCTCTTTATCTCGTGCATACCTTAATGACATGATCCAGGATGATCTGCTCTATGATCTTCCCAGGCACAGGGTGAGGCTCACAGGCCTGTAGTTCCCAGGGTCTTCCTTTCTTGCTTTCTAAAAATGGGAGTAGTGTTTCCCTTTTTCCAGTCACCAGGGACTTCACCCTACGATGATAATATGAAAGAATAGTCAATGACAGAGATAAAACCATGTTAGAAGGTAAGGAATTACCCACATTTTCATTACATTTCAGGAATTTGCTTATATTTATCTTAGAAAAAAATATTAGAATAAAATATTCTTAGAGAAAAATATTCTTCAGAGGAAAAAGATATGTTTTAGATTTCAACATTTCTGAAGGTAGTCAGATATTCTCTGTGCTTGTGTTTCCTACTGTCTGTCTACATAACTGTATGATTGATTAATAATTGAGAATCCCTCAATCTTCCCATATATGTACCATGGGAGAAGAATCTCTTTGTTAAGTTAAACCACTCTTTCCATTAGCTGTATAATCCTAGGTGTCTAGTATGTAAATACTTTATTATAAGAAATATTATAATATATAAACATTATAATAAATAAGTTATACATATTAGGATTTAGCTGTCTAGTCTTATCTATTTATTCACTGCCATCTGAGATGCAATAAATCTGAGGCACAAGCACAAGTGTGATAGAGTTGATGAAGGGCCTACAAGAGATTTATTTTTTTCTGGACACAAGAAGAACCAGAGTGTTTCTGGACACCAGAGACACCAACTGGAAGAAAAAGATACCAAATAGCAATGGATGTTTATATATTATACTCAGTTCAGAGGATGTGATTCATCTCCACCCACACACTTCCTCCTTCCATCCCCTCCCTCCCCCCTCAAGTGTTGTCTACATGTGAGTACCTTTATAGGTTTAGTCAACTAGTTCGGAAGTAGACACCTCTACTTGATCAGCTGTTTTACTCTCTAAAATGCATTCCTCATATTGGGAAGATCAGTAAGGATAATAGTGGGAGTTCTGAGACCAAGTTCATAAGCAGAAACTTAAATGAGGTATTTTAATATGGAATGGTGTTCAAACTGAACAATAAAAAAAATGCATCTACCTTATGGTTCTCTTGGACAGACATGTAGGGATGACAGGTTTTGCATAGGTTCAACAGGAAGCCCTTGTCAAGACTGATTTTTTTTTCTTTTTGTTTTAGTTTGTATGTTCTTGTATTGTTGGGGAGGATGGAGAAGCAGAAAAACTGTGACTTTTTTTTTTTTTTTTCCAAAAGGAAATGGTGTTTTATGAAATTTAATGCCACCAATGTGTGAAAGTATATATTTTGTCAAAAAGGTGAAGAGATATCATGTTAAGAAAATTAAAAAGAAGTGTGGGGAAAAAAAAAGTTATCTCCAACAGTACTTATCCAGTTAAGCACTTATCTAGCTGAACTTAATCTAGTTCAGTTTATTGGCTATGTAATAATTTTCAGTGTAAAATTATCTTTTTTTTTTTTTTTTTTTTTTTTTTTTTTAATGCATTTTATTCCAAGATTTTAGGGATATTCTCACTTTAGAGAAGGACTTTCTGGTCTGAGTGGTGACCTACCTTACATTTACATCAGTTCAAAGTATATCAGTTTATAGTATATATATTATATATAAATAGTAATATATTTTAATTACAGATATTATATATTATTACATAATAATAATATGTAATATATATGCCAGTTCCTGGTTCTCTTCCTCCTCCTTTTCTTCTTCCTCCTCCTCCTCCTTTTTCATCTTATTCATCTTCTTCTTTGTCTTCTTCTTCGTCTTCTTCTTCTTTCTTCATGCTTCTCCCAGCATGTGTCCTTCATTGTGGGTGTGCAGACAAAGCTCTTGAGGGGCGACAGTAACCCATACAGTTCAAGAAAGGGGAGGAGCAAGCTGTCTACATGTGTGCACATACATATGTGCATGTACATATCTCTGTCTTTGTAGAACTTCTTTCAGTTAGTTACAGAAGGGCTTTTAGAAATATGTAGGTATATATTTACATTTGGAACTATTTAGTATTTTGGTTTATCTATTTTATTGTTGATAATGATCCAGAATGTATAGTGCAATGGCTGCTGGTTAATTATGTGTTGTTAAAACAAACGAACAAACAAACAAAAACCCTGCGGTAGACTACTTTGATCCTGATTTTTCATTAAATATATGAAGAGAGCAGATTTTTCCCATTTACAGTAATATCACATTTCATAGCATGAACTGAAATTACAGGGTATTATAGTGGGAAAAAATATTATTGTTCATATTTTTGTCTGTCCAAAAACTTCTTTGGAGTCTCAATCTTATGACATGCAAACTGATAAAGTTATTCTGAATCCTAAAGGGTCGATAAATTTATTGCAAAAAGAACATTTTGTCTCCCACAACCCTGCAGAAGCAAGATTCATACCTTAAAGAAATAAGACCAATTGCCAGACCCAAGAGCTGATATTTTTTTTCTCCAAAGTTTTTGTTGTTTTTAAAAGCATGCTATCTGTGCATATCTCTCTTAAAGACTTGTTCAGAAATGAGCACAATTCCACAAGAAATATTCTGAGATATTGTGAAAATAAAATGAAAAGCAAATAAAACAATACAGATTGTTTATATTTAACTATTATCAGTAGAACCAGGAAAACTGTATATAGTAATACACACACACATATGTATGTATACATATATATACATATTTATGCTTGTCAATATATGTATATATACACACTCATCTTCATAAAACACTGAAAAAGTCAAGACATTAAGAGGCTATCTAGTCCATCTGTTCATGATAGACTCAGACTCAAGCATCCATAATCCATTTGTATCATTTTTATCTAACCTGTTTTCCTAAGTCTCCACTAAATGGAGACCTCAATGTTTCCTTGGGCAATCTATTCCTGTGCTTTCTGTTGAGAACTGTTTCCTAGTCACGAAGCAAAATCTCTGTTAAGGCAGTTCAAGCTCCATTATTTTTTATGTTTTGTTTACTCCAGGTAAAGGATACAATTATGTATAATAGTCCAGGTAAAGGATACAATTATGTATAATAGAAACATTTCAACCAAAATATTCTGAATAGAGAGATTTTGAGAAAGCAATTGTGGTACAGTTTAGCTGCCCAGCAAAGTAAAACCACCACATCTTTAAATGAAAAGATAGATATTATAAATCTCTTTTAAAGCAGCAGACACTCCTAAGAAGTTTATTTTAACCCTGGTGTGAGACAGACGTTGAAATATATATATATATATATATATATATATATATATATATATACATACAGAAATCACAAGGGGTTTTGCATGTATTCTATATTGCTATGCACATTTACACTAATGCTAAGTATACGTAAGTGGTCTGATTTACAAGTGAATAAATAACTATCCAAGATGAAAGTCAACAGAGAATTAGGCTCAGAATATAGCTTTAAGGCTTGCAACTGTCTTTGAGCTCTTCTAATAAATTTCAACTTTATATATCATGAGTCATTAAGTTAGTCACAAAAATAGAGCTACTAAACTTAATGGAATTAATGCAAAACTGTAGAAATACACTACATTTGTGGTTTGAAATCTCATTTCACACATAACAAGGCAGTCAAACATTCCAGTCACTTCACTTCATTGGAAAGCTCCTAAAAGTGTACTCGTATTTTGAACAAGTTTAGTGACACATTGCATCAGGTTGGTGAGCTCAATGAACATGCTCTACACAAGCAGTTTTACAATCCAAACTTTTTAGTGACTATTGGATGTTTGGGCAGTTTTGACTTTGCTCTAAAATTTTCTTTACTATAAAAATATTGAGGTTCATAAATACCATCTCAGAAGAACAATATGGTTCAGTATTTTCTTTATGTCAAGCTGCTTAAAGTATTAACTTAAAATGTTCTAAACGCTACAACAGTTACAAAGTTTGCAAGACTTCATCACCATATATATATATATATATATATGTATGTATAACCATTATTCAACCTGGCTCTATGGAAACTGGCTTCATGTTTAAATAATGTGACTTTCTGATTATTTCAGACCCACCATCTCCTCTATGCAGGCATCTGAGGTCTACAGCATGGACATAATATACTTCCTTTCATCAGTTGCGAAGCCAGGCATAGTGCTTGCATGTGTATGCTGCTGTCCTCCATTGTCTATCCTAGATTAGGTCAAGAAGATTTAACTCTGGTGAATCTGTGTAAGGTTTTGATAGCAACAAATTGCACTGACAAAATTAGAATTGTTTTTGTATTTATCAATGGCATAGGTCCCAGGTCACAGAGATTTCACTAGTAGTTAGATATCTAATAATATTTGAAAATCTGGGCCTCTCTCATTGTTGGAATAAGTCTTACTCTTTGTAGCATGCATTTGAAAGACTAAACTCTCAGTCTTCCAGAATTTTTCAATATGTGTTCATACTTAGCTAGGAGTAATAAGTCCTTGGAGGAAATCCTTGCCTTGTTGAAATCAGAATTCTGCCATTGACTTCAAAAGGTTTTGGAATTTTCTCATATGTTTAGAAAGTATTTAATTGGGTTTCACATAAAATAAATAAATAAATAAATAAATAAATAAATAAAAAGGAAATTAATGTATAATTTTCTTTCTTAAGAACTCCTAATCTACTTCAAGATTTATAACTCTTATAGAGCACCATCATAAAAAAAAAAAAAAAAAAAAAAAAAAAAAGAATGTTTAGGTTGTAAAACTCAACAATGATAAATGAGAGTGGCCCACTATAATATAGTCTTGAATGCTTTAATACTGCAGTACTACATCTGCAACTTTGCTACCTTCAGTACCTTCTGTGGACTTAGCAGATTCTGATGGTTCTTTCCATGGAAATAAGGTCCCAAAACCAGAATCATAGAACTGTAGAATGGCTCGGGTTTGAAGGGACCTTAAAAATCATCTAGTTCCAACCCCCTTTTCCATAGGCAAGGATGCCACCCATTAGATCAGATTGGCCAAGTCCCCATCCAGCCTGGTCTGGAACACCTCCAATGCCTTTCCTTACAGTGAAGAATTTCCTCCTAACATCTAATCTAAATTATTTAGTGTTACTATACTAACTATTAGTATTAGTATACTCTTTTAGTATTAAACCATTCCTCCTTGTCCTATCATTATCTACCCAAGTAAAAAGTCCCTCTCAATCCTTTTTATAAGAAATCTTTAAGTATTGAAAGGTTGTAATGCATTTACATAAACTCTGATATGTTGTACACCCTATAAGATTACATGAGCTATAGAACACTCTCTCATCTATGAATAACGATTATCTTCCTCATCAAAGTTGTAAGACCTGATCCTTGCAAAATTAGCAGACTAAAAGAATGGGAAAATTTGCATCTTCGTGTTTCCGAGGAGAGTATTCCTGACAAGCATTTGCAGGCATCATTTATAGCATTTCTAGTTCTTCTCTTTTTTTCTTTTTTCTTGCTTACTTGTTTTCTATAATTCTTTCCCCAGATACCTAGATACCTTTTTTTTTTTTTTTTTTTTTTTTTTTTCCATCTAGCAGGGAGAATCTTTAATTGCGATAGCCATTGTTCAACCATATCACGATATCATGCTGATCTGGTGTCCAATCTGATTTGTATTTCCAGATGAAGTGTTTAATGCACATTATTTTTTTATCTGTAGATAAAAAGATATAAGTTAATATAAAGGAAATACCTGAATTAAAAAAAAAATAATAATAAAATAACTTAATTGACCCAATTAACTATTTTGTCAACTAAGGTATATTTTTAGGACACACATTTTAGGAAAGAGAATATTTACTATTTAAATATTGCTAAAAGGAAATCTTATGCACTTCACTGAAAATTGTGAATCTTTTCATGGAGAAGTATGAAGTCTGCATCACATTTTTAAATTTTGACAGGATATGTAATTTTTAATTTTCAACATTATATGTTTGTCTTGGGAACTGGTATAATAACTGGTATAATATTAAAAAAAATAATAACTTATTTTTTTAAAATATATATAGTATGTTAAAAATACTTTAAATAAACTTGCTTACTTATTGGTAAATTTTTAAATTCATGCTTGCTTTACCACATGGTCTGGTTAAATTGATTGACAAATGCTTAAGACAAATCAAGAGATCAATTCCATCTTTAATTGAATAAATTTTATTATTATTATTTTTTTAAATTTTTCAGCATTTTTCATAACTAGGGGTAAAATATCAGTGAAACATTCTTCTTCTTGAATTTTTAATTTAGCCACTGATACGTAGCGTATATAGGAGAAAATCTTCATAGAAGTGCAATTATCAAAAATGTTTTGTCACTTCAACAATATTCCAAGTAATGTAAATGTACACTTGAAGACCTTAAGTGGGTTTGAGGATTTCAGTTTTGAAAATCTGCACTTAATGAAGACAACCAATACTATTAGGGAGCTATGGTTCATGCAGTACTGAATTACTACATTTTTAGACTGATTATTTCTAACCATTGTGTGTAAAAAAGGAGCATAATTACTTGGCAAATGTTGCTTAGCCTTAGCTGTTACATGGTGTGTACAATATATTAAGTTTTAGTGGCCTGAATATTGAAAAGTTCTCTTTTAGATTGAGTCTCGCTTGTATTAAAATAGTCTTTTAAAGTTTTGTCTTCATAATTAGTTCTGCATTATATTCTGTTTTTCCCTAATCAGATCCTAACTTATAATACAGTACACCATTGTCTTTAGAAAGCAATCTTAATAATGGATATGTTCCTTTGGAAAAAGCACAGCTTGTAAAACATACAAAAACAGCAAGACTACAGGGAAATTTCAGGCTTTATTATACTTGCAACCATGACATTACAAAACTATGATATGTTCTGTGCTGATTTCTTGTTTGTGGTTTCCTTCTTGCTTCCAAGGTTCAATTGATATAGAAAATGAGGGGATTGTATCTATCCCACCTTAGATGTGCTTCAACTCTAGTTGTCTAGCTGTCTTTTGTTCCCTTTGTGCATTTGTCTGATACTGATATTGGATATACAAAAAAGTTTAGAAAAAAAGCACTACTAAAGTTGGAGAGTAAAGCCTTACAAGCTTGGGAAGGTTTTATTTTATTTTATTGATTGTGACAATTCACTTCTTCTTCACTTCTTCCTCTTTCTGAGGAAAAAAAAAAAAAAAAAAAAAAAAAAAACACATCCCTTCACAGAAACAAATACAAGAGATTGCTGCATATTTTTATTAACTAATTATTTCTGTATAAGCTGTTAGATAGTAGAAGTAGATGAGAGAAGTAGAAGATGAGACTGGAAAAAAGAGAGGTGATAATTTTAGTAAAAGCAGCTCCAAACTACCCAGAACTCATTTGCTCATTTGTATTTTCTTCTTATTTCTTCTCTCCCGTGGCAGTCACTTTTCTTTATTTTCTAAGTAGAAATATAGGAGATCAGAAAGAATCCCTTACATCCTTAATTCCAGTTATATGCTCATGATGGAAAGAAGTTACTGCTGGTGAAAAGGAAATCTTCTTTTTAATACCAGCCATTTTTACCTCCGCTGTTTAGAAAATTTAATTTCACTCCCAGTATAAACGTATTCTAAACCATTACATACTGATTTGTCTTTGTACCAAATGGTTTATTACCCTAAATAGGAATTTTGTGCCATTGGAACTTACTCAGCATGTATTTAAACTAGGAAAGATGTGGAAAGTGGAGAGCTAAAGAAACAGGATCATCAGCAAAATATGTCTCAAGTCAGGATGCCTCTTAATGGGTACATGCAGCCAGGGAAGTGTGCATATGACATAGCTGTCCTCTTGCAAACCTCCTGGGAAACATCCTTGCCCAATAATGGTCTCCCATAGTGTTCTCCTGGAGAAGCTGGAAGCTCATGGCTTGAACAGCTACACTCTTTGCTGGGTTAAAAATTGGGTGGAAGTCTGCTCCCAGAGATTGATGGTGAACGGATTTAAATCCAGATTGTGACTGGTAGTAAGTGGTGTTCCCCAGGGGTAAGTGTTGGGGCCCATTCTCTTTAATATCTTTATCAGTGATTTGGATGACAAAATTGAGTGCAGCCTCAATAAGTTTGCAGATGACAAAATGCTGGGGGGGAAGGGGAAAGTGTTGAGCTGCTGGAGGGTAGGGTGACCCTGCAGAGGGACCTAGACAGGATGAGTCGATGATCAGAGGCCAATGGGATGAGGCTCAACATGGCTAAGTGCTGTGTCCTGCACTTTGGCCACAACAACTGTGTGCAACTCTATAGGTTTCGGGGGAGACTGGCTCAAAAGCTGTGCAGAAGGGAAGAATTTGGGGGTGTTGACCGATACTGACGTGCGCATGAACCATCAGTGTGCCCAGGTGGCCAAGAAGGTCAACAGCATCCTGGTTTGTATCAGGTATAGTGTAGACAGCAGAACCAGGCTGGTGATCATCCCCCTGTACTCAGCTCTGGTGAGACCACACCTTGAGTACTGTGTTCAGTTTTGGGCCCCTCTCTACAAGATGGACGTTGAGGCTCTTGAGCATGTCCAGAGAAGGGCTATGAAGCTGGTGAAGGGTCTGGAACATAGTTTCTATAAGAAGAGGCTGAGGGAACTGGGGTTGTTTAGTCTGGAGAAGAGGAAGCTCAGGGGAGACCTTGCTCTCTACAGCTACCTGAGGGGGATAGGAGGGGAGGTGCCTGAACCTCCTGGAAAGAAAGCCAATGTCACTCCAGTCCAAAAGGGGCAAGAAAGAGGACCCAGGAAGTTAGAGGCCAGTCAGTCTCATCTCCCTCCCAGGAAAGGTGATGGTATAGCTTATGCCGGAGGTAATTTCTAAGCATGTGGAGGAAAAGAAGGTGATTAGGTGTAGTTAGCATGGACTCACTGAGAGGAAATCATACTTAATCAATCTGATTGCCTTCTATGATGAAATGACTGGCTGGGTAGATGAGGAGAGAGCAGAGTATTTACCTTTACTTCAGCAAGGTTTTTGATACTGTCTCCCACATCTCCTCATAGGTAAGCTCAGGAAGTGTAGGTTAGATAAGTGGGCAGTGAGCCGGATAAAGAACTGGATGGACAGCAGTGCTCAGAAGGTTATAATCAGTGGCAGAATCTAGTTAGATGTCTGTATCTAGCGGTATCTCTCAGGGGTTAGTACTGGGTTCAGTCTTGTTCAATTTACTCCTTAATGACCTGGATGAAGGTACAGACTACACCCTCAACAAGTTAGGCAATGATACAAAACTGGGAGGAGTGGCTGGTACACCATAAGGCTGTGCTGCTGTTTAAGGAGACCTGGACAGGAAGAAGAATTAATTGGGTGAAAAGAAACAAGGTCGAGTGCAGGGTCCTTCACAAAGGGAAGAATAACCCCAGGGTCTGGTACAGGTTGGGTGCTGACCTGCTGGAAAGGGAGGGTTCTGAAGATGATTAGGGGACTGAAGCATGTCTCTTCAGAGAAAAGGCTGAGAGATCCTGTTTAACCCAGAGTAGAGACAACTGAGATGGAACCTTATCAATATACACAAATCTCTTGAGGGAGGATGTCAAAACAATGGGGTTAGACTCTTTTCAATGGTGCCCAGTGATAGGACAAGAAGCAACAGGCAGAAACTGAAACACGGGAAGTTCCATCTGAATATGAGGAAAAAATTCCTTACTGTGAGAGTGAGAAAACATTGGAACAGGTTGCCCAGAAAGATTGTGGAATCTCCTACTCTGGAGATGTTCAAAACCCACTGAACACGATCCTGTGCAATATGCTCTAGGTGCCCCTGCTTGAGCAGGATGGTTGAACTAGATGATCTCCACACGAGCCTTCCAACTTCAACCACTCTGTGACTCTTTATGTAAAAACACCTTTCAAAGTTTAAGTTGCTAAGTTAAACACACTAAGATAATTTGATCTCCACTAAGAATATTTTCAGTTTTTCAATCATGAGTATTCCTTTTCTAGACTTCTCTCAGCCACTCATCTTGCAAACCTTCTGAGTTGTTGTTGTTTATTATTATTATTATTATTATTATTATTATTATTATTATTATTATTATTTGTTTGTTTTTACTTCCTATAAAAACATTTTGTTGCAACGTGAATCAAGTTATCTCTCAGATCTGCAGATGTAGGGTTCTCAGTTCTACTTTTTGGTTGTTAAAACAGAAAGTTTAATAAGATTTTTTCAATCTGTGGACTTGAATCAATGTTTTTAGTAAGTATCTCAAAACTTCAAAACTTTCCCTTGTTTCTCCATCAAGTCATGGAGTAAGATTTCACTACAGAATGCCTTTTGATTTTTATGGGTTTATTCACTGAATTCATTCTGGCTTAAATTCAGGCCTTTTAATTCTATTTTAAACCGGTTTATGTTCCTAAATCTCAGAGATGAAGACCATCTACCTGGGTTCTTTTAGTCATACAGTCACTATGTGAGATTTTGGAGAAATGGGAAAACAGGAATATTCAGCATAGAGAAATTCAGAGTCCTGGTACCTGGTGAGGAATAATCCCATATACCAGAACTGCTTGGGGGAAAACAGGTGGTAGAGAAGATCCCAAGGGTCTTTGTGAACAAGTTGACGATAAACCAGCAGCATGCTCTTGTGGTAAAGAAGGCTGACAGTCTTCTGGTATGCATTAGGAAGGGTACCACCTGCAGGTTGACGTAGGCAATCTTTCTGCTCTATTCAGGCCTGGTGAGATCAGTTTGGAATTTTAGGTCCAATTCTGTGCTTCCCAGTACAAGAAAGACACAGATATTCTGCGGAAAAAAAAAATAATAAGAAGAAAAAATATCTACATGAGTTTTGAAGATTATCAGGACACTAGAACAGAGGAAATTTGAGGAAAGTCTAAGAGAACATTTCAATTTTTGAGCCTTAAGAAGAGATAGTAAAGGGAGCTGTTATTACTGTTTATGACTAATGGGCAATACAGTCAGTCAGTTTTGAGATATTTACAGTGGGATGACATAGATGAAGGATACAAGTGGGAACATGGGAAATTTGGACTTCCTTATTTTAAGTAATAAATCTTTTACTATGAGGTGGTCAAGCACTGTCACAGATTGCCCAGGAGAGCTGTGGCGTCCCCATCCACAGAGACAGTCATAATCTGATGACATGTCCCTGTGTAACTTGCTGAAGCTGAAATTGCTTGAAGCAGGGCAGTTGGACTAAACAATCTCCAGAGGTGCTTTTGTGGAACCATAGAATCATTTAAGTTAGAAAAGACCTTCAAGATCATCAGATCCAATCATCAACAGATCCAGCCATCAACCTTACCTACTGAGTGCCATGTCCCTTTGTGTCATGTTCACACATCTTTTAAGTACCTCCAGGGATGGAGACTCGCTATGGGGGATTGGTTGATCTAACCTTGAGGAAGTACTTGCACAGATACATCTTCTTCCACCTTTTCACATCTCTCCTTTACCATACCCAGGGCCTCACAATTCATCATTAATGGAGGCTGAATGGACAGACAGAGGCTCCTCTTAGAGTTCCATTCTGTAACTTTCTGCCACTCTTCTGTGTCCTTCAAGTTGCTGCCTTTAGCATGGTGCAGATCAGATACTGGACCTACCTCAGTAGTGGCCATACTAGGTTGGACTGTGCATATCAGAGAGGGTAGAGCACAACTCCATTCATCTGTCACCCTCTCAGACTGCCTGATTCTCCTCAGTCTCTCTACCTCTTCCTGAAGCTTGGCCAACAGGCAGAGTGGCTCATTTACATGGGCACATGCCCACTGGGGAGAGATCAAAAAGGCAGAGAAGGAGATGATACCTGACTGTTCCCTTACTATAATTGTAGTTAATAAAGTTTCTGTCTGATCTGTCTTAAATTGTACTTTTGTTCATTTGGAATTATTAGCTGTTACTGCACACTTGGAGTCCTGATATTCTCTGTCATTACTAATATCTGCTTCAGTTGTCTGAAATAAAAAGAAAGAGCCTTTGGTGATGTTGAGAATGCCATATGACAGTAGTTCTCCCAGTGGGTTCTTTATTCAAAGACAAAGTAATATGCATAAAATACATAATCTTAAAAGGGAAAAATGAGAGAGGATTTAACTGTAAGCAAATCATAACAGCTTATTTAATATATTTTAATCCCCATTTATACTGGCTATGCTTTCATCAAATAGACTCAGTTAGCCAGTTTTTACCTTGTTAATTTTTCATTTCTGTATTCTGAACACTAAATGCTTAGAACAATTTGGTGGGGAAAATGTAAGGGTCCTTTATACCATTCAAAAGAATACCTGCATAATAGTCAATTAGCAACCTAATGGCTGATTAATTAGTACCATATCTGAAATACAAATATTTTAAAAGGCAATGTTGGATACAGTGTATTTACTAGTTCTGAAATGGCATTGCCTAAATCTAGTTAATAGATGTTTGACATTACCAGATTCCATTTCTCAAATGCACTTTAAGAATCATGTTTAAGGAAACATTCAATCTAAAGAAGATATTCATATAAATGCTTGGAATCACATTTTAAGTGGAGAAGCCTTATTGAAACAGAAATCAAATAATTGAACTATTTAAATAGCATTCGAAAAAAAAAATAATGAAATTAATTTTTGTTTATTCATTCTTTGTAAATGCAGTCAATTTTAATATATTTCCTAACATTTCTGGTACTTGAGTAGAATTCTTGAATCTAATTTACATATTTAGATTTAGTATAACCATGATATTTTTATAACTCTGATTAGTGATTACTCAATTTACTTTCAAAATGCACTCACATATTTGCTTGAAGAACATAGATTTCCTCAGCTGTGAATGCTCTTTTTTTTTTTGTTTTCTTTTTTAGCAAAACAAAAAACATAAGATGATGTAGTGGTTCCGCTCGAGTGGGCCGCCGAGCTCCGCCACAGCCGCTCTCTCACTCCCCCTCCTCAAAGAGGAATGGGGAGAAAATATGTGAAAAGGGCTCACGGGTTGAGATAAGGACGAGAAAATCACTCAATAATTATTGTAACGGGCAAAACAGACTCAGCATAAGAAGACAGTAAAATTTATTGCTCATTACTAACAAGCTAGAGAAGTGAAAATCAAAGGAAAGAAACCAAAAGCACCTAACCCCCCCATCCACCCTCTTCCACCTCCTCCCTCCGAGTGGCGCAGGGGAACGGGGGAATGGGGGTTATGGTCAGTCTACAGCTCTTCTCTGCTGCTCCTTCTTGGTCACTCTCATCCCCTGTGCTGTGGGGTCCCACCCACGGGATACAGTCCTTGATGAACTGATCTGGCTTGGGCTTCCCACAGACAGCAGCTCTTCCAGAGCTGCTCCAGATATGGGTCCATACCACGGAGTCCATCCCTCAGGAGAAAATTGCTCCAACCTGGCTCCCCTACGGGCAGCAGCTCCTGCCAGGTCACCTGTTCCTGCGTGGGCTCCTCTCCACGGGCTACAGGTCCGGCCCAGAATCTACTCTGGCAGGGGTCTTCCACAGGCGGCAGCCTCCATTGGTGCAGGTCCACCTGCTCCACCGTGGTCTCCTCCACGGGCTGCAGCGTAAAACCCTGCTCCACCGTGGTACTCCATGGGCTGCAGGGGGACATCCTGCTTCACCATGGTCCTCACCACAGGCCGCAGGGGACTTCTGCTCTGGCGCCTTGAGCACCTCTCCCCCTCCTTCTGCACTGACCTTGGCACCTGCAAGGCCGTTTCTCACTCTCCCGGCTGCTGTGTGGCGCAGCGTTTTTTTCCCTGTCTTAAATATGGTCTCACAGAGGCACAAAACAACATCGCTTATTGGCTCAGCTCTGGAAAACAATGAGGCCCTTCCCAAACATGGGGCGGCTTCTAGATCTTTCTCACAGAAACCACCCCTATGGCCCGCTGCTACCAAAACCTTGTCACGTAAACCCACTACAGATGGAAGACATACTGATGGGCAAAAATTTATCCCAGTTGCTTAATCTAAGTGTTCAAATTCCACAAAAGATAATTAGTCACTGGAATGTTTGCTGGGTTTCAGATGGGGCCCTGAGAGCATCCTCTCTTAAAGAGTTTATCCATCTGAGCTCAGTGTGAGCTCTTTCACAGAGGAGCTGTAATGAAGCAGGAGCAAGGGTCGAGAACATCAGGACAGGAACCTCATGCAGTTTAATAAAGGGAAGAAGGAACTCATGCCCCTTGAAAGAGTAATTCCATGCACCAGTATGTGCTGGGGATTGACTGGTTGGAAAGCAGCTTTGTAGAAAAGGATCTGGGGGTCCTGGTGGTTGTCAAGTTCATCAGATCATGGAATAACAGAATATCTCAGTCTGGAAAGAACCTACAAAGATCATCAGGTCCAAACTTTTGTGGGAAAAGGGAGCCTAGATGAGATCATTTAGCAACCCATCTAATCACATCTTGAGAAACTCCAGTGACAGGAATTCTATGACATCCCAGAGGAGATTGTTCCAGTGTTTGGATGTTTTCACTGCAATACACATATATATACATATATATCTCACAGAATCACAGAATTTCTAGGTTGGAAGAGACCTCAAGATCATCGAGTCCAACCTCTGACCTAACGCTAACAGTCCCCACTAAACCATATCCCTAAGCTCTACATCTAAACGTCTTTTAAAGACCTCCAGGGATGGTGACTCTACTACTTCCCTGGGCAGCCCATTCCAATGCCTAACAACCCTCTCGGTAAAGAAGTTCTTCCTAACATCCAACCTAAACCTCCCCTGCCACAACTTAAGCCCATTCCCCCTCGTCCTGTCACCAGGCACATGGGAGAACAGACCAACCCCCACCTCGCTACAGCCTCCTTTAATTTATATCAAGATGAAATTTCTCCCAGTGCAGTTTATTGACTCTTGATTTCACCTTTTGGCTCCTTGTGAAGTGTTCATCCTCTTTGTAGCCACCTTTTAAGTATTGGAAAGCTGTGATGAGGTCCCCCCTGAACAAGAGTTTAGAGCCCTAACTCCTTCAGTCTTTCCTTATGGTGTAGGTACTTCAGTCCTTTGACCATTTGGTTGTTCACAAAGACCCCCAGGATCCTTTCAGCAAGGCTCTTCCCCAGACACCCAGATACTAGCCTGTACTGAGATCTTTTGTTATGTTATTCCAGGTGTAGGACCTTGCACTTGTCTTTGTTAAACTTCATATAGTTCTTGCTTGCCCATCCTTTCAGCCTGTCTAGTTCTCTTTGTAAGACATCTCTCCCTCCTTTCATGTCCACCTCACCACACAGTTTAGTGTCATCAACAAACTTGGTGAAGGTGTTTTCAGTCTCATCATTCAGATCATTTTGCCAACTAAACAATACAATTATCCTCACGATGACAGAAAAAAAAAAAAAAAGTTATTAAAATGCTGTTTTGTTGTAGAAAATTCAGATCTTTCAGATTAATTTTTTGAAGGTTACATAATTTTCTGGTGATTAAAATGTTTGCAGTTAATGGATGCACTGTATCTGTAAAAACCTTAGCCAATAAAATATTTTTGGAAATATAAAATATTGTCGATTTAGTGACATATAAAATTTGAAATTACAGTATATGGCAGAATGAAAAAATCATGTTTCCAGTTTTTGCAATTATGCTATTATCCATAGGGGAAAAAAAAATCTGCCTTTTTAATTATTATATTACAAATATCTATTTTTCTGTATATTCTTTTTAAGAAGAACATAGCAGTATTGTAGTGTATTTTATTGTAAAGCTTTTTTTTTTTTTCAATTATGTAACAGCTAAAGGATATGTAATTTTTAGAAAACTCCTTTGCATTTTGCTTTATGAGTGCCAACTGATTCAATCCCAAACTGTTTTCTTAACAGTCAATGCCATTTAGGACTAGCTGTTCTCTGAGTTGCAGGAAACACTCTATTTTTTCACTTTTGACAGGGAAAAACATGAAGCAGCTTCTTTGCCTCATTTACCAAGAGAAAGTTGTATCATTACTAGCACAGAAGTGGAAGTTGGATATTTAACAGAACGAAATGTTAATATTATGGCCTATATTGTGGCTTAAATGATATTGTTGCAACTCTTCCCTTTGGGATGTAAATTATGTTTTGTAGACATACATTTGCTGAAACTCTGATTTTCATTTTCCAAGTTGTGTTAACTGTTTTCAACATTTAATTTCATACTTGCAAACTACTACAAATGCTACTATACTTAAACTACGTACATCATATAAAATGCTATAATTTCATCCAAAGTATTACACAGTACTGAAAACAGCACAGAATACAGTATTTCCATTTGACCTTGACTTTTGCAAATGTAGCATTCTTTCTAACTGTAATGGTATAAGTAAAAGACAAATGAAGGTACAAATCTTAATAGAAATATGCATGTCTGCATATCCACAAAAACCTGCAGTAAAGAGGTCTGAATGGACAGTAATTACAGTTGTACATACTTTAGCTGCACAGAACACTGAAGAATTTAAAAATGTGTGGTATGTATATCTCTCAACACCTTTTTGTACCACCATCCATAGTGGAAATTTCAAGGTGTTTATTCATGGATTAATTTTATCTATTTTTGAAATCAGGATGAAAAATGATGTCCCTCAAGGGTCAGTCTTGGGACCGGTGCTCTTCAACATCTTCATCAATGACATAGACAATGGAATCGAGTGCACCCTCAGCAAGTTTGCGGATGACACCAAGCTGAGCAGTGCAGTCGACACAAAAGAGGGAAAGGATGCCATCCAGAAGGACCTGGACAGGCTGGAGAAGTGGGCCCATGAGAAGCTAATGAGGTGCAACAAGGCCAAGTGCAACACCTTACACTTGGGCTGGGGCAATCCCAGGTATTTATATAGACTGGGAGAAGAAGAACTTGAGAACAGCCCTGCGGAGAAGGAGTTGTTCTGCTGGAGGAGAAGCTGGACATGAGCCAGCAGTGCACACTTGCAGCCCGGAAGGCCAACTATGTCTTGGGCTGCATTAAAAAAGGGCTGGCCAGCAGGGAGAGGGAGGTGATTTTCTCCCTCATCTTCATCGATGATCTGGACGAGGGCATTGAGTGCACCCTCAGTAAGTTTGCAGATGACACCAAGCTATGCGCGTGTGTTGATCTGCTTGAGGGCAGGAAGGCTCTGCAGGAGGATCTGGATAGGCTGCACCGATGGGCTGAGGTCAACTGCATGAATTTTAACAAGGCCAAGTGCCGGGTCCTCCAGCTGGGGTGCAATAATCCCAAGCAGAGCTACAGGCTGGGAGATGAGTGGTTGGAGAGCTGCCAGGCAGAGAAGGACCTGGGAGTGATGGTTGATAGTCGGCTGAATATGAGCCAGCAGTGTGCTCAGGTGGCCAAGAAGGCCAACAGCATCCTGGCTTGCGTAAGAAACAGTGTGGCCAGCAGGGCTAGGGAGGTGATTGTCCCCCTGTACTCGGCTCTGGTGAGGCCGCACCTTGAGTACTGTGTTCAGTGTTGGGCCCCTCGCTGCAAGAAGACATCGAGGTGCTTGAGCGGGTCCAGAGAAGGGCAACGAAGCTGGTGAGGGGCCTGGAGAACAAGTCCTACGAGGAGCATCTGAGGGAGCTGGGCTTGTTCAGCCTGGAGAAAGAAGGCTCAGAGGCGACCTTATTGCTCTCTACAGATACCTTAAAGGAGGCTGTAGTGAGGTGGGGGTTGGCCTGTTCTCCCACGTGCCTGATGACAGGACGAGGGGGAATGGGCTTAAGTTGTGGCAGGGGAGGTTTAGGTTGGATGTTAGGAAGAACTTCTTTACCGAGAGGGTTGTTAGACATTGGAACAGGCTGCCCAGGGAGGTGGTGGAGTCACCATCCCTGGAAGTCTTTAAAAGACATTTAGATGTAGAGCTTAGGGATATGGTTTAGTGGGGACTGTTAGCGTTAGGTCAGAGGTTGGACTCGATGATCTTGAGGTCTCTTCCAACCTAGAAATTCTGTGATTCTGTGTGATTCTGCTCTTGTGAGACCCCACCTGGAATACTGTGTGCAGGCCAGGGTCCCCAGCATGAGAAGGATGTGGAGCTCTTGGAACGGTTCCAGAGGAGAGCCAGTAAGAGGATCAGAGGGCTGGAGCACCTCTCCTATGCAGAAAGGTTGAGGGAACTGGGCTTGTTTAGCTTGGAGAAGAGAAGGCTCTGGGGAGCCCTCATTGTGGCCTTGCAGTACTTGAAGGGAGTGTATAAACAGCAGAGGGAACGCCTGTTTGCATATGTTGATAGTGATAGGACAAGGGGGAATGGTTTTAAACTAAAACGGGGAGATTTAGGTTAGATATTAGGAAGAAGTTTTTCACTCAGAGCGTGGTGAGGCACTGGAACAGGTTGCCCAGAGGGGTTGTGGATACCCCATCCCCAGAGGCATTCAAGGCCAGGCTGGGTTTGGCTCTGGGCAGCCTGCTCTAGTGGCTGGCAACGCTGCCCAGAGCAGGAGGGTTGAAACTAGATGATCTTTAAGGTCCTTTTCCACACAGACCATTCTGTGATTCTATGAAATCACATCCCTCCTATGGGATGCTGTCCTTCCCAAACTGATCCTACGTGTGCTTCCCACAGGCAGCATCTCTTCAAGAATTGCTCCAATATGGGTCCATACCATGGGGTACATCTTTCAGAAGTAAAATCCTCCAATGTGGATTCCCACGGGCAGCAGCTCCCTCCAGGCCACCTGCTCCAGTGTGGACTCCTCTCCATGGCCTGCCCCCGTAGGGGCTCTTCATGGGCTGCAGCCTCCTCCAAGCCACATCCACTTGCTCCACCAGGTGCTCCTCCACGGTCTGCAGCATGGAGATCTGCTCCATGTGGGACCCATGGGCTGCAGGAGGACAGCCTGCTTCACCAGGGGCCTGTCCACAGGCCACAGGGGAACTTCTGTCGAGTACCTGGAACACCTCCTGCCCTCCTTCACTAACTATGGTGTCTGCTGAGCTGTTTCTCACTCCTTGCTCTCCCAGCTGCTGTTGCGTAGCAGGGTGTATTTTGTTTTTATTTTATTTTTTATTTTATTTATTATTATTATTTTCCTTCCCTTTTTAAAATCTGCTCTCACAATCTGCCCAGTGTTGCATACTGAGTTGGTTCTGGCCAGCAACAGAGCTGACTTGGAGCTGACTGGGTCTGGCTCTTCTCTGACACAGGGCAGCTGCTGGACTCTCCTAACAGAGGTCATCCCTACAACCCTTAACTACCAAAACTTTGCCACATAAACCCGATACAGATGTTGCACAATTTTAATCAATGTCACTGTCATTAAATGATTATGCAAAAAGTAGAGAACTTCACATCTGAACCTATTTCAAAATAAAAATCTCTCCATATACCATGACTGAGACATAACATAATAAGAATATGAAAGAAAATGGGTTATATTAAATATCTTAAGTGAATACACACTAAGCACTCCAGGAAACCTGTGCTATCAACAGAAACAAAGAATAGCAGAGAATAGGATCCTACTTCTCCTCTGAGGCTGTTTTTTAAACAAGTTTCTGTTAATCCAGCACTCAGTACTGTGAGAATTTTCTGCTTGTTTCTATTTTCTTTATTTTTTTTAACTTTTTCTTAATGGAAAGAGACCAAGAAAAAAATATTTAATATTGAAAATCAAAGTGACTGAACATGTGCCTTAAATCTAAAGGAAGATCTATACAAATAAGCAAAGAAATAATCTTATAGACAAGACAACATTTTAAAATCAAGGTAGTTATAATGAAAAGACCAGAGAGACAAGAAAGACTGAAATTACGAAGGCCCCTGGAGTGCTCTCAAAGATAAATGAAATTGAGGCAAATAGCTGAAACAGAGTTGTGTCGTTGTTGTTGTTGTTTTGTTTTGTTTCTTGAATTAAAGATATATTATCAAAATAGAGACTTATGTAACACACTTCTTAATGTCAATCACAGACTCATTTTCATTGTTTAGGTAAAGAGCAAAAATTCCTTGCCATCAACAAGGAAGTATCTGCGTATAACGATCTTGTTTTAATTGCAGTACTTAGTAACGTGGGGTATTTCCTGTTATTTGGATTATTCATATATGTTAAGTTAGCAAGTATTGCTTATTTTGTTTATGTTTAGACATGCAGGCTCAGTCCATTGTAACTATTTTGTATGGCTGCTGCTAAGAAAATATTTTTTAATAGAAGTGGAAGAAGACTAAGTCCACAAAGCTCAGTATAGCTATGTTTATAGGGCAGCAGAAAGCATTATGTATGATTCACATGACCTATCCTGCAAACCACGTTGTTGTTTTTTTTTTTGCAAACCATAAAATTTGCTTGTAGAAGATGAAAGAGATGCAAACTGCATAGATAAGTTTATATGTTCAGTGATGGCCTTTCTTTACTATCCAGTCATTCCAGTGGAAGGAGGATCTGTGTTCTTTGGGCATGTCTCAGAATAATTTTGAAATAATAGAAGGGCTGGCTGGAAAGGGTTTCTACTATATCATCTTATAACCTTTGTTTTAGACAGACATCTATTCATTGATATATAACAGAAAAGTTATTTGAAGCTCTCCCAGGACCAAACAGTCTGGGGTCAGAGACTTCAAATGAAGTCAAATTTCATGACCACTAACTTCTGTAAAGAAATGTTCTAATCTAAGCTTAATTTAAAAGTCAACAGAGCATTTGTGGGAAAAAAATAAAATAAAATCACATGCTGCATTCTTTTTATTTTTTTATTTTTTTTTATTAGTTATGAGGTCATTTTTCCCTAAAAGGAATATAGAGCGTGTAAGTCAAATACATTGAAATAGATTTTTTTTGAAGTCTTATGAACTAAGTGTTAAGTGAAGAGCTGCCCACTGGAACCCAGCCCAGTGCCTTAGAGCCTGGGGTCTCTGCCCAAGCTCAGGGACCCAGCTGCTGCTTTCTATTTCACAGTTTTAACCAGTATCAAGGCTTAACATGTGTTGGAGAGATGCACACAGAGACAGGACACTGACTCAACTGGCCACATGGGCTGCCTTAGCCAAAGGCTGCCTTCAACAGTTCTTACATAAACAAGGCTCACATAAAACTTAGACAGGCATCCAAGTCCCCTTCCTCCTTTCCAGCTGGTAGAGATAGAAGTTCACCAGTGCAGGTACACAGACAACACTCTGTGTTCACCATCATACACATATTCCTGGATCCCTTGAGTCCCTTCTGTCCATACAGAACACCTGCTCAGACCCTGGGTCCTCTTACCTGATTCAAGGTTTGCCTACTCTCAAACAAGTCCAGCTTGAAGTTCACTGTGTACGTGCACACACTCATGCACTTGTCCCTCATACACAAAACATTTGCAAACCCCATGGGTGTACCAGCATGGACTCCCTGCCTGCCTCATAACCCAGCCCAGACCTGGGGCCTCTGCTAATAATCAGCAGGTCCAGCTTAAAGATTTCTACTGAAAACACTCTCACCCCACATACACCAGGCTGAGGAAGGTAAGGCACTTGTTCCCCACGCACCACAGTTGGCACTAGGCACATACGCTGTGACCCCTGGAATGGCCCCAGACAGCAGTGTGGACCCCAAATTCACCTCATTCATGCCAGTCTCCTCCCAGGAGATGGTTTGGGAACACACACCATGCCACCCCTGTGTCTGGGAGTAGAAGACACCCAACTCACTGCACTAAGCTGAGGTCACCTACACACGCAGTCTGACTACAGTAATGGGCACTAAATCTACTCAAACCAGCCCCACCAGTAGCTGGTACCTATCCTTTCAAGTCACATACACATTCTCAAAGAAGCCCATGGTCACCCTAGTCCCACCCTGAAGTAGCTGGTTTGAGAACACATGTTACTTCCACTCCAGTGGCTAGGAGTATGAGACCCCTACTCACTCCACTATCTGGCTTTGGACCCCTCACTTGCTACAATAACTGGTACTACAGTCTGTGTGTTCTACACTCCCAGTTTCACTGTAGTAGCAGGCACCCAGTCCACTCATAAGGGCCCCTGTAGCTGACATTCCAGGCTCAGTAATTTCTATTTTAATAGTTATTTTGTCTAGTGGACCACCATTATTTTGGAAAATGTTAAAGAGCAGAACTGACATTTACTTATGAAGGGAGGATGTATAACCAGTTCCAGCAACGTTGAGAAAGTAACAGTTAGTCTACTGCTAAGAACAAGAAAGAAGAAGGAAGAAGGAAGGGGGGGAGGGGAAGGGGAAAGGGGGGAGACAAGAAAGATTGTAAAAAAATACTTGTTCTTTATTTTAATCTATTTGAGCAAGGTTAACATAAAATAGTTCATATTAGTGTCACTCTCAATTTGATTACTTTCTGCATTCATTGGATAGCTTAGTAATTTGAACCTATTGACTTGTTGATTCAGTATTAAACATGGATTTAATTTGCCCTTTGTACAGTTACATCTTTAATTGAGTTAATAAAGTTGTGTTAAACTACAATAGCTAAATGTTTCCTTTGGTATGTTTTGCTATCAGATCCATTTTAATAAAATCATAAACAATATGGAGAACTGCTTTATATGGTTGCATGAAAACCTGGATTATGAGTTCTAATGAAAATACAGAGGTAAGTAAGACATCCTAAAGCCATTTTGTTTTACTTTCTTATTAGGATCTAAAAATTAGATCTACAAGAAGATTTCATATAGCAGCAGTCATACAGTACTGTACTCAGGGATTCTTGCATTCTGTAACAGCACATGTAGCCTGGCACCAAGTAGGTGAACTCCATGGAAACAGAGAGAGTGGACGGTGCTAGAGAATGCAACCACAATAGCCAGAATGTTCATCAAGGAATTATCAGTATTTGCTGATTTTCAGTTGTATAGATCCTAACTTTAAGTTAAAAAGTAGTGGTCTATGTCAAATGTTGTTGCACCTATCAAATAAAGTCTAGTGACTTTACACTGAGACTTTAATTGACAATGTACTCTTTCAATAATGAGCTTCTTCTCCTTTAAAAGATGTTCTGGTCATGATCCATTTCTCACAGTGTTATCCCTTGTAGTTTTTCTGTGTGAGCATCAATAGTATTGCTAAGGCAGATCTTATTAGGATAGGGCAGATATAGGGTCAATAACAGGTTGTACAGTTGGTGTTGACAGAAGCTTTTACAACCACAGGACTGATTTTTAGGACTGCTAGGAAGCAAGATGAACATGACCAGGTAGGGACAATGTGTTTTTGCCAGCAGGGTGGCTGACATAGGAATGACAGTTTTAAAGTAGGATTGACACAGGTAGGAGATGACCCATACTCCAGTGAGGAAGTGGTAGACAGGTATGGAAAACAAAGGATTTGTGGTGATATAGACAAAAAAAAAAAAAAAAAAAAAAAAAAAGACAATCAACCTTGTATTGAACAAAACCAGGCTGAAGGGAATGTATGTGTATAAATAAGGAAATGCCATTTTTTATGAAGGACAGGCAGAAAAGCAGTGTGGAGACAGGTCCTTAATGTGGGAAAGCAGTGGAAATACATGGAGTTTTGCCATGGGAGGGGTGATGATAAACCAGGTAAAAGTTTATGGTTTAGGATTATCACACAGACCAAAGTATGCAGTGTTGTGATGAGTTTTGGCTAAAGATTGACTGCTCAGGGAGGAGAGGGTAAATGATGCCATGTTCCAACAAGTGGAAGAAGTCTCATATTCACAATCCCTGATCCTTGCGAGAAACTTTTACCACCCATAAATCTGCTGGAGGGATAAAAAAACAGGGTGTGGTTTATCAACATTGGCCAGCAGCCAAATGTACACTCATCTGCTCTCTCACTTACATTCCTCAACAGAATGGGGAGAAAATGGGATGAGAAACATCATGGGTCAAGAAAACAGGGAAAGATTGCTCACCAATTGCCATCGCCAGCAAGGCAGACTCAACTGAGAAAATAAATTTTATTTCTTTTAAATTAAAATAGATTTGAGTATGAAGAAATTGACAAAAATAAATAAATAAATAAAACAACACCTTTCCCCCACCCCACTTCCCCCACCTCCACACCTGACTCCTTTACTCCACTGAGGCACAGGTTGTGTGGAAAATAGTACTTGCAGTCAGATCTTAAGTTTGTCTTTGCCACTCCTTCCTCTTCACACATTTTCCTTGTTACAGTGTGGGTCCTCTCCACAGACTTTAGTTCTTCAGGAAAAATCTGCAATAGTTTGGCCACTCCACTAGTCACAATCCCTTTGGGAAATATTTAACTCTTCCACTGTGGGGTCCTCCATGGGATGCAGGGGAAAATATGTTCCAGCACCATAGAGCACCTTCCTCTCCTCCTTCTTCTCTGGTGACCTGGTGACCTTGAATTATTTCTCACTTTTTTTCTTTTTTTTTTTTTTTTTTCCTCCTCTTACCACATGGCATTTCTGCCCTTTCTTAAATTTGTTTTCACAGAGGTGTCATCAGCTTTGCTAATTGGCTTAACTTTGGTCTGTGGTTGGTCTGTTGAAGAGCTGGCTGATTCTGGATCTGGCTGTGTCTAGCGGAGCAGCCTTTGATATCTTCTAGCAGAGGCTATCCCTGAACTTCCCCTCAGTACCAAACATTGCTAAATAAATCCTGTATGCAAGACATAGCAATCTGGGAGGTTTCTTTAGTAGTTCTGATGAACATTTCCTGACACAAGGAATTGAGATGACTGAGGAGCTGACAAGGGGAGACACTGCTGGGCATGTTACTCAGGACTGAGGAATAACTGTTTGCAATCTGAAGGTTAAAGGCAGCCTTGGCTGTAGTGTCTATTTGGTGATGGATTTCAAGTTCATTACACAGGGGAGCAAGATAAGTAACAGAATGTGTTTAGAGACTTTCTTGAAAGAATCCCCGGAACTATGGTCTAAGAGAGGAGTATCCAGAAGAGTTGACTGATTTTCAAGGATCACCTCCTTGTTCAAGAGCAGTCCATCCCAATGAGCAGGAAGTCAAGCAAAGGTGAAAAGAGGCCTGAGTGGATGAACACAGAGCTCTTTATTAAACAAAAAAATTAAAAAGAAGTATAGAGGAGGTCAAACCAAGGGCAGGTGATGCAGGAGAAAACCTATAGAGATGTTATCTGAATGTGCATGAAAGGTTTAAGAAAGCCAAGACCTATCCTAAAGTTGAATCTGGTGAGGGACATGAAAGTCAAGATGGTTGTCTACAAGTACACATGAAGTAAAAGGAAGGCTATGAAAAGTGTGGACCCATGGCTGAATGGAGCAAGGGCCTTAGTGGCAAAGGATATGGAAAAGGGCAAAGTACTAAATGCTTTCTTCATCTCAGTCTTTACTGGTAAGACCAGTCCTCAGGAGTTCCGCTCCCCCTGAGAAAAGGGAAAGTCTGGAGCAAGGAATACTTATTCTCAGTGGGTAAGGATCAAGTTAGGGAACACTTAAATAAACTGGACATAAATAAGTTCATGGGACCCAACAGGATGCAGTCATGATAACTGAGGGAGCTGGCTAATGTCACTGCAAGTCCATTCCCAAAATTATCTATGAAAGACCATGGTGACTGAAGGAGGTTCCTTAGTCCTGGAAAAAAAACAAATGACACTCTTAAATTCAACAAAGGCAAGAAGGACGACATGGGGAAATTCAATCTGGTTAGCATGATATTGATTCTAGAAGGACTCACATTCCAGTCTCAGTTATTCTGTGAGTGTATAACTCTTCTTTAAAAGCTTGCAGTTAGTGAATTACTCAGAGTATTGTAGCAGTTAAACTAATAATATTTAGCCTGAAGGGTCTGAAAAAGGAAAACCTTTCAGGAAACAGTTCAGGAAATTATTATTCAGAAAAGCCAATAGATCACATAGTTTTAATAATTAAAAGTTAGGAACAATATTTTCAGTATTCAGCATTGTGAAGGTGAAAAATTAAATAGTTGGAAGCAGTTGCTCTAAAAACAATGCAGCAAGTGTGTTACCTATCTATCTATCTATCTATCTATCTATCTAGCTATCTATCTATTGTTTGTTTTTCCAGAACCACCATTTTGGAAACAGTCACATTCCACATATATCGAATCTGAGAACCTGTATTCCATTCTGGCAGGTCCACCTATAAGTGAGTCTCATATTCAGATACAGAGAACAGAGGAAAACCAACTTTGCCACATATCTTATTTTAACCACTTCACAAGCTGCTACTTTAACCAATTCACAAGTATGATTATAATGCCTTCCTTTGCTAAAATATAACACTGTGTATTACTTTACTGTCACATATTCTTCATCCCTTCTCATTTTTATTTAAAATGAGACATCATTTCACCAACTTTCTTCAAACTGTTCCCTTATTTTCCATCCTCCAGTGAGATTTAAGGGATAACTTTCACATCTCAAAGAATTTCCAAATTCTTTAGTTATATTTTAGACCTTGTATTGACTTTGTATTGAGTTCTTTACATCATTCTTTGTGTTACAGTATTTCTTTTGTTTCTTTCTTTAGTGGGTTTAAATAACATTTGAATGTTTTTTATGTGTGTTCTAAAATGGTATGAACACTAAACACACTATTTTTAGTATCCCTATAAAGGTCACACAGACTTTTTGTCTTTCATTCAGTAAGGAAAAAAATGCAACATTTTAATAGGGTCATCTCAGTTTCTGAGGCATGTAATATAAGACACAAAAGCCTATTTCATTTAATCATTTAATTTCATAAAGTATCATTAAAACACAGCTATCAAATTTCTAAATGTTTTATTCTGATGTGATTGAACAATGACAACTTTTCTCCAGACTCTCTCTTTAAGGAAAGACAAACCTTTTTTTTTTTTTTTTTTTTTTTTTCTATGTCAGATTACATTGCTCTAGAGTGTAAAATAATAAATTCACACTAATAAAGAAAATTGGTATTATCATTATTATTATTTTTAACACCTTAAGAATTTTATTGAACATCCAAAGCTCTAACATCAGACAGATCATTTTGGAAAGTATAGTTTTCATTTTAAGCTTTTATTTTAATTTTAGTGAAATATAACTTCTTATGATTAAATATTTTGCTCTGAGGCTATGAAGAAAAGCTAATACGAAAATATCCACAATTTTGACACAAAAACAAATGGTGTTGGGGGAAGTTTGTGAAAACACAGAACTGTGATTCACAAATGTCTCCATCCTTCAAAGTTTTGAACATGTCTCAACTCATTAACTGCAAAACTTTTTGTTAGTAAAATTTTACCACAACAAAAACAAACAACAAAACAACAAACAGCCAAACAAAACAAGAAAAAAAAGAAAAAGAAAAAGAAAAACAAAAACAGAAAATAGTTCTGCGTCATGATGCTATTTAGATTCAGTTAGAAATATGGGTTCAATTCAACAATCTTAGCAAAGGTAACCTGTTTGGTTTTGGGTGTCCTAAAATGCCTGAGAAATCCACCAGGACATGACAGATGTGATGAAAGAGCTATAGGAGAATGTATGCAACATCATTGTAGCTGGTTTGAGGTCAGGTAGAGTATCTGAGGGTGTCTTAAATACTGTTATATATTTATGTTTAACAAACTAAGGCCTCAAAGGTGGAATTCAGCTCACAGTTTAAAACACTAAAGTTTCTACATGAACCTTGGGAATATTTATCTTGATGCTTGTCTTATCAAAAAAGCTGAAGAAACCTAAGGAGATATTCAGCTGTGGTAAGTTGACCCTTACTGACAGCTAAGTCCCACTCAGTTGCTCACTCACTGTCCCCGCAGCAGGACAGAAGAAAGAGTAGGAAGAGTAAAAGCAAGAATACTTGTGGGTTTAGAGGAACACACCTTAATCGGCAAAACAAAATAAGGAATTTATTCATTACCTCACATTGACAGGCAGATGTCCAGACACTTCCTGGACCTGGGCACATGTAGCAGCTACTTGGGAAGACAAACACACTATAACCCTAATCATCTTCCCTTCCTCCTCCTTTCACGGAGATTTTATTGATGAACATGGCATCATAGGGTCTGGAATATCCAGTTTGTCAGTTTGGGTCAACTGTTCTGGTCATGTTCCCTTCCAGGATACTCAAGGGAAGGGGCAGAGAAGGAAAAACAGAAATGCCTTGGTCCTATTCAGACATTGCTTGGTAATAAGACAAATAAATCCAAATCACAGCACCATATGAGCTACTATGAAAAAAAAATAAGTTGATCTCAACCATACCCAGTACATCAGCTTATCCTAAAATAGGCATAAAATTTGAGACTCAGATGTGTAAATATAAGATTGTAGTGACATTTAAAATATCTGAACTCATCATGTGTAACCTTCTATATGCTGTTTAGAATGCTGAATGTTTCTTTCAGGCTCTCAGCTAATGCTATGCAGATGTCTTTGATACCTTATATGAAATTTCATATATTGGGTATGTGGTTGCCATATATTAGGTATGTTTAGGTAATTTAATCCTACTGCATAGGTACCCATTTTAGTTGGCTGATGAAAAGGTGTTCTTAGAACACTTCAGAAGTACAATAGAAAGGCTCAGATTACTCAGAAATTGCTGTCAGGAGTAGTTTTCCAGGATTTGAGAGAACTGAATCCACTTCACTCAAACAAGATAGGTGAAAAGAGTCATGCATCTTCTTTTTGAGACAGCTTTCATCCTCAACACTGCATTGATCAGTTGTAAATGCTCTGCAGATCTAATTACGTATACCTCAGAGTTTAAGATTATGAGAATAATATGGTTTTGTTAATGCAGTGACCCACACAACAACTTGAAGTTTAATATTAGTAAAATCATCATGGTGATTTCATTTTTTATATGTAGAATCATAGAATAATATAATGGTTTACATTGGAAAGGACTTTAAAGATAATGTAATTCCAACCCCCCTCATATAGACAGGGATGCCACCCACTAGATCGGGTTGCCCAGGGCCCCATCCAACCTGGCCTTACACACATCCAGGGATGGGGCATCCACAACTTCCCTGGGCAACCTGTTCCAGTGCCTTACCACCCTCATAGTAAAGAATTTCTTCCAAATATTTTTTACCCTCAATCTACCCTCAAGCCATTACTCCTTGTCCTATCAATGCACTCCCTGATAAAGAGTCCCTCCCCATCTTTTCTGTAGGCCCCCTTTAGGTGTTGGAAGGTTGTTATAAGGTTTCCCCCTCCACAAAGCATTCCCTTATCCATGCTGAACATCCCCAATTCCCTCAGCCTGACTTTGTAGGAGAGGTGCTCCAGTCCCTTGATCATTTTTGTGGACCTCCACTAAACGTGTTCTAATAATTCTATGTCCTTCTTGTGCTTGGGGCCTCAGACCTGAACACAGTATTCAGAATTTATTCCTTGTGTTAATTCAGTTGTATATAAACTAACTGTAACAAATTGCTTTGGCAGAAAAATCTTCTGAACCTCTTATTTACTATTATTTTTCAATAAAGTAATAATAATAATTATTATTATATGATTATATTATTAATAATAATAATAAGTAATGCATAAAATAAATACTGAGAACATTTTATTTCAGCTTATGAATTATAGTTTATTTATTAAGTGCTGATTTACATACAGTACATACAGTAAAAACACAAAAAGCAAAATGGCTGTGAGATAGTCCTTTCTTGAGTCCATTATTATTTAGCAAGGAAGAGATAAAGAAGAGCACAAATAGGGACAGGAATCAGATAATTTGAACATTGCATGTGACTAGGGA
This sequence comes from Anas acuta, assembly GCF_963932015.1. Lineage (NCBI taxonomy): Eukaryota > Metazoa > Chordata > Aves > Anseriformes > Anatidae > Anas > Anas acuta. The sequence goes on along the minus strand of NC_088979.1, from coordinate 49,190,527 downwards.
TTTATGTCAAGTTTTTTTATCTTTCCTTTTAGCCAGAAAAAAATAATTAAGGATACTAAAATAAATACATGAGATACTTTTTTTTTTCTTTTTTTTTTTTTTTTGTATGAAGTGTCTTAATACAACAAAATTTTTTTTTCTTTCCTCTTCCTAGAATATCATGTAATCATAATTTAAGAGGTTACAGATGGAGACAATGTGATGGTTCAGGCTAGGCTTTGTGTCCTGGACTTCTTGTACTAGATACATATGACTGAGTAATGAATCACTAGGTCTACTACTCTATCGGATAAAAATATAAGGATGTGGACTCAGACATAAATGTCACCAGCTGTTACCTATTACCCTGCTTTATTTCTCCAGTGCACACTTCTCGGTGCATTCTCTTGGGCCTTGTCTGAGACTCTTGGTCTGTGGAATCACCAGCAAAGGAGTTTTGTGTTGTGAATTGATCTTGGTCAGTGGCTAAAGTACCCACAGATACTCACTCTTTCCCACACCCAGAGTCGGGCAAGGGAGTGAGTAGGAAGTGCAAACATAAAAAACAAACAAACAAACAAACAAACAAAAAAAAAAACACAACTCATGGGTTGAGGTAAAGACAATTCCATAAGTGAAGAAAAAAGGAGGGAAAACAAACAAACAAACAAACAACAACCAAAAAAAAAAAAACACAAAACAAACAAACAAACAAACAAACAAAAAAAACATGATGTAAAGCCAAAACTCACCACATTCCACAACATCCCACAAGTAGACTTACAGATAGCCAACTCTGAGAAGTGGCTACCTTGGAAAAAAAATGCTCCCTCTCCCCTCTCTTTTTTTTTTTTCTTTTTTTTTAAAAAAAAATTATTTTTGTATTTCGTTTGTTTGATTGTTTTTGCTGAGCAACGTGTTATATGTTATGAAATACCCCTTTGGCCCCATGTCAGAGCTGTCCCAACATTGTGCCCTCCCAGTTTCTCACACACCCTGGCTTATTTACACAGTGAGGCACAGTGAGAAATGAAGAAAAATTTGACCCTGTGAAAACACTGTTCCAAATATCAACTAATATTAATTTTAATTAAAAATATCAAAACAATGGTGTGTTATCAACACTGTTTTAGTCCCAAATAAAAAATGCTATGCCATGCAGTTGACTGTGAAAAAAATTAACCCCATCCAAGCTCAAGACCACTCACAATTTGATCCTGCAGAAATTTGAATCTAAGTGAATTTTGAATCTTTTTCATTGATCATTCTTGTCAGCTTTCTATTAGGCAGATAAACTCTAACTTACCTTTTCTTTATGCTAAGCTGCCATGCAGCCATGAGTGCAATGGTTGCAGAACTAGGTGCATACTAAGCACGTATGAGTGTGATTCCACACTAATGAAATGGCAAACTAGTTTCTAGATTGTTACATATCCACTGCTTAGCATCTGTACATAAACAGACTGGTTCCTACAATAGACTGGTCCCTACATTATTGACTGCTTAATATAAGTACAAAAATATTCTGGGAAGAAAATAAAACTACTTATATTAGAGTGTTTTTATATAGTCTCCTATATTCAAATTGGGCTATCAATCAGACAAAAACATGAATTTCGTGAAGTGGAAGGCAATAAAATTCACTTGGCTATGAGGAGGGGAATTCTGGTCTCTATTCCAATTTTTTTTGTTTGTTTGTTTTGTTTTGTTTTGCTTTGTTTTTACATTAAAAAATCAAGAAGTTATAGAAGCAAGGTTCAGGAGTTGGACCTGATGCAAGACCTAGGACAGGCTGTTTTTTGTTTGTTTGTTTGTTTGTTTGTTTCATAAAATGTAAGAATCATTGAGATATAGAATTATGATTTCTTTTAATCAAAGAATTTGGTACACTTTGTTATTCATGACTGAGAAACAAGAGAGAACTTGATCTCTAATATAGTTTTTATACTGGGCATCGATGGGAGGGTAGACAGAATGATAGCACTAGAACACCTTAGGTGCCTATTTAGAGGCAAATGTGGGTTTCTGAATGATTAAACTATTAAATAAGAAATCTGCATTGAAAAATGCAGAAATATTTGCAATTCAATTTTCTAAGCACAGATGGCTTATGACAGTGTATATGCTTAGATTATCACATCTGGCTTCTCATTGCCTTCTATTTTACTAAGTTAAACTACTGCATCCCACTATTAGTAATTCTACTGACTGAAGATTACATTTGCAAATATTATCTATGTTGGAGCTAAACATAAATTAAGAGATTTGAACTAAATCTTTTATTTTGGAGTCATAATCCATGATTTGTGCTATTTAAGATTTAGATCTTGATTCCATAAAGCTAGGCACCTAGAACTACTTAAGATTGTTATTTTCCTGGACATCCAGATGTCAATCTGGAAGTTTATATGTCTTCATAATGTCATAAATGTCTGTTCCCTGCAGTAATCTAAAATGTACTAAAATATTTCAAGTATCACCAGAGACATTCATCTAAAGTATGCAATTGAACTCTTTTTCATCAAATATCTTCATACTGATCTCTGTATTCAAATAGTCAGTATACAGAAGCAAAACATACAAGAAAATATTTAAATATGATTTATCTTAATGGTGGTATAATATTTTCTAAACAATATGTGTAATTCCATGTAATTATCCTCTTGACATCTTTTCAAATCTTCAGTAGATGGTAGTAAGACAATACATAAAAATTACTTAAAATTTGACTAAATTAAGGTATTGTTTATACTGCTTTCCTTGCAGCACAGAAACATACAAACAAACAAACAAAACCAACACCTTAAGCTATAAATTTTGAACATTGACAGAAGACAGACAGATATAGTATAGGAATTTCTGAATAGGAATTTTCTGAATTTTCTAAAATTCTGAACAGGAATTTTCTGAATTCCTGAAATGCTTTGGGTTTATGAGTTTAAAAATCTGAATCTGAAAATAATTACCTTAACTGCTAATATATAAGAAGTATTCTTATCTGTTGTGGTTTAACCCGGCTGGCAGCTAAACACCACACACCCGTTCTCTCACCCTCCCCCCTCCCTCTCTGGGATGGGGGAGAGAAATGGAAAAGTGAGGCCTGTGAGTCAAGATAAAGACAGTTTATTAAGACGGGAAAATAGTAATAACAATAACAATAATAATAATAACAATGATGATTCCCAGCCTAACCCCGAGCAGTCCAGCCCTCCTCCCTCCGGCTAGCCACCCCTATATATTGTTTAGCATGACGTCAGATGGTGTGGAAATTCCCTTTGGCTAGTTTGGGTCAGCTGTTCTGGGTCTGTCCCCTCCCAGCTCTTGCTGTACCTCCAGCCTGCCCATTGGCACAACAAAGTGAGAAGCTGAAACATGCTTGGCTTGATGTAAGCCCTCACTACAAAAAGGACATTGAGGTGCTTGAGCGGGTCCAGAGAAGGGCGACGAAACTGGTGAGGGGCCTGGAGAACAAGTCCTACAAGGAGCGGCTGAGGGAGCTGGGCTTGTTCAGCTTGGAGAAAAGAAGGCTCAGGGGCGACCTTATTGCTCTCTACAGGTACCTTAAGGGAGGCTGTAGTGAGGTGGGGGTTGGCCTGTTCTCCCACGTGCCTGATGACAGGACGAGGGGGAATGGGCTTAAGTTGCAGCAGGGGAGTTTTAGGTTGGATGTTAGTTAGGAAGAACTTCTTTACTGAAAGGGTTGTTAGACATTGGAACAGGCTGCCCAGGGAAGTGGTGGAGTCACCATCCCTGGAAGTCTTTAAAAGACGTTTAGATGTAGAGCTTAGGGATATAGTTTAGTGGGGACTGTTAGTGTTAGGTCAGAGGTTGGACTCAATGATCTTGAGGTCTATTCCAACCTAGAAATTCTGTGAAATATGTGTAATTAAAACATCAACATGTTATCAGCACTCTTCTCATCCTAAGCCAAAACATGGCATTCTACCAGCTACTATGAAGAAAATTAACTCTATCCTAACTGAAACCAGGACATTATGGAATATGATGAAAATTACATTCTAATGTATATGTGTCACTGCTAAGATAAACCTGTTGAGTGTCAGTCAACAATTTCAAGCTTTTAGATATAAGCACAATGGAATACTGAGACATGGAGTCTTTTGCATAGAGATGGCAAGACTTTGTGAAGGAAAAGTTACTTAAGACAAAGAATGAGGAACAGGAAGACAGGATGATATGCTACATTTCACTCTAAATTATGTGAAGAAAAAAAAAAAGTGTTTCCTATATGTTGTTATAATTTTCACAGCTGCAGAGTTTAGTTTGACAACCTTCTTTATGATACTGTCATGATTTATTGTCACTTGCATATAAATGTTTGTATTTGCCAGAGGTCATGTAGAAGATACTTTGAGTACAACACCTAATATGAAATCAGGTGTCTATCTTTAGGCATGTGAGTACCACATTTATATTCATTATGGTCAAAAGAAGAAAATAGTCACTTACACGTTTCATTTCACTGTAAAATTTGAAAATTATATTAGCCTAATGCTATCCTAAAGGTTTTATAATATTATTCTAACAGCAGAAGTATATCACATTTTAATACTGAGAAGGAATTCAAAATAGTTGTGTAAAATAAGCATTACATTTCTCTTATATCTATCTGCATGAATATTCACTGAAAATGTAAATAATGCAGCCAGTTGGGGAATTATGTAGGCAAGAATTCTACAGTAACTCATTAAAACTAATATGAAAATTCCAATTTCTTTTCATTAAAATTAGTTATTTGTATTATACAATTAACTACATTATTACTCGTACCATAAATAATGAACATAAATGAGCAAGTACAAACAACTTATGCGTTTTAACAATGTAAGAACTGAAGTCACATTTTGAAAACAGGTTTCTATCCAACAATACTTTATTACACACTTATGCACAGGACTATTTCAAGTAGATATTTAAATAATTACCTGCTGACCTATTTGGACAGAATTTACACATGAAATACACTTGAAATATTGTTTCTAAGTAAAAGCTTAAATGCTCAGAAAACTATATGAAATATGAACTGTCTGTATCCACATACACAAAACCTAGTTTGCATATGTATAATTTAGGTATGTGTACGTACACATGCATGCTATACGTTAAAGTATATACAAATGTCATAGTATGTGTATACATACACAGGATTTTTATTTTATTTTTATTTTTTAATTAGGCTTCATTTTCTTAATCAGGCCAATGTCACTCCAGTCTTCAAGAAGGGCAAGAAGGAGGATCTGGGAAACTACAGGCCAGTCACTCTCACCTCTGTCCCTGGAAAGGTGTTGGAACAGCTTGTTCTGGATGCCATCTCCAAGCAATTGGAAGAGAAGAATGTTATGAGGAGTGGTCAGTATGGATTCACCAAAAGGAAGTCATGCTTGACCAACCTTGTTGCCTTCTATGATGGCATCACCAGCTGAGTAGATGAGGGGAGAGTGGTGGATGTCATCTACCTTGACTTTAGCAAGGCTTTCAATACTGTCTCCCATGACATCCTGCTAGCAAAGCTGAGAAAGTGTGGGATAGAGGAGTGGACGGCAAGGTGGGTTGAGAACTGGCTGACTGGCCAAGCTCAGAGGGTGGTGATCGGTGGAGCAGAGTCTGGCTGGAGGCCTGTGACTAGTGGTGTTCCCCAGTGTTTGGTGCTGGGTCTGGTCTTGTTCAACATCTTAATCGGCAACCTTGATGAAGGAATAGCGTCTGCCCTCAGCAAGTACGCCGATGACACAAAGCTGGGAGGAGTGGCTGACACGCCAGAAGGCTGTGCTGCCATTCAGCAAGACCTGGACAGGCTGGAGAGATGGGCAGGAAGAAACCAAATGAGATTTGATAAGAGCAAGTGTAGAGTCCTGCACCTGGGAAGGAACAACCCAAAGTATCTGTACAGGCTGGGGGATGACGTGCTGGAGAGGAGCTCTGTGGAGAAGGACCTGAGGATCCTGGTGAACAACAGGTAGACCATGAGCCAGCAGTGTACTCTCGTGGTCAAGAAGGCTAATGGGATCCTGGCATGCATTAAAAGGAGTGTGGACAGCAAGTCAAGGGAGGTGACCCTCTCCTTCTACTCTGTCCTGGTCAGGCCACACCTCGAGTACTGTGTCCAGTTCTGGGCTCCCAGGTACAAGAAAGACAGGGATCTCCTGGAAAGAGTCCAGCGGAGGGCCACAAAGATGATACGGGGCCTGGAGCATCTTCCCTATGAAGAAAGGCTGAGAGACCTGTGTCTGTTCAGCCTGGAGAAAAGAAGACTGATTCATTAATGTGTATAAATACCTGAGGTGTGGGAGACAGAGGGATTTGGCCAACCTCTTTTCAGTGGTTTGTGGGGACAGGACAAGGAGCAATGGTCACAAGATAGAGCACAGGAAGTTCTGCACTGACATGCGAAAGAACTTCTTCATGGTGAGGGTGATGGAGCGCTGGAACAGGCTGCCCAAGGAGGTTGTGGAGTCTCCTTCTCTGGAGATATTTAAGGCCCATCTGAACGCCTACCTGCGCAGCCTGCTCTAAGGAACCTGCTTTGGCAGGGGGGTTGGACCCGATGATCTTTCAAGGTCCCTTCCAACCCCTTCAATTCTGTGATTCTGTGATTCATCAGTTCAAGCAAAAAAATGGGAATAAAGAACGCTAAGTTTCAGTTTTACCGAGAAGTTTTTAATTCCTTATACTTCCAAGAAAGAATATGTGTCTTGATTCATATCTCAATTGTCTCTTACTTTCTTATCTTGTCTTGAACTCCTCTAGCATCTTTACTTTTCTCTAAAGGAGGAAAGCTGGGAAACTACAGTAGTTCCCCAGTTTAAATCATTCATTTGGTTTCAGATTATAACTCTTTCTGAAGCCTGTACAAAAATATATAAATGTATTGTACGTTTCTTTTGGTAACATTTAAATTGTTCTGAGTGAAGCACACTGACAAATATCCTCTCTATGTTTGCACTTTCACACTGCAAATACTTCTGGAAAACTCAGTCTCTTTAGATGCATTTTTCACCTTTCCATGAAAGTGAGTCTACAGTGATAGGAGTTCTAATCTTTATTTAACAGTTATCACACGTTATTTACTTATTTATTTTTACAAATTATTGCAAATAAGAATGTTATTTGCTTGCTTTATATTTCAGGAATAAATGTGTGAATTTTATGAATTATTATATAGAATTCTTAACTTTAGGGAATGTTATTTTCATAAAGCAATGTGAAATAGAGCAGGTGTCTTCCATGCATGTTTCAGTGACTATTTGATTGACGTATTTAATTTATTCCATATTAATTTGTTATGGATAGAAAATGAAAGCAGAATATTATGGAAAGAAAACAAAAGCAGAATATACAAGATGTATGATAGAATATATGATTATAGTGAAGAAAAGAATACCCCAAATTCACCAGAAATCAGCATTCATTTAGGAATTTATTGGAAACATATGCAGAGAAATATTTTTAGTATTCTTAGCAACAGACTGATTGAAGGACCTTAGAATAGTGTGAGATATCATCATTACTGTTACTTGGTCATAAAAAAAATAATTGCTAGGTAATTTTATGACCTAGACTTAATTTGAGAATTTCTTTCAATTACATTGATCAGGTCAGACTCGGAAAACTGTTTTTATATGTGTGTTTATGTGTTACAGTGTCTTTATATGTTTATATGTTTTTATGTTTATATGTTTACATGTCACAGTGAGGGGTCATTTGGATTATTAGTTCATTTATTACATTTTAAAAACCACATATTAATATTACATTTTAAATAATAAAAATATGTACTGTAGAGTTGTTAACATCCTCATTAGACAAGTATGAGAAATTTCCTATCTTGCTATCCTTCTGTCTGTCAAAATCATATTGATAAGCCTTATAACAACCCATTTATGTGTCATTTTGTTTATTCTTTGTAATATTACAGCATCTGTATATATATATATATATATATATATGTCATTTAAATGAAGATGATCTTGTGTGTAGAAATGATCAGTAGCATTCATTGATCTTGGAGGTCTCTTCCCACCTAGATGATTCTGTGATTATGGGAAATAAAACAGATTTTGAAACATTTGTATTTGCATCTAAAATGTCCTGCAATCCAGTATCATAACATTTCCAGATCTTCTGTACATGCTAATCAGATTTGAATTTGACTGCATTTTTTTTTTTTTTGTCTGTATTATTTCATGGTCACCAGTTTTATTAAGTGTTTTTTTAAATCCCAGTGCTTCCAGAATTTCTGGTGTATGTAGGTATACAGGAAAAATACCTTCTATTATGTTTTAATCCCAGTAAGCAGCTAAACACCACATAGACACAATAAAATGGGGCAAAAATGAGAAAACTCATGGGCTAAGATAAATCACAGAGTCACAGAATTGAAGAGTCTGGAAGGGACCTCAAAAGATCATCGTGACAGTTTAATAAATAAAAGAAGAGTAAAACACAATAAAACAAAACAGAAAAACAAACGATACAAAAAGCAATTGCTTATTATCAAGAGACCAATGTAGATCCAGTCCCCAAGCAACAGCCATCCTGGCAAACTCTCCCCCTCAGTTTTATTGCTGAGCCATTATACTGTATGGAATATCTCTTTGGTCAATTTGGGTCAGTTGTCCCAAATGTGTTCCTTCCCAGTCTCTTATCCACCCCCAGACTACTAGCTGGGAGGGGCAGAGTGAGAAACAGAGGAATCCTTGGTACTGTGTAAGCATTAATCAGCAATATCTAAAACATCAGTGTATCATCAATAATGTTTTAATCACAAATCCAAAACACAACACGGGCTACTTTGTAGAAAATGATATCCCAGCCAGAAACAGCATACCTTCCAAAGCTAGAAAAACTGAACTGATTTCTCTTTGAAAAACTGGACAGTGCTATTTTTTGTTTGTTTGTTTATTATGTTGTGAAAGTGTGGTTTTTGTTGTGTTTTGCTGTTGTTGTTTTTGTTTTAATGGTTAAATCCTTTTACAATTCATCTTGGTCCTTTCCCTGACACACAAGTGTGAACAAATAAAGATCTGCCTTGGAAATTGTCTTGTTAGGAGTAGCTCTAGAGGAGGGGTGGAGCTGTTGTTTTTAAGGATCCTTCCTTTGCCCCTTATATTCAGAAATTGTTATAAACCCTTATGATATGGTGTGTTTATGTTTCTTTCTTTTTTTGCCCATATACACTGTAGTCCCCAAATTTTAGAGGTAGAATTCTGTTCAAAGCTAGACTGACCAAAACTAAAATGTTTATGTATGAGTAAATATTCTAATATTCTAGTGTCATGTAAGATGTCTTAGAACATCCAAGGCACACACAGGTTTGGCAGATATGGGACACAGCAGAAAAGATAGCTAAGGCACTGTGCAGTAGGGATCACATCTGAAGGCTAATCAGGGTGCTCAAAACTGTTTAAAATGATGCTGAATTTCTACTCATACATTACTGAATCCTGTTCCTACATGTCAGTGATTAATTTGCCCAGCCATAGATCTCTAAAGTGGACTAATAAAACATCTCAAATGACCGTAGATCCCTATTAGATAGGAAACATTTATTGGACCTGTTAGAATTTAATTGGCTCAATTTCACCATATTTTCTTCATTTCCTCTGTTTTCTCCCTCAGCAGTTTCCACATACCCTTATGAAATAAGCAGATAGATAACATGATTTTACAATACTAAGCAGCTGGTTGTGCAAAAGTGAATTAATAATCTTTTAATATTTTTTTTTTCTCAATTTTTTCGCCTTGCATTTTAGAGGCAAGAGGATATTTTTCATGACATCTTGAGTAAGAGTGTAGTCCCTTTGCTACAGGCTAACAAGTAATGAACCATCTTATCAAACTCAATCTTAACCCTAAATAGTTTGTTTAACCTCCTTTTCAAGAAAGTTTTGTACATAATTCTTATTGTTGTAAACCCTTCTAATTTCCACAAACATAAGTGTTATCAGAACGACAGCAGGAAGTAGGACTGTATTCTATATACTTCCTTGTTGCTTCAGATAGCATTTTCTCTCTCTAAACAGTTGTTCTTTGAAGAAAAAATTAAATGCCTCACTCTACCTGTGCTGTTTAACTGAAATTGTCCTGATGACATATGTTTCTAGAGTTGATTTGTCACCAAGATGTGAAAAACAGGGTGCAGGGAATGACAGTAGAGATGATAGAACCATTTATGTATTCAAAATATTATGATAAATGAAACAGAAAAAGTGACCATTAGCTCTTTTCAGGTAAGGAACTGATTACAATCTTAGAAAATGGATATACAGTCCACTGGACACATATGAATTTCAGCTGTTTGGTTCATCTAGTGAATAAGAACATGAAGCTTTTAGTATTTCTGTTCAGATAATTTAATATTTACTTTAAAAACCTGTTATTTGTGTTGTGATTAGAAATACTGTGGAATAAATTTGGCAGTATTGTTCTGTATACTGCTTTCTTCCTCACAATAAATACTTGTTTGTTTTCCAAAAGGCTTTGTGGAGTGTCAGTCTCTTTACAGTCTAAATTCTTTGTCATGTATTAGCTAGAGGATATTCTTTATGTATATCCTCTGATATACATATCAGAGGATAAACATATCCTCTGATATACATATCTCAGATGTTTCCTGAGAAACAAAATTGCATAAAACAAATTGATATATATATATATGAATGATACTAGTCAGATTCTACAGTCTCAATTCTTCATTAACTGTTGTTGTTTTTTTTTTTTTAATGAATAATTTTTGTACTCTGTACAGTCATAACTACATCAATACAGCATTTAGAATAGATTTAAAAATATATGGTATGCAAATAATTTTATTAATTTAGGGTATTTATTAGTTTTAAGATGTAAAATAGTTACTGAATAATGGAATATTAAGCATTGGAATGGCAGGCTTTCAATTTCAAAAGAAAAAAAAGACATTTCACAATATATTTGCCATTGCAGCTACCAATATCTATTTGATCAACACACGTAAAACTTTCAGAATAAATCATGATTCACTTATAAGTAATTTAGTGAATATTTCTTCCACAAAGCAATAATTAATTCTGTTGAATACCATGGAATAAGTAAAGTCTGAATTAACAACAGATTGAATATGAAAAGCTGTAGGAAAATATTATGCATATTTAGTGCTGTTCTGCTGTAAATCCTTATACAACTCATTATGTTATTATGCTAAGTTTAACTCATTTTGGAAAAGTTGTGGCTTATTTAGTACATTCACATAATTGTTCATAGCCACAATATAACTTGTTAGATGCCTCTATTTGGTAATGACTAAACAAGGATATTTGCACTAACAAAGGTATATGGGTTTATCTGGAACTTCCATCCTGTCGTGCAAAACAGTCTCCAGTACTGTGACAAAGTGTTGAAAATAATATGCAACATGCTGTTCACACATATGGAATTCTTGTTCCCTATTTTCAAGATCTCCCCAAACACCTGCTTTTGGAAATTCTCGATGTTTCAGGAATGTCTTAACTTTTTTTTTTTTTTCCTTTGGTAAACAATCTGTCACTCTTCAAGTACTAGTACAGATGCTATTGATGTGTAGAGCCACCAGTATCTCAGGAAAATCACAGACCGTTTAAAGTGTTTACTTTCATTCTACTATAACAAAGAAACATTAGTAAATGCAGTAATGCCTTGGGATTTGGTTTGAATTTTTATATCCACCATACCATCAAAGTGTTTCTTTGGAGGTGCTGCTGTTATGAAGTTGTAAGAAAATATTAGTTAATTCAAAAATCTCCTATTGGTAGAAAGGAGGTGCCTGTGATGCTTTCCATCCAATGTTTTTAGACTGGAAACATAACTTCAGAGAAGCATTAGCACTTCTTTCCTTTCTGTAAATCTTTAAGTCTCTAAGTTAGTCTATAGTGTATTTTTTATATCATCACCCTCAAGTGGAATGGCTGTATGAGATGCACCTGTCACAATGCCAGCAACACTCAGAAGTAAGAAATGCTTCAGGGGGCAGCTATTTCTGTAAGGCTGCTAAATTCAAGCAGAATAAAAGTGATGTGTACCTGTGGACCTTTGGTTTAAAAGTTCTGAAATAATCTGTTGTGGTAGTGGATGTTGTTTTTGTTGTTGGCTTCAGGTCACATAGTCTATGGTCACAAATAGGTCTAAAAAAAAGTAGGTCTAAATAGATCTCATAGGTCATAAAGTCTATGATGAGTGTCATATGCTAATATGCATCTTTGGCATCAGAAGGTGATGGATGCTGAGGGGAGTAATGCCTGTTACAAAATTTCCAAAACTCTGTAATGTGAAGTAATCCAAATACAATACAGTTTTACTTCTTTTGTGTTTTCAAATGAGACCCTAGGGTAACCTCTCTCTCCAGTCTTGAACAGATCTTAATTTTAGAGCCATCTAAACAGAAACAGTTAAATAAATAAGTTTTATTTATGCTGTAGTAATTCATTGTCAGTGTCAGGACAACAACTGTAGGAAACTATTGTCTTTCAAAATCTGGTACACAAATGCCTGCAGGAGAGCCATGGCAGTGCTGGAAGAGGATGAGGGGAAGAAGATGAGGGGAAGAGGAGGACAAGGGTGAGGTAGCATCAAGAACAGAATCTCAAGAATCAGGGATGTCAACTTTAGGTTTTGTTTACTAAGAGTGACAGGCACAGTGGGTGGAGAACAATTTAAATTCTAAGATTTCTATTTTATGGCATAGAGATGCCATTCTTTACCTTCTGTAAAGAATGTGAATTCACATCAAATAAGGTGCTTAACCCTTTGTTCTAGCTATGGCCAGTACCAGAGACTTAGAGAAAACAGGAAATTCATTTCAACAGTCAACATCTGAGTTCTGTCTGGTGACCTGGCTTCCATCTGGCTTCCATCTTCTGCTCAGCCTTCTCCACAGTGTTAGAAGTCTTTGCAATTTGTTTTCAGTAGGGGACTATTGCTTTATAAATTAGATGGTCAATGGCCTTGTTGTCATCCCACACCTATCTCTTTGACTTTTTCTATTCTTAAAGCCAATGAGAAGTTGCTACATGTATTCCTATCATCTTCCACTCTCCTGCTACAAATGTGTGGCAAGGGTTTAAAGCTGTTAATAATTCATCCAAGTTTCTTTGTTACTTTCCTGAACATACCTAAGCCATTATAGCAGGGTAGATCTAGGCTAGAATTTTTGGTTATGCCTTCTGCATAATAATTGTCTGTTGTTTTTGTTTGTTATGTTTTTCCATAACATTTATCAGAATTATCAAATCATAGCTGAGTAGGTGTCAGGATTTTATTTATCTTAACAAAGTTTTCAAGTAGTCTATTCCATGACAAAGATTATAATTCTCTGTATAAAGCGTTGAAGAACATATTATTGTGTATGTTATGTTATGTTATGTTATGTTATGTATATTATTATATTATTATGTTATTATTATGTTATATTATATGTTTTCCAGTAATGGACACTGAGAACAGCTGGTATAACTTTGTCATGACTAGACACCACTGTATAGGCAAGGCTTGGCAGATCAATAGTGCTGGAGGCTAAGTTCCCACAGAACTACTGCAAATAAAAGAATATAGACTTCCTTACTTCTGGTTTGGCTTTCAACCTAGATAATTAATTTTTGCTAAAGGTCATGATTGTATTTTAAATCATGAAGTCTTACTCTTATTTTCAAATTTCAATGTAGAAACAAGGTCTTTAAATGCAAATTGTATACCATTCTTCCAGTTTTTACATATTTTTTTTAAATATTTACCATTACACTGCTGCTTATTCTTGGTAACATTGTGAGACTTCATCTTGAATTTTTTTTTGTGTGTGTTCTTTATCCCAAAGTACCAATGGTAATCCATTGTTACACATCTTACTGGATTCCTCCTGTTCCAGTCTAGACAATCTGAAAGTTATTGTTGGCATCAGCTTTGACTTTTCATCTGAATAAATAAATAAATAAAACTGACGTTGCACCAAATGATTTTCAAGTATCTAATGGGAAGGTAAAGAAAAGCAGGAGTCAGACTCTCCTCAGAGGTGAACAGTAAGAGAACAGGAAGCAATTGATACAACATGGAACATGAGAAATTCGGATTAGAAAAACTAGTAGTTTTGTTTGTTAGTTAGTTAGTTTTGTTGTTGTTGTTTGTTTGTATGTTTGTTTTTTATTTATGAAGATGTTTAATACTAGAACAGACTGCCCAGAAATATTATGGAACCTCTTTCCTTTGAGTTTTCCAAAATCTGACTGGACAAAGCCCTAAGAAACATGAACTTTTTGGATCTGCTTTGAACAGCATCTGGGCTGTATGTCCATTTCAGCACATGTATGTGTGCAAGCGTGTATAAGTGTGTAAAAACATGCAGCACTAGATTTTCCTAATTATTGTGAATAACATAAAACCCAATATTTCAAGTCCATTATATTCATGTGGCACATTTTTGTGTGCAGCAGCCTGTTCTATACTGTGGTTATGACCATACCTTGAAAACTTCACTTTGGATTTAAGTTGTCTCTGATATCCGTCACCCTCCTTTATGAGTTAAGTATGGTTTTATTCTCTTGGAAGAAAACATCTTTTTAATATACACTCAGTTCACCTGCTACAGACTTTTTAGTTTTTGAAAACTCAAAAAAAATAAAAATAATAAAAAAAAAAAGCATGCCTACTATTGCATTTGAAGCCAACTTAATGCAAACTCTTCACTTTGCTATTCTTCTTCCCTTCTATCACGAAGGACATGGGGAAGGCTAAATTGCTCATTTCCTTCTTCACCTCACTCTTTAATGGTAAGACTAGCCTTCAGGAATCCCAGGCCTCTGGGAGCAGAGTGAAAGTACAGAGCAACAAAGACTGATTGCCAGTGGAGGAGGATCAGGTCTGAGATCACTTAAACAAACCAGACATACATAGGTCTATAGAACCTGCTGGGATGTATCCGTGGGTGCTGAGGGAACTGGCTGATGTGTCTGTTAATTCTCTCTTGATTATCTCTGAAAGTTTATTGTGACTGAGGGGTGTTCTTGAGAACTGAAATAAAATACTTTTTTCTCTTCAAGAGTGTCAAGCGTGTCAACGTAGGAAACTGCAGGCCAAGAGGGTAATGCAGAAAAGTCGGTATGGATTTATAAAGGAGAAATGCCTGACCAAAATGATACCCTATTATAATGAAATTTCTGGCTTGGTAGACAAGAGGAGGGTTGTGAATTTTGTCTGTCTCAACTTTAGTAAGGCTTTGATACTATCTTTTACAACATCCTTATAGACAAGCTGACAAAATATGAGTTTGATAAATGGACAGTGAATTGGACTGAAAACCAGCTGAATGGCTGGGCTCAAAGCATTGTAATCAGCATCTCAAAGCCATAAGCTAGTCACTGCTGGGATACTCCAGGGGATAATACTAGGGCTGTGTAACATCTTCATTAATGACCTGGATGATATGATAAAGAGCATCCTTAGCAGGTTTACAGATAATACAAAAGCAGGAAGAGTGGCTCATAAACCAGAAGAAGTTATGCACAGACAAGAATCTCATTAATCTCAAAAAAGGGAACTGCAAAGTTCAACTAGGCAATTAGTTGGAAGGCAACTTTGCAGAGAATGACCTGGGGCTCCTGCTAGATTGAGCATGAGAGAGCAATGCTTCGTTGTGTCAAAGAAGGGCAAAAACTTTCTGAGCTACATTTAAAGGAGTACTGCCAGCAGGTTGAGGATTATCCTACTCAACACTGGTGAGGTCATAGCTAGAATATGTTTTCCAGGTCTGGACTCTCCTGTATAAGAAAAACAGAGACGTATTAAAAAGTGTCCCAGAAAGGGTTGTGAAGATAATTAAAGTCATGAAACATCAGACATACAAGGAGAAGCTGAGAGATCTGGGACTGATCATCCGGGAAGACAGAAAGGAATGAAGAAAGTGAGGCCAGACTCTTCTCCATAGTGTACAGAATAAGAGGCAATAGGTACAAACTGAAACTCAATAAATTTCATCTGACCATAAGGACAACTTTTATTGTGAGTCAGGTTGTGGACTTTCCATTGTTGGAGATACTCAAAATCTCCTTGAACACAGTCCTGGGCACCTTGTTCTATCTGTCTATGCTTTGTGCACAGCTTTGGATTGGACATGTTCCAACAACAAACATTCTACAGTTCTCCAATTCAGAGAGTCCACTGAGAAGAACAAGAATAATTTGATACCCTTTTAGTTTCTTTCAATAATCTGTAGAAGACTGTCAGGAAAGATGGCCCAGGAGGGATTTCCCACAGTGCCTAAAATAGCATTAGAATTTTATTTCTGAGCCACTAAATGAAAATCCTATTATTGATTTCCCTGCTATTCAGAAAAATATACAAATAGATTAAATATAATTCTGCTTTGTCATAAAATATATATATTTATAATTTTGAAAAACATCCAACAAAGTATCAAGAGGTTAAGATTTAAAGTCAACCTTACGCATAGTTCTTTGTTTATTTTCCTCAGGGAAAAATGTTTTACAAGCCTCTAGAGCATTTCTTATCACAAGTCAAAAACTTCTGAGAAAAAGGTCAAAGAATGAAATTTCTTAAAAATAATACTAAGATAGCTTAAATGTTTCAGACCACTGTTCTTTCTAAACAGCAGTATAAAATAGAAAAAAACAAACAAACAAACAAAAAAACACAGAAGAAGCAAAACAAAACAAAACAAAACAAAACATAGCTATTCTATTAATTTTCTTTCAAAAGTACTAAACTAGTCTCTGAAATACTAATTGCTAACATGTTCCTTATAATACTAATAAAATTTAATTATGATGGATTTTCCATGTTATAAACTATGCATTTATTCTGACATAGAAACAAAAAATCTATGATTTATATTCTTACATGTATTTACCAAACATATAACGATTTTCATCATTACAGTTATTTTCAAAATAGTGAAAAGTTGTAGAAGGTATTAATTCTTTACAAGTTTTAAATGTAGGATTTTTTTTTTTAATTTTAAAAATAATAGCAATTTATAAATTAATAATAAACAATTTAAATTTAATAAAATGTAGCGAGTATACCATTAATTTAGTTACCAGTCTTAAACTGGTCAATATTCAAGTAATGATATTTACAGAAAAAAATAAAATAAAAAATGTCTCTCCTTAATCCTTTGGAAGTGCCTGTAAGCAACAATAGCTAGCAGTGTATGCTTTTAATGGTTTTCTTGCTCAATGATTGCTGGGATATGTAGATAAATGTGGAAATGTAGTTCAAATAAATATTTGAACCGCACTTAGTTCATTCAGATATTCTCAAAAAGAAAGGCTTATCTGAAACATTTTTTATTTTTATTTTTTGTCTTCTGTTCCACAACATTCAGGAATAAAAGCATTATTTACAAAAAAAAAAAAAAAAAGAAAAAGAAACACATTGTTATAGTTGCAGTCTCCTCCGCACACCTAAGCTGTGGACTTCTATCATGTATCTTTCATCTTCACATTAAAAACAAACAAACAAACAAAAAACAACAACAACAAAGTGTCAACAAGAAAAAACAGTGGAATATATTTACACATTTTATAATTAACTCTGACTTTAATAGTATATCAACAGTTGTTCAGCTGTGTAACAGCCCAAAAGCAATATCATTACATTTTTTTATGGTAGATATTAATAATTGTTAATATGATTTAAATTACTGTAGTCCTTTCATAATAATTTGATACAGATTTATAGGTTTCCCACAGCATTAATCTACCATAGAGTTTTGATTTCGGTTTATCGTGCTCTCAGTAAATCTGTGACCTGATCAAACCAACCATCTTCTGAAGTCATGGCAGACACATGGTGAAGGTATCTCATAGTTATTTCAATGAAAGGTATCAAAATATATATGGGAAAAACATGACTACTTAGAATCACCACTTTGAGGCAATTTAATGTTTAACCTCTCCCCCTCCGCTACTCCCTCCCCCCCCCAAAAAAAAATGTGTTAGAGAATTAACAGTAAAATTGCTTGAATAACCTCTTATTTGTTCCTCTTATTCTTATGCATTATGACACAAATTCAGGTCATTTCCCCCATATAGTACTATAATGTATAAGAAAAAAATAATCCTCAATGAAATGAGGAAAGAGATGTCTACTTGGATCAGTTACTTGATTGATTAATTTCTGACTCTCCCAAGAGACAGGTAATTTTGGTAAAGGGAAGAGTCTCTACAAAAAATGATTTTTGAGATCACATTTTTGAAAAGAAATCATCATATAAAGGTGAAATTCTTAATGAACCTGATAATACTAGACAAAACAAAACAAAACAAAAAACAAACAAACAAAAAAAAACAAAAAAAAGGATGTAACATAAAAATATGCTCAGGGACAAGAAAGTAAGCGAGGGGAACCAGGAAATCATGACTTATTATTAAAAGCAAAGCAAAAAAAATAAGTAAAAATTAATGAGATGTTGCAATTCAAAACATTTATATGGATATGCTAAGTCTTTTAAAGGTATATTTAGACTTTGAGGGGTATACAAACTAGTTGAACTAAGTAGCTATATACATATATTGAATTATCTTGAATATAAATATCAGGAAAATTTTCATTTTTTCACTGCATGACAGTTCATTATTTGTCATGGTAAATGATGTGTTGTTCAGGACATTATCCAAATGCTTCTTGACAAGCATGTGACATCAACCACCTCATTAGCAAGCCTGTTCCAGTGTTTTACCACTACAGTAAAGAAATATTTCCTAATATCAAGTCTGAACCACCTATGGTGTAGCTTAGTACATTTCCCAAGCTACAGATGGTATCCCAAGATACCACTGGTTATAAGAAAGGAGACTGGTGTCTCCCTCTCCATTTCCCCTCTTCAGGAACCATAGCATCATAGAAAGATTTTGGTTGAAGACTTTTGAAGACCATCTAATTCCAACTCCCATAATAATAATAATAATAATAATAATAATAATAATAATAATAATAATAATAATAATAATAATAATAATAATAATAATAATAATAATAATAATAATAAACAATGTCTAAAATTGACAGTTGTTTATACAAGGAAGATACACATCATTACACATACCAAAAGGAAGCTGGATATATTACCAGGAGAACTGGATGACTGTGAGAATGAGAGTACTACAAAAGGGAAAAAATATCTAAAATATAGACTTGTGTCCTTAGGGAAAAGTTAAAAGAATTTCTACCTTTACATATAAATTTATTAGTCAGAAATAATGAAAAGGAAAAAGACCTGGGTGTCCTTTTGACACATCCACAGTCTGGATGACTGAAAGACACTAATGTGATACAAAGAAATCCCACGGTACTAGGACTAGGAAGTACCCAGTGAAACTAGTAAGAGACTGGTATAATACAGCTTTTCTGAAATACTTTATTGAGTATCTGCTAGTGAACTTTGAGAACTTGCTAACACAGTAGTTTGCAGAATCAGACCCTACTAACAATTTCAAAAATATTAGCCACATTCATGAACATGTCAATAATGTGATAACAAAGAATTCTGCCTTTAACATCATTGCTAAAACAATTGTGGATTCACAGTGAGGAAGAAGAGAAATGGAGAGTAGAAAGCATGTTCCTTAACTAACATTTACTTTTGACTCTGTAGGGGACAGCATACTGAGGTATATGAAAAATTATTCTGACGCACTCTCCCAGGGACAGTTCTTATGCTCTTCTGTGCAAAACAAAATCAGTACATACCACTTCCCAGCCACCACATCTAGGAAGCAGTGGTGTGTTTTTTTTTGTTGTTGTTGTTGTTTTTTCTTTTTTTGTTGTTGTTGTTTTGTTGTTTGTTTTGTTTTGTTTTAATTTATCTGCATAGTTTTATAATCTGTATAGTTTTATAGTTGCAGCTGCATAGTTTCTCTTATTTAGCTTATTACAAGTTAGGTGGAAATTTTATAGGAGTTCTAGAAAAAAAAAAAAAAAACACTAATTTGTTATAAATATTATATTTATGTGTATTTATGTAGATGATTCTCAGCAATACTTTACATTTTGTAATAGTATAGGAACCACTGTACGCAACCCTACCTGAGAATAAAGAGTGTTTAGTATCTGATTTGCAGAAACATAATTTCAACATTTGATTCTACAGATCAGAACTGCAGAATTTCAGAATAAATTCTTGCATAATGAAAACATCTTTCCTTTCTTTGGTTACTGCACTTCACTTTCACCTCATGTTTACAGCACTAAAAGATCTGATTCCTTAATATTACAAGTATTAGCTAGAATTTGTTTGGTCAATCTCTATCATACAGCTCAGTTTATGTTGGGCTTTTTCAGATTAAGTTCGACTTCTAGGTAGAAGATGAATCATTACAAAGTTCAGGCTCAAATATGAGCTCAAACCATGAGCCATGATGATACTGCAGGTATAGACTGAGGAATTATTTTTCAGTGGGCTTTTCCTTTTCTTAAACTCTGTTCATTTTTTATCACAATATTAAAGTAAAAGCAGCCCAAAGCTGAAACACAGGAGGATGACAGCATTCTTATGTTATTTATCATCAGCTACATCAGTTCCCAAAACTATGATTGATGAAAGTGGGAAGAATTCATAGCCAGTGCTTCTTACTTCCTGGAAATTCATTGGCTGCTAAAGGTAATTTGAGATTATTTACAGTCAGCAATCCTATTTATTACACTTTCATCAAGTATTGTTCAGGGAGGTAGAGGAACCAGACAAAGATACCACAACTCAAGGAAGGAGGGGACACTGGTATGGCAGGTGATTTAGCATAGCCTTAAAACTGTTTTATTGTATCCTAGACTAGGAGGTTAGAACCAGAACATTGCTTTTGGTAGAACATAAAATCTGTTTAGCTGTAATCAAGAACTCTGGAAAATATGTAGAACACACTGAAGGTGCCTTCATCAGAAACTTTTAATCTAACAATTGATGTCTTATACCGATTGTTATTTTATCTAATAACAAAACATAAAATAAAATAAATAGTAAGCTTTAGAACAGCGTTTTGTATGCACTATTTTGTATGCAAAGGGGATATTTGAGGGCAAGAATCCATTGATTCAGTGATTTTCACATATTAAGTCCTTACTTAGCAAGTGCATGATTCCCAAACAAGCAACAGGACATATCACATGATCAACCATATGCTACAAATAGAATTCAGGCAACGCATGTCTGAAAGGTAGCTGATTCACGAACAGAAATGAAAACTAAAACAATAAGATAACTGATCTGAAATTAATAGATTGATTTAGTTATAACTATTTGGTTTAGATTGGTTGTCCTTTTGAGGGAAGCTGATCATTTTCCCCTTTTCTGTATTGAATAGAATAATTCTGCCATTGAATAGAATAAAAAAAAATATTATCTTTAAAAAGGAAAATATTTACCCTTCAGTAAATATTAATTCGTACAATTTGTAGAGAGCTAATATCCTTAGCTTTGCCTTTATCTGAAGAAGAATTATTGAAGACTAATAAATAAGACTAATCGAAGACTAACTATTGAAGACTAATAAACTACTATTTATATAAGAAGGCAGCATTTTGTATTATAGTGTTTTTGTTGTTGTTGTTCTCAATTTGACAAAATTAACATAACTCTTGAAATTTGTTTTCTAAATGTAAAAATAGATTAATGTATATATTTGTATTTGTTATGATTAATGAATGTTCCTTTCATCTCTTAGAAAGCACTTAGGTAAACTGTCTATATTCCAATAAATTTCTTATAATCCATAATAACAATATGTAAACTGAAAAATACCTGCCTGGATTTATTTACTTAGATGCATGAAAATTTACACTAATTCTCTTTCTCTGTAAATGACACATATTTCAAAATTACACCAGTAAACAAGTAGCTGTGTTTTGTGTTTTTAAAAAGTGTGGATACAGAAATACTAGTTACAATCTGCTACCATCCTAAATGTATATAATAATAAATAGTAGTAATAATAAGTGATATTAATAAGTAATATTTCTGGTATTTGTATCTAGTTTTAAGTGAGTGGATTTCTTCATTACCCTACATATGGGTTTCACCAACCAAGACTTTAATTGCAAACAAATCATTACAGTACAGAAGAGAGCACTTTTTCATTAAATTATCTAAGTATTTTGAAAATGGTCATGGACAGTCATAGGGCAAATGCAGCTTGACATCAGCATAATCTAAGAGTAAGGTGGTTCCTCTGGACAAGCAATTTGAAACTGTCCAAAACCAGCAGCTGGATTTGAAAATCTATTCACTCTGTATGAAAGCACTAGACACAGAGAAAAGGATTTATGTGACCTTTTGGAAAAGAGAGACAAACAAAAATAAATTATCAGAAAATAAAATACATGATCAAAAGTTTTAGTATGCTGTAAAAAATTATACACTAAACTATAAAACTACTCTTCAGATATAGACAAGTATAATTTTATCCAGGGAGAAAAGATTTGTTAGAAATGCAATGTCACATACAGCCACAGTGAAGCTACTTGTGCACTATGTGCAGGCTCTGAATATGATGCCAAATATATATATATATATATATATATAAAATAATAATAATAATAATAAAAAAGACAAAGCAATTGCTTTTCAAGACGTGTTAACAGATTCTTAAAATTGCTTGTTGAAATGCACTAAGAAATTGAATTCCTTGCTTACAAAAGCTTCTAATTTGCTAAATAGATATGTGGCAGTAATTTCCTATCCAAGTAATCATTGTTTCTTCCTTATTCAGTATTAATGTTATAGGCAGTATGGCAACCTGGAATATTTCAATATGGAGTAAAATGTCAATGTTATAAAAATTGTTGACTTTAATACTACTCCAGTCCCTGCTGACTAATATTTTTATTATTATTGAATACAATTGAACTAATCAGGAAAAGGGTTTAGTATTGTTACAATTTTATGAAGTTTCTTAAGTGAAAAGGGGTAAAAGTTATATATATCGTCTTTATTTTTATCAGAAATTAGGTCAGAGTAAGCATTTAACTGCCCATGCTCTTGATATGTGGAATGAATACCAGCTAAATATAAAGAGTAATTTTAGTTACTACATTACACAAATTTTCATGTTATTTTCATTGTTTTCACAGAATCACAGAATTTCTAGGTTGGAAGAGACCTCAAGATCATCAAGTCCAACCTCTGACCTAACGCTAACAGTCCCCACTAAACTATATCCCTAAGCTCTACATCTAAACATCTTTTAAAGACTTCCAGGGATGGTGACTCCACCACTTCCCTGGGCAGCCTGTTCCAATGTCTAACAACCCTTTCGGTAAAGAAGTTCTTCCTAACATCCAACCTAAACCTCCCCTGGCGCAACTTAAGCCCATTCCCCCTCGTCCTGTCATCAGGCACGTGGAAGAACAGGCCAACCCCCACCTCACTACAGCCTCCTTTAAGGTACCTAAAGCAATGTTTTGAAGCAATAAAAGGCTGCTTCATTTGTCTCTAAGGAGAAAGACATTCCTATCTTGTCTTATCTAACTACTTGGGATAGCAAATTGGATTTCTTTTATCACAGGTCTAATTTCTTTCTTTATCATGGTGTATCTGAGCAGAGAGATGCACCAGCTCAGTAGTTTTTGAGCACTTAAACAAGAAAGCACTACATATGTTAAGGCAATGGTAGATACATTGGGCTTTCGTCTCCTAATATTGGACTTTCACCTCCTAATCATAGCTACACTGAAATCAAGAATATAACTGTAATGATTTCAGAGCATTCTATATTTTATTTAATAAATGATATAAACCTCTGTTTTTTCAGGTGTGAAAACTGTGAATAATCCTGGGATCACATGATAGTAACCTAACTTCCCAAGCCAAGGTACAGGGCAATTGTACAGTGCAGCCCTGGTTCAAGTGGCACATGCTGCACTTTCTTGCAGCCTCAAGCACCCTCCAGCCCATGTTGCAAGCACCCTCCTGTCCCACCATGTGGACATCAGACACACTGCTTATGCTCAGCTAACTCATCACACCCAGCCTGTGACCTCCTGTATATTGCCTCTGGGTTCACTCTTACACCAGGAGCCAAAAGGTGAACACTGTTTAGAATAAAATTATGTGTGTTCTTAGAGGAGAAGGAGTTTGAAACAAATAATGAGAACAAGAGAGGAATACTGTATTTTTCTTGCAGAGGTAGAGAGCAAGTTCCAGATTGTACAGCCATCCTATGTCTTCAAATTCAAATTTACACATTACAACAGCTGTTTGTAAAGTATGATGTACATGTATGTAAGTTAAATCCTGTTTTACCTCAAACAACAACAACAAAAAACAGCAACAACACAAAATTCAAATTCAAATTAAAAATAAAAATAAATAAACAAAGTAAAAAACAGACAAAAAAAAACAAACAAAGAAAACCACAACTCTTGGAAGCCTTTTTAAATGTCAGATCATGCATACATTTGCATGGAGAAAGTGAGAAAGCAAAAGTTCTTGAAATATTTGTCATTAACACCCACTCACAGAGACATGAGTAAGTCTGTGTTCCTATTGCGGTTCTGTCTTACACAGCTGTTTCTGAAGCCAAAACAGAAATAATCCTTAACTTTTCTATTTTTTTCCTTAGGTTAAAATGTGATGGGCTCATGTGATGGGCTCATCAGACACATGCTGGGTTTAAAAGGGATATGCTTTGGAGAACACTTGCAAAGCTGTTCTTTTTACATTTTCATTTGCTAAAGCATTTGTTTTGCATTTCAGAATAGATTAAAAATTTTGTTTGCTTGTAGATGGAAGAATAAAAATGGGGATACAGCTTGGCAAGTTGAGGGGAAGGCAATTGTGTACTTCATAGAGATCTAAGACTGTGCTATAGATGCTGCATTTGAACTGGGTATTATTATGACTCTTTAGCAGTAACTGAAACCAAATTAATTATTTCCTCATGTCTTTATAACACTTTAGAGATGTGTGCAACTGAACAGAAAATTCAATGCCTAATCTATACAAAATATTTAGAGGGATATTGCCCATGTGGCTTAAAATTGACTAAAAAATCAACAGTAAACCCATTTTTTGTTAGAGCATGTTTCAAATACAGTATCTTTAGTTACTACCTTTGATACTCCAGACATTTCAAAATCAAGAAAAAAATTGATACCTTTTTCTATGATGAAATTTGAAGTGCCTACTAATGACATACATTACCAAATAAGAAGCTAGATCTCTTAAACTATGTCAATATTTTGATGATAATTTTTCTTGTAATTGCTATTTTGACTTAATTTGAAAAATGTTTAGTGTAGAATATCATATGTATTCAGATTGCAATTTTTGACAGAAAATTACTTTTTGTAAAGTAAAATTTAATTTTATCATGTATCTGGACAATTTCTTAAGTTAATACTATCAGATAGTAATAATATATGTAATGTTAACATACATAATAGATACATAGAATCATAGAATGGTTTAGTTTGGAAAGGATGTTAAAGACCCCCTTGCCCTTCCAGCCCCCCTGCCATGGGCAGGGACACCTCCTATTAGACCAGATTGCTCAAAGCCCCATCCAACCTGCCCTTGAATACTTCCAGGGACAGGAAAGTCACAACTTTTCTGGGCAATCTGTTCCAGTGTCCCAACACACTCTGAGTAAAGAATTTCTTCCTTATAAATATACTCTCTTTTACTTTAAAGCCATTACTCCTTGTCCTATCACTACACTCCCTGATAAAGAGTTATCAGCTTTCTTGTAGGCCCCCTTTAGGTACCGGAAAGCCATGTCCTTCCTTCCTGCTATAAGGTCTCCTCAGACCTATCTCTCCTCCAGGCTGAATAATCCCAACTCCCTCAGCCTGACATCTCTTTGGAGAGGTGTTCCTTTGATCATCCTCATGGCAGTCCTCTAGTCTCACTCTAATAGGTCTATGTCCTTCTTATACTCAGGGCCCCAGAGCTGAACACAGTAGTCGTATTAATGAACAATTAGTTTGTCTCATTATAAATTTTGCAAACTATAAAGATTGCCAGAAAGTTATCTTCTGTGTTTGGTTTCCTGGAAATACTCTCTTCCTAGGCTTCAGCATTAGTGTTTTTCATACAAAATAAATAAATAAATAAATTTTGATAAATAGACATCTTCTATTCCAAGAGTAGTAACTATGATAAGAAAAACAAGCACTAATTAACAAGCACTAATTTCAGTAGGCCAGGAATATATGCTTATATTTCAATGACACTTTTTTTTTTTTTTTTTAAATTGAGGCACATAAAAAGAACCATTTGACTATTACATTTTTTTTAAATCTGTTAAGAGGGAATTCTCTCTCTCTCAGGCAAAAAGCCTTAATTTTATTTTTTCTGATGAAACAGAACAGTAAAAGGCATATTATCATCACACAAAACCATATAGCGATTAATTAAAAATCCCAGTGGAAGTCTGTATTCAGGGTTAGATTTTCTTTCAAAATAAAGGAGACATGAACTACATTAATGTGCCAATTTGCAATGCACAGTTTGGAATTTTACTTCTGTTTTGTCTACAAAAATGTGTTCTCAAAATTTTGAAGGAGGTATTTAAGTCTTCCATGTCATGTAACAGTAGAAATCTGTAACAGTAGAAAGTCCTTCTGTATTGCTATTCATTAAGTGCATTATGAATACAGAAATCAATATGAATGGGTGTGGACAGGAGAAAACCATATATCTGTCCAGGCTTGTTCTTACGAGCAATCAATCAACTATGAGTTCAATTGCCTTTGGACCATCCATCTAAACAGGAGATTTTGGAAAAAGAGAATCAAATCCTGAATTCATTCTCCAAATTAATTATACTATTGAATGTGACATATGTCAGTTTTCCTCTGTGCAGTAAGAGGAACATTCATACCTTTTTCATACTCCAGTGTTTATCACAGGCTTCAGCAAAAGGGATTTTTTTCCCACAACTATTTTTTCTTCCTTATTGCCACTGAACTTCTCCAGTCTTACTCATACAGCTTTTGATGAGCTGAATTTCAACAGAATTGTGTGCCTGTTAGAAAGCCAGAAACAGCTTTTTGATTCACTGCCCAGTGCTAGCCCACCAGGAGCTGCTGTAGACTGTGCAATGGACCATGCACCAGCTGGGAACTGCTGGGACCATATGCCAGTTAGAATTTTATCCAAAGTGCTTAACGCAATGAGATAAGCCTGTTGCATATTTCTCTGTAGCATAGCCAGACACTGGAATCTGTGATCTTTTAAGACCTCGTAGGCTTGACAAATGCTCTGTTAGGAGCAAATTATTATTAGTCACTGGTTTTGTAATGAAAACATTGATAATCACAGAATCCTACAGAATATCTGAGGTTGGAAGGGACCTCAGTAGGTCATTTGGTCCATTCTCCCTGCTCAAGCAGGAACACCTCAAGCAGGTTGCCCAGGACCATATCCAGGTAGCTTTTGAAGATCTACAAAATGGGAGACTCCACAACATCTCTGTTGCCTGTGCCAGTTCTCAGTCACCCACACAGTAGTTTTTCCTGATGTTGACACATAACCCCTAGTGTTCCACTTTATGCACTTTGCCTCTTGTCCTGGCTCTGAGCACCACTGAAAATCTTCTTTGCACCTTCTCTTCAGATATTGATATTGTCCTCATAGTAGTAATAAAGCCTCAAAATCTGAAAATAGATCTTATTTATTTGTTTATTACCTGAGAATGATTCATTTTTTCAGAAGTGCTCTTATTTTAAATATTTGAAAAGTAGTGTTTTTTGTTTCATGTTACAAAAAGTAATATGAAAGCATGCAAAGCAATTTTATTTTTTCAGGAGCAGCTGCTGTAAACAATTTATGGAGATCTACAACTGTTGCAGTCTACCATTTTTGACCCTACTATAGCAGCAAGTTAACTTGATAATACAAGAATATGCCAACTACAATGCACCTCATATTTTGTTGCTTAATATAAGGAAGAAATGCAAAGTACTAATGAAATTCCATCATCTCACAAAACAACACACTAAAATCATCATTTCAAACATAAGTCAATCGGAAACAGAACAGAGAAGAACACAGCTTAAAACACCAATTTTATTGCCACCAATAATTACTGCATGCCTTAAAAACAGGTGCGTAGATTTCAGCTTGAAAATTTAAATCAATGCTATGCTATTATTTTAACTGAATTAACCCATTGTTTTTTTTTTATGTTGTTTGTTTTTTTTTTGCTGATGTCTTCAATTTGTCACCATACAACAATAACCCAAACTATGTCCATAGATCCTACTGTGATTCCTTGAATGTATTATGGCTTTCTATTAGTTTTAAATGAAAATCTAACACATTTAAGAAAATTTTGAAGTAAATTTGAACACCAGTTCAAATATAACACCAGTTTCATTTTTCTCATGAAAGTCACTGAAACACATTGCAAATTTGTATTAGTTTCCTGCTTATTTATTCTTTAAAGATACATACGTTTTACGTCTTACTAAAGTTACTAAACATATATACAAAAGTTCATTTTCTCTAGTTTTGATTTAAGAGCCTGATGTTCTCTATTTCTACAACCAACAACAACAACAACAACAACAAACTTCCTTTCTAGTATATCTTTTAATTATTATTATTATTATTTAGAGAAGTTATCTGATCCAAGATAGAGTCTTAGATCTTTTATGTGGACAATATTTTGATGGAGATTTCAGCTACAACCTTAAGTCAAAGAACTTAGTCACATGGTCTGAACCTTTGGGTAGACCTGTGCAGTGTCAAGAGTTGGACTTGATGATCCTTAAGGGTCCCTTCCAACTCAGGATATTCTATGATTCTATGAACTGACCATTGTCCTGTGGCAGAAAGAAGGGAATTGTTCTTGTTCTTGTCCTTGTCCTTGTTCTTGTTCTTGTTCTTGTTCTTGTTCTTGTTCTTGTTCTTGTTCTTGTTCTTGTTCTTGTTCTTGTTCTTGTTCTTGTTCTTGTTCTTGTTCTTGTTCTTGTTCTTGTTCTTGTTCTTGTTCTTGTTCTTGTTCTTGTTCTTGTTCTTGTTCTTGATCTTGTTCTTGCTCTTGCTCGTCTTTATCCTTCTTGTCCTTGTCCTTGTCCTTCTCATCCTTCTCTTTCTCTTTCTCCTTCTCCTCTGTCTTCTTCTTCTTCTTTCTTCTTCTTCTTCTTAATTGTTGCTGTTGTTTTTAAAAACACCACTACCAACACCAACAAAAAGAGATAGTTAAAAGTGGTTAGTACTCTCTCTCTATAGTGAATCATGAATGGCAGCAAGTATTCTGTGGGGATGGTTACAACAATGGAAGCAGAGCAACTGCCAGCGCAGAGACAAACCCATCTGGGCTGCTGCATTGAGGCAAGATTGAGCCCAGGTAGAGAATATGGCTGTAAAAGTGCATCATGTACCTTTTCTGTGCCACTGAAGAACATCAAAACAAGCAGCAGGTGGATTGGATCAGGATGATAAAATTGGAGTGGCTCAGCTGGATCTGGACTGGTAATGTAAGGGTGAGTTATCTACATCTCAGTCGGCCCATGACACCTAAGGAAGAAATGCAATATATATATGGGCTCATGACTGACAGCTGGACTTTGTCATAGACACCATCTCACATGATGTTAGTATATGGATTTTCAAAACATTTAAACTTTTAAAGGAAGTGTTTATCTTAATATGGTTGGTTTGCTGAGAATGAGTAAAAGCATCCTTCAGATCAGAGCTGTACACTTAGCTTTTGTTAAAGTGATACAATTATTGTAAAAAATAAAAATAATAATAATTAAAAAAAAGCTAAGTGAGAACATGAAAACCTTAAAAACAATCAGTACAAGTTTAACATTATTTACAAAGAAAGCTCTGTGAAAAGCAATGACCATAAAAAACTTCTTAATAGAGATATTATTTCCAAGGCAGTTTTCTTACAAGGTTGATAATGACAGGTCTGAGAACTGACTTAGAAAATCCAGAAGTAAGCCAGAAGAGTTGCAAGTTGATTCTTCTCTGTATCTGTTGGAGCTACAGATTGAAAACATCATTCTTCATCTAGATGGCTCAGATCAAAAAATCATATCTTGCTGTCCTTGGCAAGTTTATTTTGTTATTTTACCTGCTTCTGATATTTCTTAATACCTTTAATTCCTTCTTTTGTTTCTTTACATATATGACTCATTTATAGAGTGGAAATAAGTAGAAATTTTGTCATATACTTTAAATTCTAGCAAAGCTTGGCACCCTCATTTGTAGTCTTCAACACAAGATGATACTGGGTCTTATAATTTATAACATCAGAAAGCACTGCATGTCAGAGAGACTGCATCTTGTCACATGTCAATCTCTAGAAAGAAATTACAGAGGCCTGACAAGGCAAGAGTTCCATGGGGGAAAAAAAAAAAAATACATTGTAGGATTGTAGGTTTTGCTCATCCCATATACAACAGGTCAGTACCATCTGTTAAAGAAAAAGTAACCAACATCCTGAATTTACAACAAAATTTCCAAAAAGCCTGAGATAAACCATATTACTTGGGGTGAAGTTGCACGTGGCAATCATTGCACACATCTGGTACAGAATCATCCACACCATGAATGCCTTGCCATATATGACAGGTGCTTTAATGGGTGATTCGCAATATAGATAGTGAAGAACCTGCTTAGACTTCTGATTGTTGACTCACAGTGTGACAAATTCTTCCAGAGGCAAACATGCACACATGGAGGTATCTGCATGAGCCAAATGCCTAACGCCAAATGCCTAACATGATATGCATCAAATGTCATGAAATCACAGAATCACAGAATTGTCTAGGTTTGAAGAGACCTCCAATATCACCTAGTCCAACCTCTGACCTAACACTAACCAGTCCTCCACTAAACCACCATATCACTAAGCTCTACATATAAACGTGTTTTAAAGACCTCCAGGGATGGTGACTCCACCACTTCCCTGGGCAGCCCATTCCAATGCCTCACAACCCTCTCAGTAAAGAAGTTCTTCCTAATATGCAACCTAAATGTATTCTAGGTAATTGCCATGGCTTAATTCAATTAATTAAACATTTTCTAGTGCCATTTGCCATGTCCTATATCCAGTCACTGGCTTGTCCTAAAGAATTTAATGTCCACCAGCCCAGATTTAATTTCTCAAATAATTTAGGGTATCTCAAAGAACACTAAATGCTTGTGAACATCAACCTTCTTTCTTGGGTTGTCTCACAACTCTTCTGCTTCAGACACTTAGTATCTTATATGCCATTTAGTCTTGCATTTTTAAAGAAAACGGATACTTTGCTCAAATCAGAAATGGTCAAATGGTATTATTCAGCCCACTGAGGAAAATAATTATTTGGTATTTATTTGGTAAAGAATTATTATCAACTACATTATTCCTTACATCCAGTCTAATTTTACTCATAATAACCTCCACATATTTTGTGACATATTAACCATTCTCAGTATGTGCAGTTTGTCTAAAGATGCACATAACAAGAATTACTGAGGTGTGAGATTGTTGTCTGATTTATCCATTCTGCAGATTTCTTCAGTATTGCTCTTTTGAAGGTGCTGGTGACTATACAATCATACTCTTCTAAACTCACATTCTTTTCTTCACATTTCTTATACATATGATATGGGTTTGAAACTCATCTTACAAACAAAATAAAAAGCAATGATGTAAAAGTTTAGGGCACAACCTAAACTTTTGAGTCATACTGAGTGTTTACAAGATACAATTTAATCAATATTTATGCGAGAGTTTTCATGCATGATATTTCAACATAATATGGACCCAGGAATAAAGAATATTCATGTATGCATTGTGAATTCTATTTTATTTGTGAAACTTAATGTCTCTAACAGGTAGAGAAAATATCCATACAGTAGTTCTGAATTAAAATTCCAGATCTCTTAAATCCATATTAGTAAGCCTTTTTCATATCACTTACTTAAAATCCTGAAGGAATTCACAATATTTCCTGAAGGAATATAATATAAAAACACAATAATAAAAAATAAAAATAATATAAAATAGAAGCATAATATAAAAATATTAAAATGTAATATAAAAATAGAAAATGAAAATATAAAATAATATAATCCTGAAGGAATTTCAAAATATTTCTCCATAGCACACCAATAAAAACAAAGTAAACAACAGTAATAAAAGCAAAAAGATAAATTTTTAAAAACAACATAGTTCACAAATGACTAATCCATATTAAAAATGACATACACAGATTTTTTAAAAAAATAGTTATCATATCAACTATGTAATATAACTAAGGTTCAGATTCAGCAGTGTATTTAAACAAATACATGATTTACATCACACCTATCAAAATCCAAAAAGATATTTAGATTTTAAGTTATGTTTAGATTCCTAACACAGTTGTGATTTTTATTAAAAACCTGAGTATTTCAATATGTGTTGGAAATTCAAACACTTTTGTGGAATTTAGATGTAGTTTTTTAAAGGTATTCAACATTATTCATATGCCTAAGATAAGCACTGGCTCAGCCAAATGCCTACATAAAATGCAAACAAGAACTGCTTAGTGATATAAGCAGACATCTGTGTTTCTCCTTATTCATATGTGTGTAGACATGACTGGATATTTATGTATCTTCTAGAACTCACTGTACACTTGTGTACATTTATACTCATTGTATGTGTGTATGTATATGTCCATACATAAAATCACAGAATAGTTGATGTTGGAAGAGACATCTGGAGGTCATCTGGTCATGCTCAAGAGACACCTAGAGCAGGTTGCCCAGGATTATGTCCAAGTGGCATTAGAAAATCTCTAAGGGGGGAGACCCTACAGGTTGCCTGTGGGGCAACCTGTGACAGTGTTCCATCACCTACACAGTAAAGAAGTTTTTCTTAATATTCAGAATGAGTCTCTTTTATTCTTTGCCCATTGCTTCCTGTGTTGGCATTGGGTACCACTGAAAAGAGTCTCACTCTTCTTTGCACTCTTCTATCAGGCATTTATCTGTGTTCATAAGATATCCCCTAAGCCCTCTCTTCTCTAAGCTGAAGAATTCCAGCTCTCTCAGTCCCTTCTCATCAGAGAGATGAGAGATGCTCCAGTCCCTTGGTCATCTTTACAGCCACTTTACAGTGGCTGTAAATGGACAAGTCTAGCATGCCCATGTTTCTTCTGTACTGGGAAGAGGGAGGGGGTATAACTAGACATAGTACTCCAGGTGTGGTCTCACCATTCTGCTCTGCCCTCTGAAAACAGAAACGAAAACAACAGAATTTCTTCTTATTAAGGACTGTACCTTAATCAAAAGATTACCTGTATATTCTCCCATTTGTTCCTTTCTTCAACAGAAGTGGAAAACCCATGCTCAATACATTATATCTTTATGAAAATCCAAACACCAAATTGCCACAACTATGCCTTTTCATTATGACATATTTGGATATGGGATATGTAATAGAATAATCAGATAACACTTGTGTATATGATCCTTTCCCTTTATCATATAATGTGACGTGTCTTTATAAAATAATAATAATAATAAATAAAGGAGAAAAATAAATAATAATAAAAAGACTTATGGGAATTAATTCCCCCGAGTTCCAAATTCCCTTGGTATGAGAAATCGTTGGCAGAATAAAATGCTGAAGAACAGAAAAAGTACTAAATGCATTATGCAACAACACTTAATGTTTTATGTGAAGGCTTTCCAAGGACTGGCTGACTAATAAGGTGAAGAGACAAAGGGCTGGTATTTCTCAAAGATATCAAAAACTGATACGCAGATAGGCTGCTGAATACAGAAAATAGGATGAAATGAGAAGCAAAAAAGTGTAATATATCAAGGATCCTGTAACTTGGATCACATTTAAATATGAGGGAGGCAAGGGGGGAAGTTACTAGTTTAAGTGAACAAAGACTTTAGAACCACATGAAAGGTGAACAAGGTTGAAATCTTATGAGGAAGATTTTCTGTTACTTAGGAACAACTGACAGCTTACACTGCTATCTATACAATTGGGATCATCTTTCCACTTGTTGCTGCAACTCCGTAATTATGAATGAATTACTTTTATGTGAGTGTTTATATGTGTTTTACCTGTGTATATGAACATTGGCAAACTGAACAGAAAGTCTCTTCTGAAAATTGTGCTGCTGGATTATGTCTCACTACAAGACATCATGACATTTTCATTTTTGCAAAAAATAACATAACCACATGAAGTAGATGACACACAGGTAGCCCTTACATAACCAGCTGTGCAATGGTGTTTTTGCTTACCATAGACACATGAAAGCCACATATAGTACTTGCTGTCCAACACTGACACATTTTAGGATGGAACAAATCATGCTCTGAAAGTACTTGTATGCCTTTATCAGTTATGTAAGGAAACTCTTTTACTTGATATAGATGCTTAATTTTCATACAGCTGAAGTCAAGTAGTGTGAATCCTACCCTAAGAACCCAAGGGATTTTTAATGTACAACACTGAAATGTCTTCAGAAGGGCCTCCTAAGATATCTTCTGAAGAGAGATAGAAGTTGAATGAAGATGTCAAGGAATTTTAGAGGCCTGATTTCTGTTTAAGTTTCACAATGTGAAATACTATTTTTTGGATCTTGTATTACTCTTTTTTGTTGTGTTAGGAATGTAGATTCTTACAGTCTTTTAAATTTTGATGAATATTATGCAGTTCAGTTACACTACATGGTTTTACAGTTTGCATAGTGCCTGGTTTGTTTACTGTAAGAATGTGGTGAAGATGTTTCCTTCCTATCTCACTTAATAAGTTAGTTGTAAGTAATTCATTAATTTATTTCAATTGAAAAGTGTTTGACAACCTAATCTTTTTTTTTTTTCTTTGAAATAATTTTACATACTTCATGAAGTTATTTAGGACTTATCCTCACAGTATTCCTAAAATTTGTATTAAATCACTAATTTGTGTGATTTCAATATTTTTGGCAGAATAGTCTAAAAAAATGGTCCTTTACAGTTTTAAAAAATGGACCTTTACTGTATATGCAACATATCCTGATAGTCCGGATATACTTAAAAGGGAGATGTAGTAAGTTTTATTTACCAATTAACTTCATGACAATTTGGTTGAGCGTCATCCCCATGATTTATAAATGTCTACATCTGGATTTGTCACATTCAGTATTTCCTGTACAGGTAATCATCAAATCATTTAGGTTGGAAAAGACCTCTAAGACTGTGTCCAACTATTAACCTAGTACTTCCAAAGCAATCATTAAACCTCGTCACCAACCACTAAATCTATATGTTTTTTGAAGACCTCCAGGGATGGTGACTCAACTACTTCCCCGGGCTGCCTATTCCAATGCTTCACAACCCTTTCAGTAAAGATTTCTTTCCTGATATCCAGACTAAACCTCCCCTGGAACAATTTAAGACCACTTCCTCTTGTCATATCACTTAGTGCTTGGGAGCAGAGACTGCTGGCCACACTATTTCTGACAAAAGCCAGGGTGGTCTTCTTGGCCACCTGAGCACAGCTGTATTATAATTAAAAACAGTAGGTTGCAACTGATTAACTACACTCAACCACATTTTGTAATTCCAAACCAAGCTTACAAAAATGAATAAAATTTATTGTTTGTTTGTTTGCTTGGTTGGATTGGTTTATTTTCTCCCCAAAACTGCTCCTGTTATTTAATAATCCAATTTTAAGAATTGTTTTCTGCCATCACCCCATGAAGGCTGTTATGCATCTGAGCAGAATGCTTATATCAATGATGTAACAGAATTGGGACATAAGTATTCATAGAATGGCAAAGAACATCTTGGGTTAGAAGGGACCTCAAAGATCATCTAGTTACAACTCCCCTGTCATAGGCAGGGATACCATCCACTTGATCAGGTTGCCCAGGGCCCCATCCAACCTGGTCTTGAACACCTCCAGGGATAGGATATTTACAACTTGTCTTGGCAACCTGTTCCAGTGTTTCACCACCCTTACAGTGAAGAATTTTCTCATAATTTCTAATTGAAATCTCCCCTTTTAGCTTCAAACCATTCTCATTTTTCCTATCATTATCTGCCTTAGCAAAAAGATGCTCTCCATCTTTTTATAAGCCCACCCTAAGTATTGAAAAGCTGCCATAAGGTCACCTTGGAGCCTTCTCTTCTTCAGGATGAACATCCACAACTCTCTCAGCCTTTCTTCATAGGAGAGCTGCTCCAGCCCCATGATCACAGCCCTCCTCTAACAGGTCCACATCCATCCTGTGGTGGGGAACCCAGGCCTGGACACAGTACTCCAAGTGGGGACACACAAGGGCAGAGTAGAGTGGGACAATCACCTCCCTTGACCTGCTGACCACTTTTCTTTTGATGTAGCTCAGTATGCAGTTGGCCTTCTAGGCTGCAAGAGCACACTTCTGGCTTTTGTCAGGCTTTCCATCCACCAGAACTCCCAATTCCTTCTCTGTAAGGATGCTCTCAATGAATTCTTCTCCTCATCTGTACTGGGGTTACAGTCATGTCTGGCAGTGTCCCAGCCCCCAAATATTAAATCATTGTATTTCATATTCTGTTAACCTGCTCTTACTTTCTAATAATTGAAAACTATTATTTTGTGATCACTATGCCCAGAACAGCATCCAACCTTCACATCACCCATAAGACCTTCTCTGTTTACAAGCAAAGGTCCAGTTCCCTGGTTTATCAGGAAGTTATCTTCCACAAACTCCATGAACCCTCTAGGCAGTTCCCTCTCTGCTGTATTGTATTTCCAGCAGACATCTTCTAAGTTGAAGTCCCCCATGAGAACAAGGGCCAGCTGCTTATAGAATATTTCATTTACCTCTTCATCCTGGTTGGGCAGTCTACAGCAGACTCCTACAATGACATCTGCCTCACTGCCCTTCCCCTTTATTCCTACCCATAAACACTCAACCCTGTCACCATCATTATTAAGCTCTAGATGATTGAAAAACCCCTAAGAAATAGGGCTACCCTCCTGCAATAATACATAATTTAATCCTTAAGTATTATTGTGTGATTGTTGCATTTTTAATATAAATTCATCACAAATGGTAACATTACTGTCTAATTCAAGCCACTGTGGCAGTCTCAGAACATCAGACTTCTGGACAAAATGGGTACAAGGCATGAATCTCAAAAATGTGTTGTGCCCTATAAAGCACAGTGGGAAAAAATGCCTCTGTCACTGCCATTTAGCCATCTGCATTCTGTCCCTCATACTGCAATTACAGCCAAGCACATTTCCATGCATATTACCAATAGCAATGGAGTTACATTGTTTTCACTAGCAGGCTTTTTTTTGTGTGTGTGGTTTTCCTTTTCCTTTTCCTTTTCCTTTTCCTTTTCCTTTTCCTTTTCCTTTTCCTTTTCCTTTTCCTTTTCCTTTTCCTTTTCCTTTTCCTTTTCCTTTTCCTTTTCCTTTTCCTTTTTTTTCCTTTTCCTTCCTCTTCCTCTTCTTCTTCCTCTTTCTTTTCTTTTTATACAGTAGTTAAACTGGTCCTGCCTGGTTTCCTGTAGCAGCTGCTCCAGCATCTCTGAATGCCAAGCCTGATTCAGAACAGAGCCAAAGAAGTGGTTTCAGCTTCTTGTTTCTTCTCTCTCTCTCTCTCTTTTTTTTTTTTGTTTCTTCATTTATTTTCTTAGTTGTTCCAAAAGCATTTATTTAACTTCCATTTACATAGATCTGAGCAAGAGAACACGATGTTCTAGTTTGCTCTCATCCCACGTATGGAAAAATAAGGAAGCGTTTGTCTTTACAGATTGTTTGCTTTTCATCACACTGGATGCAAGGAAAATGTAATACACCCACAAGCATATGCACATACACTGTCACCTTGGAGATTTAGTATTGTAAGTGGGAGAACAGTCATGTACTGAAATCCAGATAATACACTCTGCCAGGCCCACTCTGGCATTTTAAGTGTATGTATTTAATGTGATTTTTTGCTGTTAATTACATTGGCTTTTTGATTTCCTGTACTATCGCCTTTCCACTGAAACTGGATGAAGGGAACTATACAGCTATTTTAAATGCTATAAAGGGATTCAGATTGTCATAAACAGTGGCATTTTACTGCACCACATTCTCTCTATAGGGCTCTGAGCTTGCATGGAGCACACTAATGTGCCACTGAGTCACTTATCTGTTCCCACTTGTTTTCCCTTCAACTATCAACAATGAATTTGTCACAATCCACTTCAGAGAGAGGAGTTTCTGGGTTTAGGACTGTTTGCTGCATCTGAGGCAAATAGGAGGGGGGACAAAGCAGAGCTGAATGAGGTCATAAGACAGTAGTTAGCATGAGCTAACTGCTTCCTAACAGCAATTGCTCACATGAACTGCTGCTACCTAACAGAGGAAACCTGAGGAAAATAGTAACCTTTAGTCGGATTTCGTTCAAAGAAATAACTTTGTTTTCATCTATAATAATGAATTCATGTCACTTCCTAGCTCTGAGATTAAATTACCCAAACAGACCGTTATTAAACTATCTTATTCTCCAAAACAAGACAGCCACATGTCAGCAATGCTTTTATCAGTAGTCCCCCTCCTGTGATAAATCCTAAACTGTTCTGGAAGGATGTCTGGGAGAATGCTGGTTGGCATAAGATAAATGTGTCCAAGGTATCTTTTCCAGCAATATAACCAGAAAAAACAGTAGCATTCCAGTGTCTGGAAACTGCCTGTCAGTCTTCAATTTATTAGAGTCTAGAGAGGTTTTCTTTTATTTTCTCCATCACGAGCGTAGCATATGAATCAATCTATTCTATTCCTACGGGTAACTGCATTTTCACCTTATAACTTACATGTCTTTTCCAGTCCAGTGCTAAACAAAGCAAGTACTGTGCCACAAAAAGAGTCTAATATGTATATGAAATAATATAAGTTTAAAACTGTTATAAATGAAGTGTCAACTCAATCTGAATTTAGTAATTTTTATAAAAGAAATATTTATAAAAGGTATAAAAGGCAAGTAAACAGTGCTGGGTGTACGGAGAGTCTACGTTCCACCAACATGCGCACATGAACATCAAACATTCTAAATATACAGAACATTGCTTTACATACTAAACCCGAATATGCCTATACATACGTACAATCAGAAAAGCTAACAAACAATCCTTTAAGTTCCATGACTTACCAAACTCAAGTACGCCTATACACATGTACAATCAGAAAAGGTTATAAACAATCCTTTAAGCTCCATGACTTAACAGTCTCCATTTTCCATTCCTTTTCTTGATTACAAACAATTCTCCATTTTCCATTTCTTTTGAACAATATGTCTTGCTTTAAGTTGTCAAGCAACTTGGCCTGTGGGCCTTACGTATCCCATTCTTCCCGGATCAAAGAAAGGCATATCCATCTCGTTTTCAAGGCCAATAAGGCCTGGGTCAAAAGGCACGTCCAGGTCACCAGGGGGCGCAACAGCAAAGGCCTTCGATGGTAGTGGGGGTGGGGGTGGAGGGGGGGGGCGGTGGTGTATCATAAGGATGGGTGGACAAGCCCGCAACTCCCTCGCTATCTGGCAAGCCACACATTTCTGACTGTGGCTCCACATGGCTCTTTAAGGCCTCAGGGATTGCTCACCAAGTGCAAGCAATCCCACTGCAACCTTGTCATTTTTAGTTGCAGAGTCCCACACCTTGACCTCAGTTTGGTCCCATATTTCAGGATCATAAACTGTCCGATTGTTAATAAGGAGAATAAGCTGTAAGGTTACCAGGACTGTGCATTATGGGGAATCATACATCCTTAGAAACAAGGACTGTCCTGGTCCTTGTTTCTTTCCTTAAGGCCTCAGTCTCTGAGGCCTTAAAGAGCCATGTGGGACCACAGTCAGAAACGTGTGGTTTGCCAGACAGTGAGGGAACTGCAGGCTCGTCCACCCATCCTTCTGCTATACCACCGGCCCATCCGCCTCTACTGCCATCGAAGGCCTTTGCTGTTGCGCCCCCTGGTGACCTGGACGTGCCTTTTGACCCAGGCCTTATTGGCCTTGAAAACGAGATGGATATGCCTTTCTTTGATCCGGGAAGAATGGGATACGTAAGGCCCACAGGCCAAGTTGCTTGACAACTTAAAGCAAGACATATTGTTCAAAAGAAATGGAAAATGGAGAATTGTTTGTAATCAAGAAAAGGAATGGAAAATGGAGACTGTTAAGTCATGGAGCTTAAAGGATTGTTTGTTACCTTTTCTAATTGTATAGGCATACAATGGGTTTAGTATGTAAAGCAATGTTCTGTATATTTAGAATGTTTGATGTTCGTGTATGCGTGTTGGTGGAACGTAGACTCCCCACAGACCCAGCGCTGTTTACTTGCCTTTTATACCTTTTATAAATATTACTAAATTCAGATTGAGTTGAGACTTCATATATAACAGAAGTAAGTTTTGTCTTTGTGTAACTTAGCACTGAGGAGGGCTGAGACCTTAATTACATGTGATAATGGACTAGTTAACTGGTATTAAGGTCATTGGTCAAGGATGCATGGAAACCCAGTAAAAGCTTCAGGGGAGCAATCTTTTACCAGGAGTTCCTGTGAAATTTCAATTTATAATTTATGCTGCGGTAATACCTTTATCACATCTGTAGTATTACCTCTTCAACATCTGCTGTGCTTTAAAATTTGCACATGGAATACAGATTCAGATGACTTCCTAACAGCCTTACATAAATACTTGGCTCCGTAGTTAATGAAGAGGAAGTAAGGGCAACATACTGAAAAGAAGTTTAAGATTAGGAACAGTCTTTTGTCTGCAAAAAAAATTGCCTACAAAATGTTATTTTCACTTCACGTACTAAGTCCTAGAAACATATATTATATAGCATATAGGTTATAGGCAAAAATGGACATAATTGCATAGTGTGCAGGTGTAATTACTAATAATAGAATTTGAATGAAATGAGTTTATATTCTAATTAAAAATAACTAAAATACCATTAAAAATAAAATTAAAAATAAAATTAAAAAAAAAATGCATGGATGAGATTACAGCCAAATTATATTTCCACTTTCATTTATTGAATACCTTAAACATAAATCTTTCACAGAAGATAAGACATAATTTTCTACTCATATTCACTCCCTTTTTTTCCTCACATTTGTGTCTTTCCTTGGCAACTCTGTGTCACCTGACTGAAAAGTGAAGGAGCTTAACTCATTGGGTTCTGAAATATACATTAGAAGACAGAAGAGGGAAGTTCAAGTAATGCAAAGAACCTTTTTTTTTCTTTTTCATTGCAAGAAGATCAACTTTGTGTAGCTAGTGCCACATCAGAATTTCCTCCAGCCATAAATAAATAAATAAATATTTCTCCTTTGCTTTTCAGGCCATTTTGCAAGGTCCTAAATCTATATATTTTTGAATGAATGCATAAATACAGATTTACCATATGATAATTTGGTATTCTGTACAGTTGAAATTGCCTGTTTACTGGTCTGGTTCTCCTCTTTCCTGAGCCCAACTTTTCTTTCAATGAGACCTCTTTTATATTGTCTTTAAAAATAACTTAACTAGATAAAATTATTTCTAACATAATCTGTATTTTTTCTCTCTAGAAACATAGTTTTCTAGCAATTTAATCTGAGTGATAACAATGTATTAAATATAATTTAGTTCTTGGTCACTTACTG
Organism: Anas acuta; assembly: GCF_963932015.1. Classification (NCBI taxonomy): domain Eukaryota; kingdom Metazoa; phylum Chordata; class Aves; order Anseriformes; family Anatidae; genus Anas; species Anas acuta. Next base: position 49,148,949 of record NC_088979.1, on the reverse strand, counting down.
ATTTAACCATTCTATAAATCTGTGTATAAACACAAGTATTGGAAAATAGTGAAAGGTGAAGTATAACAATTAAGAAAGAGTTTTTTGTTTGATATTTATGTACAAACTTTGTCTTTGAGTTACAGGTAATGAACTTTCTTTGTTTAATAAGTTCACCTTCTTATTACATGGTTCTAAATTGAAATAAATGACTTACTCATATTTACCTGAGGCATATTTTTTTAATGTTGTATACCATGTCTAATAAAGCACTTAGGAGCCTAAAGTATCATTTATTTGCAACAGGAGATACAAATCTAGAGAGCAGTGAAAGAAAACTGATTGTGGCATTTCCTATTGTATGGGTTAAACAGCACAGTGCATTAACTGTTATGAATCCTGGTTTTTTACATCAGAGTTGTGAATTAAATTCTTAGAGTTCTCTGGTTAAATTTTAGGCATTGTTGGTTGTTGTATCATCAGATGCCCTAGTGGAGTTGTGCCTATTTGATTAGCTTCACCAACAATGACTTCCTGTGAAAGAAACATATTCCTAGTTAAGGAATGGCAAAGGTCTGTGCTCTGGAGTGAATCATAGTTTTCAGATTCAAGTCAATTAGCAGTCTGTTGTTACACTCAAATTATTTTGATGCAAGAGCAAATAGAGGCAATGACCTCTAAAATATAAAACCTTCAGAATACTCTGATAAAAGAGTTCTGATAGGTGAAAGCAGGATTTTCTCTTCATGCATGCTTCCTTAGCATGCATTTTAATGTTCACATATAAACTTCAATGGTTGGGTAAAAACAAAACAAAGTTATGTGAGATTGTAGAAGGAAACAAAGGAACCAAACTGCTGAAAGTGTAAAGTAATACCCTCTTGTTCAGGCTTTATACTCACATCAAACAAAACCATTCTATTCTATCAGCATTCATTTTAAACTAGATGAATTTCAAAGATGCCTACATTTGTTTCTCAAGGTTAACAGGAAGACATAAATAAAAACGAACGTTTATCTGCAATAAATGACATTTCAGTTTTAATAAACTAAACCTGTACTGAATTATATACCAATAAACACATGGATATCATACAATTGTACTATATGTACAGATGCACTTATTCAAATATAGCTACTTAAGGAAACTAATGCTCTTTCTGAAGCTCTCTCTTTCTACCAACATAATTTTATTTTAGTATTTTAAATGGCTAAGGTGAGGCCTCCTTAGAATTGTATCAATTATTCTACTGTCTTTTACAGCTTCAACAAAGATTTTTCTTTTCTAACACTTCCATCAATAGTATGAGACCTTTACTGTTGATAAAACAGTATTGTAATCAAAACACACCATATTTTTTCTCTCTCTTCTTTTGCTATTGAATAAGTTCTGAGTTTGCATACATTTATGATGTCACAGAGAAAGGGAAGTCATATGAAAGTAAGTACCTATAGAGCAGACACCTTTCTGTAAGCTAAGCATACTTTCTTCATTTAAGAGAAATGGACAGAGACAAGCAGTCTATAGACATGATTCAACTAACCTGAAAACATCAGGAACTGTGTAACAAAGTGTCCGTTGATTTACTGTCTATAAAATCCTAGCCAGCTCATATTGACATTTTCTCACAGATTTCTAAATTTAGGTGAATGATTTCTATGAAATGTGAAAGTTAAAAAGAAAATAATAATAATAATAATAATAATAATAATAATAATAATAATAATAATAATAATAATAATAATAATAATAAAACAACTGTGTTTCTACTTCATTTCCATATACATGATAAAAAGCTATCATTCTTTTTGAAGCTCATGTTCAATTCTGGAAAAATGTTCATCTGTTTCACCTCCAACAAACACCACAAGATCAATTAACGAACAGGATGCCTTACTAAACACACCAACAAATCTTTTGTGCCACATCATATTAAAAAGGACTAGGCAGTCATAATTGGATTGAACCTCATTATTTCCCACCATAGTTATAACTGCAAATTTGTACTATGAGTATAATGATTTTTAGCTTAAAGTAAGCAACATGCTTGGGACATATGTAGGTGAATCTCATTGCAATAATGTTTCTCACTTTTCAGTATAATACTCCTGTTTCATCCAACCTTGCAACTACAGTTCTCTTATAGTTACAAATACTTTGTACTGTGAGAAACAATCTGTAGTCAATAACACAGGCTCAGGAGAGGATCTCAGTGAAGTAGCATTTATTTTCACGTTGCCATGGCAGGTGTCCTGCAAGCAGGAATACACAGCAAAAGTATATCATACACTTATATTCCTTATTACCCAACACTTTATTCCTCCCATTTCCTCATTGACTGAGTACTACAGGTTCACAAATTACTTGACAGTTATTACTATATCATATATGTACAATTATATTTGACCTACTGTGAACTTCTCCTTTTCCATCTCTCTTTTTCTCTCCTTTTTTTTTTTTTTTTTTCCTTCTTCTGTCATGACTAGAGAGCCTATGTTTTTTTGGATTCATTTTTGCTTTTACTGATTTTGCACTGCTTGTCTAGTTTTTCTTAGATATCCTTCTTATTTCAGGACAGTGGGACATTCCACTGTCATACTCCCCACTATTGTGCTTTCATAATCAGTATTGAATATGCAAAATTAATGGAATTTTTCACTGCAAAGACACAACTTTATTTCTCACAGTACCAACATTTCAGCTTCAGCTTTCATTTTGCATTTGTCTCTCTCTTAGTACCCCAGAGGTTCATTATTTGCATTTCTATACTAATTGCAGTTCCTCATGCACACATGCTTTGATTTGTCATTAACATCATATTTACAGCCTACCTTTCCCCATATTAGCAAGTCTCAGCACTGCTGACACTGGGTTGCTGAAATAAACAAAATGCTCTGTGAATGACTTTTCCCTGGTCTGTGGTCTATGGAAGCTAGTCTTTAGTCTTCCAACCTACAAGACACGGGGCTTGCACTGTCAAATACACTATTAAGTATTAGTGTCAAGGTGACTATTAAGTGCTCATTGTTTCAAAGCAACAAACTATACTACATTCAGATATTTATTTATTTATTTATTTTGGTGGGAAGAAAAAAAAAAAAGAATGAATGAATGAAAAAAAATAAATAATGGTAACCTTCCGAAGTGGAACTAAGAAAAACACAGAGCATAAACGACTTTAATTGTCCTTTGTCTGGACACCTTCACCTTCTCATTATTGCACAAAGGACTGTCAGGCAGAGAAAAGGAATGTTAGATAATACCCATTCCATAATCTTTTATTCTTCTGTATCCCACTATGAAATATTCAGATTAAGGATTTTTTTCAGTGTCTAGAATATTTCTTAAAAGCTTTGTATTCAAATCATGGGGTTGTTACCTGCCATATTATAGCATCATCCAGCTATGGAAAATTCACACTTGCTGTATAATGATATTGAAGTGAATCATTTTAGGGAAAGGGAAAAAAAAAAAGCACATATATTTTGATGGATGAAACCCAGGACTTTGCAGTAATAAAAGTGAAGTTGTTAGGACATTAGGCCAACCAATACAAAGAGCTGTTTTATTAAAAATGGGGAGCATCATCCACTGTTACATTTTTCTCAAAGATTACTGTAACATTATTATTATTATTATTATTATTATTTTATTATTATTGTTATGACATGCAACACAGGTCAATGACCAGAGATGAATAATGTATTCTATTTTACAGCTAGGAAACATAATGAAAAGTCATATTTGTTACTATAATTCTGCCATGGAAGGACAAGATTACTTAAAGTGAATAAAGATTGTAGTAATAGATTAAATACATATATATAGTAGCAGAATAATTAATATGCAAAATAATGAAAATAAAATAAATAAATAAAAAAGAATCTTTTCCAAATTTGGCTTTTTCCAAATTTTTTCCTCCACAACCTTGACTTTTTTTTTTCTTGGTAGTTACTTAATTGACAGGTATAATAATAATAATAATAATAATAATAATAATAATAATAATAATAATAATAATAATAATAATAACAACTTATTAATAATAAATTGTAATAATAATATTTTGCATAGTGTACATTAATAATAATAACTTATTATTATAAGTTATTAATAATAAGTTGATTATTATTATTATCATCATTATCATTATCATTGTCATTATCATTATTATTATAAATTAAGGCCTGATCCTTTATTTATTTTGGTAAATTTCCTATTGAATGAAAAGGGAGCTCTAGCTGGGAAGGAATAATAAGATCAAGACCTCATTACAAATAGATTAAAAATTTTGTCATTTTAATAGATGCAGAAACAATTTATTATTTGACATGTGCTTTACAAATCTGGAGCAATCTTGTTACATTACAAGACAACGCTGAAGGTGATGAAATAATTAATACCAGATCCATTTCCTATGCCAAAACAAACAAACAAACAAATTGTATAACTGTATGGATGCTTGAATCTGAAGCAAATTGAACAGTAGAGGTTTTTATACTGTTCAATTTGCTTCAGATTCAAGTGTCCATACAATTATATAATACCACACACATAGATAGGTATTGAATGTTAGCTCTCCCAAAAAAACATGAAACACAAAATGCAGATTACATTTTTTCTTTTTATTCATTGTCCAAAAATTAGTTTAAAGACTGAGTGAGAATTCCCCCAAAAAGACCATGTTGAGAAGAAATAAATCTCTGACCTACCCCTCCCCAGCATGGCACCAACCCTCCCCACAGGATAAGCCTAAACGGATTGCTAATGCACCATAATGTTGTTTTGTGATCACATTTTATAATCTTAGCTAAGCGGCATATATTCATATAATGTATATAATCCTTTAGGCATAAACTGTTGACCAAGTCTAGTACTGGGAGTGGATTCAACCACACCTACTCTCTTTACCTCTTCAGTACAAGCTTAGAAAGCAAGGAGGTCCACTCTGAACCATGTGACTCAATTAGAGGGTTTCCTTGATGTAATGTCACCTAATGTAGTTTTATATAGAATCATAGAATATCCTGAGTTGGAAGGGACCCTTAAGGATCATCAAGTCCAACTCTTGACACCACACAGTCTACCCAAGTTCAGACCATGTGACTAAGTGCACAGTCCAATCTCTTCTTAAATTCAGTCAGGCTCGGTGCAGTGACCACTTCCCTGGGGAGCCTGTTCCAGTGTGCAACCACTCTCTCTGTGAAGAACCCCCTCCGGATGTCCAGCCTAAACTTCCCCTGCCTCAGCTTAACCCTGTTCCCGCGGGTCCTGTCGCTGGTGTTAATGGAGAAAAGGTCTCCTGCCTCTCGACACCCCCTTACGAGGAAGTTGTAGACTGCGATGAGGTCTCCCCTCAGCCTCCTCTTCTCCAGGCTGAACAGGCCCAGTGCCCTCAGCCGTTCCTCGTACGTCTTCCCCTCCAGGCCTTTCACCATCTTCGTAGCCCTCCTCTGGACACTCTCCAACAGTTTCATGTCCTTTTTATACTGTGGTGCCCAGAACTGCACACAGTACTCGAGGTGAGGCCGCACCAGCGCAGAGTAGAGCGGGACAATCACCTCCCTCGACCTACTAGCGATGCCGTGCTTGATGCACCCCAGGACACGGTTGGCCCTCCTGGCTGCCAGGGCACACTGCCGGCTCATATTCAACTTGCTGTCTACCACGACCCCCAGATCCCTCTCTTCTAGGCTGCTTTCCAGTGTCTCATCGCCCAGTCTGTACGTGCAGCCAGGGTTTCCCCGTCCCAGGTGCAGGACCCGGCACTTGCTCTTATTGAACTTCATGCGGTTGGTGATCGCCCAGCTCTCCAACCTATCCAGATCCCTCTGCAAGGCCTTTCCACCCTCATTCGAGTCCACAACTCCTCCAAGTTTGGTGTCATCAGCAAACTTGCTCAAAATACCTTCTATTCCTACATCCAGATCGTTTATAAAAATATTGAAAAGTACCGGCCCTAAAATGGAGCCTTGAGGGACCCCACTAGTGACCGCCCGCCAGCCTGACGCAGCACCATTCACCATAACCCTTTGGGCCCTGCCCGTTAGCCAATTGCTCACCCATCGTATGATGTTTTTATTTAGCTGTAAGGTGGACATTTTGTCCAGTAGGGTCCTATGGGAAACCGTGTCAAAAGCCTTGCTGAAGTCCAAAAAAATCACATCAGCTGGTTTCCCTTGGTCCACCATACGGGTGATCTTATCATAAAAGGAAATCAGGTTAGTTAGGCAGGACCTACCCTTCACAAACCCATGCTGGCTGGGACCAATGACTGCTTTGTCCCCCAGGTGCGCCTCAATAAGTTCGAGAACCATCTTCTCCATGATTTTACCAGGCACTGACGTGAGACTGACAGGCCTGTAATTGCTAGGGTCTTCTTTCTGACCCTTCTTGAAAATCGGCACAACATTTGCCAGCTTCCAGTCTACCGGGACCTCTCCAGATTCCCAGGATCGTTGAAAAATAATTGAGAGAGGTTCCGCGATGACGTCCGCCAGCTCCTTCAGCACCCGGGGATGAATCCCATCCGGACCCATGGACTTGTAGGGATCCAGGTGGAGTAGCAAATCCCGCACATGTTCAGGGTCGGTTGGGAGTGTGTCATCCCCACCGTCCCAGTCCTCCAGCTCAGGGCACCCTGGGTCCCGAAGCCCATCATCGGCATTGAAGACAGAGGCAAAGAAGGCATTAAGCGTCTCTGCTTTGCCTATGTCATCGTCTGTGAGAAGACCTTCCCTATCAAGGAGCGGCCCTATGTATTCTTTAGTTCTCCTTTTTCCATTCACATATCTAAAAAAAAACTTTTTATTTTCTCTCACAGACACAGCCAGCTTCAACTCTAGGTGTGCTTTAGCCACACGAATTTTCTCCCTACAAACACGAACAGCATCCCTGTATTCTTTCCATGTCACCTGGCCCTCCTTCCAGTAGCGAAACACTCTCTGTTTCCGCCTAATCTCCATCAGAATGTTCCTGGTTAGCCACGCCGGCCTCCTGCCGCGCCTGCCTGACTTGCGATATTTAGGAATTGCCTGAACTTGTGCTTCTAGGAGGCATCGCTTAAAGAGTGACCAACACTGGTGGACATCGAGGCCTTCAAGAGCAGCTTCCCAGGGGACCTTGCTGACTAGTTCCCCGAGCAGCCTGAAGTCCGCCTTCCCCATATCTAGGGATGAGGTTTTGGTGGCACTTTTCCTTCTGTCACCGTAAATTTTGAACTCAACCACTTCATGGTCGCTATGACCGAGGCGGCCACCAATCACCACATCTCCCACCAGACCCTCTCTGTTTTCTAGCAACAGGTCTAGGAGGGCACCTTTCCTAGTTGGCTCCGTTAGCACCTGCACCAAGAAGTTATCATCTAGGTGTCATCATATAGTCTATATGTAGTATATAATGTCTTTGAGTAGTATAGAGCGTCTTTTGCATAGTGTGCATTAAGTGTATCTTCCAATTATAATCAGGTGTACCTTGCCATCAATGAATCTTTGTAAAATTATATAAGCTTTTTAATCAATAATTCACATTGCTGCTTTTCTGCTGCTTCTCTCTTCCAGCTGAAGTGCATACATTTTTTTTCCACCCATGACAGGTAGGTCTCTCTCAGTGTGGTGTTGGCTGGTTGGAGCTGGTTTCCCCAACCCCCAGTTAACCTTACTGTTACCTCCCCATGGAAGCTGCAACAGCTGGTGGGGTTGGGGGGGGAGGAACAGTTAATGGTAGGGGGAGAGGGCTCCCTGTTGGCCCCACAGGAAGAGCCAGCAAGAAGGGAGAAACACACCTTCAGAGCCCCACATGTGCACTGGGCTGCTCCCAGTGGGAGCTGTGAGGCACTGTTGAGGGTGCTGTGGTCACACCCCCAAGCCCTTGTCCTATAATTATCTGCCTTAGCAAAAAGATGTTCTCCATCTTTTTTATAAGCCCCCTTTAAGTATTGAAAAACTGCCATAAGGTCACTTGAGAGCTTTCTCTTCTTCAGGCTGAACATCTCCAACTCTCTCAGCCTTTCTTCATAGGGGAAGTGCTCCATCACCGTGATCAACTTTGTGGCCCTTCTCTGGATCTGTTCTAGCAGAACAACATTCTTCTTGTTCTGGGATACACAGTCCTGGATGCAGTACTCCAAGTAGGATCCCACAAGGGCAGAGCAGAGGGGCACAATCATCTTCCTTGACCTGCAGGCCACTCCTCTGTTAATGCAGCCCAGGATGCAGTTGGCCTTCTGGGCTGCAACCAGATATGGCTGGCTCATGTCAAGCTTTTTGCCTACCAGAATCTACCAGTCCTTCTCTGCAGGGCTGCTCTCAATGAGTTCTTCACCCAGTCTCTACTCATGTCTGGGATTCCCCCAACCCAGGCACAGCATCTTGCAGTTAGACTTATTGAACCTCATTAAGTTCACACGGGCTCACTTTTCAAGCTTGTCCTGGTCCCTTTGGATGGCTTCCCTTCCTTCTGTTGTATCAACTGCAGCACTCAGCTTGGTGTCATCTGCAAACTTGCTGAGGGTGCAATCGATCCCATCATCTAAGTTGTTGATAAAGATATTGAACTGTACCAGTCCCATAGCAGACCCCTGAGGGACACCACTCATCATCATCTGCCATCTGGAAATGGTGCCACCACTCTCTGGGTGCAGCCTTCAAGCTAATTCCTTATCCACTGAATGGTCTACCCTTCAAATCCATCTCTCTCCAATTTGGAGACCAGGATGTCATGTGGGACCATGTCAAATGCCTTACAGAAGTCCAGGTAGATGACATCGATCAGTCTTCCCTTATCAACTAATGCAGTCACTACATCATAGAAAGCCACCAGACTGATAAGGCAGGATAAAGTGATTAATTAGATCAGAAGTGGCCTTTTACTTTTCATCAAATATCATACTAACAATTCTGATAGATGACTCTGCTCATATCTACTGACATACATGTAGATAAGCATTATCAGCACTTTTCTGGACACATTAGTGCCCAGTTCAACACTTTTCAGATTTTGTACCAGTCTGGTATATATAGTTTAATCTACTATTAATCCACTTCTACTTCTACTTCTACTTTCTTATTAATCTACTAATCTACTTCTAATCTATTTAATCAACTGTATAGAGATATTACCTGTAGTCACACCTAGCTGGAGGAAAAGGTTTGATGGCCTGCTACAGCACTTAGATGTATGCAAGTCTGCAAGTCAATGGGGCTTGGTGGGATCCATCCACGGGTGCTGAGAGAACTAGTGGAAAAACTGGCCAAGCCACTTTCCATCATTTATCAGCAGTCCTGGCTATCAGGGGAGGTCAGCTGTCAACTGGCAGCTAGCAAACGTGATGCAAATCTACAAAAAGGGCTGGGGGGTAGGAAACTATAGGCCTGTTAGTTTGACCTCAGTGCCAGGGAAGCTCATGGAGCAGATTCTCTTGAGTGTCATCACGCAGCACTTGCAGGGCAACCAGGTGATCAGGCCCAGTCAGCATGGATTTATGAAAGACAGGTTCTGCTTGACGAACCTGATCTGCTTCTATGACAAAGTGATGCACTTAGTGGATGTGGTCTACCTTGACATCAGTAAGGCTTTTGACACCGTTCCCCACAACATTCTCCTCAAGAGACTGGCTGCTCATAGCTTGGATAGGTGTACGCTTCATTGGGTTAAAAACTAGCTGGATAGCCGGGCCCAAAGAGTTGTGGTGAATGGAGTTAAGTCCAGTTGGAGGCCAGCCACTAGTGGCGTCCCCCAGGGCTCGGTACTGGGGCCAGCCCTCTTTAATATCTTCATCAATGATCTGGATGAGGGGATCAAGTGCACCCTCAGTAAGTTTGCAGATGACACTAAGTTAGGTGTGTGCGTCGATCTGCTTGAGGGTAGGAAGGCTCTGCTGGAGGATCTGGAAAGGCTGGACCAACGGGCTGAGGCCAACTGTATCAAGTTCAACAAGGCCAAGTGCCGGGTCCTGCACCTGGGGTGCAACAACCCCAAGCAGAGCTACAGGCTGGGAGATGAGTGGTTGGAAAGATGCCTGGCAGAGAAGGACCTGGGAGTATATGTTGATAGTCGGCTGAGTATGTGCCAGCAGTGTGCTCAGGTGGCCAAGAAGGCCAACAGCATCCTGGCTTGTATAAGAAGCAGTGTGGCCAGCAGGGCTAGGGAAGTGATCATCCCCCTGTACTCGGCTCTGGTGAGGCCGCACCTGAAGTACTGTGTTCAGTTTTGGGCTGCTCACTACAAAAAGGACATGGAGGTGCAGAGAAGGGCAACGAAGCTGATGAGAGGTCTGGAGAACAAGTCTTATGAGGAGCGGCTGAGGGAGCTGGGCTTGTTCAGCCTGGAGAAGAGGAGGCTCAGGGCGACCTTGTCGTTCTTTATAAATACCTTAAAGGAGGCTGTAGTGAGGTGGGGTTTGGTCTATTGTCCCATGTGCCTGGTGACAGGACGAGAGGGAATGGGCTAAAGTTGCCCAGGAGTGTTTTAGGTTGGATGTTAGGAAAAACTTCTTTACCAAAAGGGTTCTTAGGCATTGGAATGGGCTGCCCAGGGAAGTGGTGGAGTCACCATCCCTGGAGGTCTTTAAAAGATGTTTAGATGTAGAGCTTAGTGATATGGTTATTGAAGATATTGAAGAGTTTTGCTGTTGTTTCTGTTTCATTTACCATTATATTCTGTCTTTTAATTTTCTTCAGAATGAAAAGCGTTTTATCTGTCAATCAGAAGCAACACAGACAAGATTGAGTGTGGCATTTCTGCATGCTAGAGATGTGAATTAGAGAATGTATCATGCCAGTAGTAAGAGGACAGCCTCCGTGCAGAATAGGAAATTAAACATTCTATGACACCCCTTTTTCAGATCACTTGGCCTGGTCCCAGAAGACCAATCCCTTTTCTGGTCACATCAGACTTGTCCCTTACTTCCCACAGGCTGCAATTTTTAGCATTACTATATACCGTATACCATGTGATACCAGAATGCCTAGTGATTTATGGACAGCACCGGAAACCACACCTCCACACCTTCTAGGTTACCTGTAAGCCAAAAGGGCATTTTGTCACAGCTACTATTTTGGCACATGTATACTCCATGTTATGTGATGATACAACATCACATGTAGTATCTCCATCATCACATGTATACTCCATATTATGGAGTATACATATTATTACACATTATATACATATTATGGAGTATACATGTGATGATGGAGATACTACATGTGATGTTGCCTGTTTCCTATAGTCACAGGAAACCCTTACACATATGTACACATATATTTATTAAGTATATGTATAAAATAATTTAAAATTAAGTAATGAAAATCATTTTTTACTGTAATGGAAAACCGGAACAAAATGGTAATGTCACAGGAATATGTATATAGGGACAACATACATACAAATATATAAATACACATATATATGTAAATATAAGTATAAATATATAAATATATATAATATAAATACATATAATATAATAAATATATAATATGTATTATACTATATATACTTTATATATATTATATATAATATATATAATATCTATGTTATATAATATTATATTACATATAATATAATATTATTATATATATAATATTTTAAATATTATATATAGATTATATAATATATTATACTCACATATATGATATCTATAATATATATATTATATGTGATATGTAATATATATGAATAAGATATAAATATTGATAATTATATAAATATATATAAATGTAAACACAATATAAATAGAGGTCACAAGCTGTAGTCTTGGGCGTGTTCTTACTTGGGAGTATTATACAGAAACAACATTCTGCTGTACTGTTGCTGCAAGACTGGTAAAGCTGATGGGTCCTACCTGTGTGACAGAGATAGATGGTCATAAGTCTGGTCAAGTGTCATTGGCAAATATTTTCATTCAGCTGGATGCTACTGGTGAACTGACTTACAAACCAGAGCAACAATTCTGTCATTACTGTTTACACAATCATGTATGGCCAGCTCCTCTCTTCATATTTGTGGATAACTTTCTTTCCCAGTATGTAAATAATTGACTCTTCAATCAGATTTTTTTTTCTAAGATGTTTACATTCCTAGAAGCATTTGCATGAACAAAAAGGTACTCATGTGGAGTCTTTGTAATATCTTCTAGTACTTCATAAAAGAACCCAGTCTTACCAAAATTTCAGCTGTCCAGTTAAGGACACAACCTGCTTCTTAAATAACTGCATGCATTTTGCTTTTGATGGAAGGTGTGGTTATTTTCAACCTTGAAAAAGTGCACAGGATACAAAGATTCTTCTGAAAAGAAGAAGAGAATAAAAGAAGAATTCTTCTTTAGTGAAAGCTTTTTCAGTTTCACTACTCTTATACACAAAATTCTTCAAATCACTGATCACAACCATGTTTATTTTATTAAAGGGAAATAAGTAGGTTATCACTAAAACTCTCAGGGAAAATGTCCACTAATTTGGAAAAAGGATTTTTGATAGAGGTGATGCAGCAATAGTCAGCTACACTTTAACACAACATATCCTTGTCAGGCAAAACAAAAAAGTAAGACATTGGTGTTCTCTAATCATGACTCCAACTGTGGGCATTGTCTGTCCATTATCAAATACTGGAGGGGCGGGATGGGGGGCTGTTATCACTTACTTTCAGCATTAGGTACCTCGGTGCTCTCAGTGCTTCAAATGTGCTTTTCTCTCTTTTATTTTTGTAAACAGAGATGCATTTAACTTTCACACAATGCTTTCCCCTTGGACTGCAGGTAGCCATAGGATTTGGGACTTGATGAAACAAACTCAGAAATATGCTCATCCAGTGGCAATTCATTCATCAGCTTGACTAAATGTACAGAAGGTTCCAGTCATCCTGACAACTTGGGAGTATCGCATCATGATAAAGGCAACAGTCTTGTTGGTCATCTACCAGATCATAAAGCTCTAAGGTATGCAGGAGTAGTGGTAAAAAATGCTATTAAAAAATGTTAGTGTTGCATTCCACAACCATGTGTCTTTTGGTGTCCTTCTACAAGATAGTGGAAGAACTCTGCAAGATCCTCATCTGATTTTGTTTTAGTGGTGTATTCATGCTCCTGCATAGATGTAGTATCAAAGGCTTCTCTTTTTATGGCCTTTTAAAGGCTGATGTGGTGCAGGGTAGCATTTGGTGCACCTTTGACAATAAATAAATAATTCAAATTTTAAAGCTGTTGGTGTCTATCTGCATCTTCCCCCCGAGCAGTGCAGAGGGATGGTGAATGGGAGGTTCAGTCAGTTCACAGACATTTTGTCTGCTGCTTCAGCACCTCCTCTGCTTCCTTTTTACCTGACCTTGGTGATTGCACTAATGCTCCTCACATTTTTTCCCCTCTTTCTCTGCCTGTGTGCATTATTTTTTTTCCCCTTTCTTAAACACATATTCCCCAAGGTGCCACCATCTTGTCTGTTTGGCTCAGCTGTGTCCTGCAGTGGGGCTGTTGGAACCAACTGGATCTGGCTGTCTGGCTGAGGAAAACCCTGGCCTCTTCTCACAGATGCCACCCCCACAGCCCCACTCATGCTGACACCTTGCCACTTATACACAACTCAGATACTGAGCAGAGGAAATCAAACATCTCTTTATCCTCAGTGATAACTACCTGGAGTGCCACAGCATAAAATTTACAGAAAATAGGACAATGCATGTTCATGTAATAAGACCCCAGAGTACAGTATTAAAAGGGACCTAGAGACTGACTTGCACATTTTCATAACTTTCTTTTTTATAGAGCATACAACAAATCAGCAGCATAATCTCATTCCTTTATAATCTACAGGTCTCTTTCAAAGTCATCACTTCTTGTCAGTGGTAACTTGCTTCGTTTTGCAGATCAAAATCCCTCACCTTATTAGCTGTGATCCATGCTAACAGTTGTTTCACATCCCCAAGCATAATTCATCATTCTGCATCCTTGGTTACATATCCATTTTTTTTTCTTTTAAAGATGGACAACCTAAAAATAACCTGTATAGCCTTTGATGTTACATTCTTGTGAAACTATAACCACAAAACTTTTTGTCTCAACCAAATAGAGTCCACAAGATACGAGTTGTTTTTACATGAGTTTCTTTTAAATCCTCATTCAGCATTCCTTTTCACCTCTTCTTTTTCATTTTGTCATGCTTCTGGTGCTAAGTATAGAATAAAAATGTAATTCAGAACATATGCTCCAGTTTTTGCATATGTTCCACATCACAAGAAAATGATTGTCTTTATTGGTGAATGGAGTTCAGCTGCCCAGCAGGGTAAAACCACCACAGATGAGAGGTGCAAACATTAGGCCTTGGCCAACCTGATCTTGTTCCAACCCCCCACCGAACCATGGAAGGAGGGTTTGAACTAGATGATCTTCAAGGTCCCTTCCAACCCGAGCCATTCTATGATATGGTTCTATGAAACAATAATGAATTGGACAAATGAACAAGCTTTCAGTTCCCTAAGCTGTATGATAACAATATAATGATAAGATATAGTGAATGAGTTATGTCCCTGAAAATGTTCACATTTTTAGTCTTTTACATTTGAGTGTAACCAACCCCTTAGAGTGTAACATGAAAGACTGTGTGGGGTGCAGAAGTCTTTTTTACAATTTGTGATGTTATACACCTCTGAATTCAATCTAGAACAACAAGTGAGTGAGAAGCCACCTACAGCTAGCCAATAGGTGCCACACATAGGCATGGTCATACCTTCCTGTGCTTTAATTGAAGAATCTGAAAGACATTTTCAGGTTGGCATACAGTTATTCAACCAGTTCTCCCTCTTCTGAACACAATTAATAGGTGCCATCTTTTGTTCTCAGATAGTTCCTATTCTGTCTGTGCTCTCACCTTCCTAAAGCCATTCTTCTCCAATGTCTAGCTCAGTAAGGATATTCTCTGCTACTTTTTCCTTTTCACCAAAAATAATATATTTCTTGATCTATTCATTTGAGACAATTTGAGAATTAACCAAATCAAGGAGTCCTCTTCACATATAGTGAAAATTAAATTTCCACATGTACTGGAAAAGTAAAAATGAAAGAAAAAATGTTCCTCCACCATATTTCCACAAGTTCTGGAAACATGCTCAACAATGCCAAGCTAGTCAGATTCTGTCTACTGAAACTGTGCACTAGTATCAAACTTTTCAATTTTGTATTTGATTGGTGAATTCTGAACTAGTTACTTCCTAGTAGATAGACCATGGATAACATTTAGCACAGAGCACAAAACAGAGGACTAAATAGTTGTTCAGGACACTGTAAGAAAAGGCAGGGTGCTGAGGTACAAACTGAATACTATGTGGAATAACTATTTATGTCGTACAGACAGTGACCAATCCTTAGAGTGGTTATCTAGTAAGATTCATGTTTTGGTTGTCCAAGTGACAATACAATAATAAAGCAAAAGAACTCTAATGACACTACCTGCTGCCTGGTCCCTGTCATGTATTGTGGAATGGCAAGCTACTGAATTTCTTTCTCTTAATTCGGTTCCAAGCAATGAGTTGCCAATCGCACACTCCGCATCCTATATTGTAAATTAGTATCTGTGGATGAAAATATACCAAAAATGTATTGCATAAACTATGGGTGGGAATTTTTGGAGTCTGGTTAGGCAGTATTCTAATGAGCTGGAGAGACAGGAGGAAATATTCCAGAGAATGTTGCCACTATGCCACAAATGGTATGTATTATAGTTCAAAAGAGCAACTGTGTCTTCAGTGATGTTTCACATTACTTGCATTCTGAGGGATATACTGCCATTCTGAAATATCTGCTATAACTGACCTGCCTACACAGAACGGTAAAAACAGCAAGATGTAACTGTTACAGGCAGATGCCAAGAGCTGATAGTTTTTAAAACAGGTTATTGGTTTAACAAAATGATAGATATTTGCATCTCATCTTTACGTCAAAACAAAGCCCTTCAATTTGTCAAAATCTACCTGCAAGGCCTCTTTACCCTCAAATAAGCCACCTCCTAATTCTGCAGACTTACGTAGGATGCATTCAAGTCCTGCATCCAGATCATTTATAAAAACATTAAAGAGAACTGGCCCTAAAATGGAGTCCTGCAGAAACCCACTGGTGAACCTCAGGATCCCAACCCATCATGCAGTTGTTCACCCATCACATTATGTATTTGTCTACCTGTATGTTGGACATTTTGTCCAGACAGTTACTGTGAGAAACAGTATAGAAAGCTTTGCTGAAATCCAAAAAGTTTACATCATCTGGCCTCCCTAGACCAACTAGATGGGTAACGTTTTCATAAAAGGAAACTAAATTAATTAAACAGTATTTTCCCCTCATAAACCTCTGCTGGATGCAACCTTACAGGTTTTCAGACATCAAATTTTTGTACATCTCCTGAACAACTTCAGAACTCAGTTAATGATCACAGTATACATAATAGACATATAAGGGGTCAGTTTTACTAAATACAGCTTCAAGTGTGTTAAATATTGATAGAAATCCTGGCTCACAGGAAAAATCTATAGCAATTCAGCTGGAGAATAAGAAACATTTCTGTTTAAATCTTAATGCAAATTGATTACATTTTAAGGGAAGTACCTTAAATATGTTTTATTTTTCATGTATTTGATCTCAGATTGCACCAGTCATAACCCCATCCTGAATTGTACTAGAAGCAGATTTAGTAATCTGTTTTATATAGCTTATGGAGGTACACTCAAGCATGAATAACATGAAATAGACTGGTAATTAAGTAAGAAATTAAGGCATGGCTAAGGTGCAATTGTAGGAAGGCTTAGATTCTTTCTAAAGGACTATGCATGTCAGCTTGAGTCAAGAGTTACTGTTTGTGTTGATACTTGTTGTAAGGACAGAATGTGAATTTTTATCTGCATGTGTCCCCTCTTTTATCAACCCTGCAGCTTCTTCATTGCGTACTTAGCAGTGGACTAAAAGGTCAGAAGAATGGCCCTCTGAAGATTGTCAAGTCCAAACCCCTGCTCTCAGCAGAGTGAGCTAGAATTGGCTGCTCAGGAACATGTTCAGTTGGATTTTGATTGTTTCCAAGGACAGACTGTGCAACTTCTCTGGGAAACTTGTTCCAGTATTTTACCACTCTCACAGTAAATCTTGTTTATTATGTTTAATTAGAATTTTCTGTTTCAGTCCTTCTGAATGGTATCTCAACTTTCTGGTGTATGAAATGCTCCTCACAATTTTATATTATCTGAAACCTTGCTGAGGATCCACTATTCCATTATCCAGATTGTTAGTAAGGACATTGAACAATGGGAAGTGTGGCGTAATGACCACAAGAACAGCAGGGTTGTTTTAGGATCAATAACTGCTACTGCTTTATTCATGACATAATTTCATCCCTCTCTTACTGAGGGCCTAACTTCACCTCTCATATTGAGGGCATAACTTCATTCTCCTTGTTGCATCCCCATACTGAGGAGAGGCTCCCCTCTTATACCATTTGCCCCACAGCAGTCTTTTTCCGTTGACTATTCATTGGTCAACAACTTTGCCCAGCAACTGCAAACACCCATCAACTTCCATGCCTTAAGTGCTGGAGAACAAGCAACCCAAGACAGTAAGGCATCTCCTGAATCACTCTTCTTTGTTCCCTCTAACCTCTTTACATTCCTGATGGCCTCTTTACTAAGAGTCCAATGTTATCACCAACCATGGGGCTTGTCGACCCTGTGGTCACAGTCCCACAGGGATTAGGTTCAACATGGCTAAGTTCAGGATCCTGCACTTAGGCCACAACAACCCCATGCAACACTACAGACTTGGGCTCGTATCAGGAATAGAGTAGCCAGCAGGACCAGGGAGGTGATCATTCCCTTGTATTGTCCTCTGGTGAGGCTGTACCTCGAGTACTGTGTTCAGTTTTGGGCTGCTCAGAACAAGAAGGACATTGAGTCCCTGGAGTGAGTCCAGAGAAGGGCTAGGAAAATGGTGGAGGCCCTGAAACACAAGTCCTATGAGGAGTGTCTGAAGGAACTGGGGTTGTTTAATCTGGAGAAGGGGAGACTCAGGGGAGACCTTCTTGCTCTCTGCAACTACCTGAAAGGAAGTTGTGAGGAGCTGGGGATCAGCCTCTTCTTGCAGATAACTAGTGATAGGACTAGAAGTAATGGCCTCAGGTTGCACCAGGGAGGGTTTAGGTTAAAAATTAAGAGACGTTTTCTCAGAAAGGGTAGTCAGACATTGGAATGGGTTTCCCAGGGAAGTGTTGGTGTCACCATCCCTGGGGGTGTTCAAGGAAAGGTTGAACGTGGTTCTTAGCAACATGTTTTAGTGAGTGATACTGGTAGTAGGGGGTGATGGTTGGACCAGATGATCCCGAAGATTTTTTCCAACCTTAATGATTCTATGATTCTGATTCACTGCTACTGTGCTAGTAGTAGATACATCAACATAAGAGTGTGACTCAGAACTTCATTGTTCCCCTACCCCCCTACCCCACCAAAAACAACAATAAAAAATGTTTAACGAAGCAAGGAATTCTATGTCTTACTAAAAGCTGAAATATGTTTGGAAAAGTAAGGAGGAGTTTAGCAGAACTGCCACCAGTATTGACTGATATTCTGATCCCTGACGGAATCAATAACTATGGCAATTGTATTGGCTTTGTATCAATGTGAGTTAAGGCATCTGTACAAGATGCCTTTCCTAGCACCCTGGCACCTGATGTTGATGTAGAAAATCTGCTAATTGACGGCAGCCAGGGTTAAAAAAAAAAAAGCCTGTGAAACATCTGGATGCTACAGATGTAACTGCTGCTGTCCACGCTCTAATGTTCTGAGGGGGAAGGGAGATGCCATACTTTGACAGTCTTGAACATCTTGCAAAGATGGAGATTCTTCAGCTCCACAAGACCATTTCTTCCAGTGTTTGACCAGCCTTGTGGTAATTCTTTTTCCTAAAGTTTAGTGGGAATTGTCAGTGTTCCACCTTGTGTTTATTGCCTCTCACCATGCATCTCTAAGAAGGCTCTTCCATTTTTTCTTCATCATCCAAGGAGATATTTGTATGCGTCAAGTCTTCCTTAAGTTGTGTCCTCTCCAGTCTGAACAAACTATGCTCTCTCAGACTTTCCTTCTTTGTATGGTGTGGCAGCCTTAAACCACATTCTAGACCTTCCCTGGATTCACTGCGTTGTATGGAGGAGCCCCAGACTGGGGGCTTGGTTTGAGTTTTGGTCTCACAAGTGCCAGATAAATGGGTAAGATTGCATTGCTGGACCTGCTTAAAAATAAAGGCTAAATGTGCTATATACCCACTGCTGGCTCATGTTCCTTTTGCTGTCTACCATTACCTTTGGGTTCTTTCCAGCAAAGCTGGAAATCACCTTCAGTCTCTGCAGTGGTGTAGGCTTATTCCTGTACCATGCAATTCTTCACATTTTCTTTTGCTGAGATTCATGTGGTTCCTGTCATTGCTTTTCTTCGGGACTGCTGATGTGCCTCTGACTTGCAGCCCAGCCCACCAGTGTACTGAATGGTACTCCCAGTTTAGTGTTGTCTACAGTTCTACAGTCTTGCTGAGAGGATACTTCATCCTGTCTCCTAATGAAGACATTAAATAGTGCCTATCATGGTACTGATCCCTAGGAGACGACTCTGGTTGCCAGTCACCAGCTGCAATTTGCACCAACCACCGGTCTAGGTGCTGGAATATCTGGCTTGTCAGATTTTTACTTCTATGGATATTTGAAACTGAAATATAGCAACTTAGGCTACCTGAAAATGAAGATAATGTTTGAAAAATAAGTGTAAACAGCCATCAGACAAAAACCGGGTTCTAAAAACTCTCTACTTAATAGAGGAAGATAAGGAATATAATCACTATATATATATATATATATATATATATAAGCTGAAAACACAATGGGAACAAAATCAACAAAGTTCTTTATATTTTTGACATAAACATAAAAACTTTGGAGACTAAATATATAATGGAACACATAAGGAAAGCAGTGTTTTTAGTTATCACTAATCAGTTCTAGTGCTGCTGAAATTTACCAAGACAGTAGAACAAAAACTAAAGAAAAATAACTGCAATAATGTAAAGTTTAGTTTCAAGGTTTATGTAGGATATTCATATTGAGGAAGATATAAACTGGTTCACTGTTAATGTTCTCAAGCACTGAACAAGAGTGTTTTAGTAAGACTAGTGATTCAGCCCCAAGTTTCTTTATACACATTCAAATCTGTGTACACATTTTTATAACAGTAAGGCAATACCATTTTTGCTTTCTTAGCTAAGGACACGCAATAGAACAAACTGAGACAGTTTCAGATAAAGACAAGGAATGGATTAACCATTAAACTGTTTGTACATTCTGTGATTCTTCTCAATCCTGGTATCTCTCATTTTGCTATACAAGCTTAAATACGAAAGATCATTTTTGATGATTAACCTACCATTATACTTTTGATTACAGTTGTAGGCCACCATTATGATTTAATCAGCTGGACCACTTCTGTACTCCAACACATTTCAGTTGTAAGGAATTCTGGAAAATGATAACTCAATGCCCAGAATTGTTATTTACCATTCACTAAATGTCAGTGAAGATAAGTGAAGCCAAAAGAGGTGGTTTTGTTTTTTTTTGTGTTTAATGTTATATATATATATATTTATATATATATATATATATATATATTATTATTTTATTTCATTGAGGGAGGAGGTGGTTCCTGAGGAAGAAATTGATAAAAACTGTAAAACAATGATGGGACAGGAGTTAGATGAGAAATCATCTTTAAAATCCAAGTTAAGAAAGAATCAACCTCTATATCAGCTTGAGATTTATTCCGTTCACTGTGGAAACTGAAGAAAGATTTTATCCTTTTTTCCATAATAGTATGAAAACAATATATGACTTCCCTGAAGTTATCTAATTAGAACAACCATATAATTTCTTTAATTTCTCTTTCAATGAAATATTGGTTGTCAGTGATCTTTTGGCTGCTATGAAAGACTTTTCCTTGTAGACAATATGGATGAGCACAAACTGTTTAAGGATTGCTCAATCATCAGAACTTTGCTGCCTGAGCTTGTAATATAGGATTTATTACCAATGGGAGAGTAGTAGAAATATTTCAAACATGATTGATAATTTAATTTCTGTTATATGCTACATCTCAAGAATTGAATTAGTTCCTAGAAAGGACACTCTTTTTTTAAGCTCACTACACAAATGCCAAAATGTTAAGAAATAAGTGAGACATCTTTAAGCTTTCAGTGGTCTGTTAACTGGACTTTTATTATTAGTGGTGTTTATTAAAGTTTTACCCTATATATGATCCACATCTTTTTGCTAGCTACAACTTCTTTATGAGTTATTGTGCTTATTTTACAAAATAAATGTCAATTTAGTTAAATAATTAATTGTACAACTCTTTTTCTATTGAAAGAACCATATTCAGTTTTTCATGCCTAACTGGCTGTTACGCATCAGCACAAAATTACCATTGCTAAAATGCAAAGAATTGGATCTCTTCACATCAACAGATAAATAGAATTAGAATTAGAATTAGAATTAGAATTAGAATTAGAATTGGAATTGGAATTGGAATTGGAATTGGAATTGGAATTGGAATTGGAATTAGAATAGTTGAAAAGGACTTTCAAAGATATCAAGTCATGACCACTACAGTGCTATCCTAAAGTTAAAGCATTTGGTGATGACATTATCCAAGTGCCTCTTGAACAATGACATTTGTAAGGCAACAACCACCTTACTAGAATTTTTGACCACCTTTTCAGTAAAGATTTTTTTTTTTCCTCAGGAAACTGTAAAGAGCAATGAAGGCATGAAGGCTCCTGATAACCTTATTT
The DNA here is from genome assembly GCF_963932015.1 of Anas acuta. Classification (NCBI taxonomy): domain Eukaryota; kingdom Metazoa; phylum Chordata; class Aves; order Anseriformes; family Anatidae; genus Anas; species Anas acuta. Next base: position 49,127,122 of record NC_088979.1, on the reverse strand, counting down.
TCTCCGGACTACACAATGCAAATATCTTCAGCCTTTCCTTGTAAGACATGCTTTCCAGTCCTTTTACTAGCTTTGCTGCCCTCTGGATGCATTCAAATACCTTAACACCCCTTTTATATCATGGAGCCCAGAGCTGCAAGTGATATTCAAAGTGAGGCTGCATCTTTGACCAGCTGGCTGTGCTGTATTTAATGCACCTCAAAATGCTATTTGTTCTCATGGCTGCCAGGGCACTGAGGCACTGATGACTTATATTGAGCATACTGTCAACCAGCACCCCTAGATCCCCCTCCACAGGGATGCTTTCCAGCCACTCATCCCCCAGGGAAAATAGAAATAAAATACATTTAACCATTTAATCATTAGCTCTATAACTTTATTACTGTATTTCATTATTCTTTCTTAAGCTCTGTGGATAGGATCCAGTCTGTCCAATCTCATCAATCTCTGTACTTGAGATGTACTTAATTTTTAACTTCCCAGTAAAAGAGACACTGAAAGAGTCTCAAGTTAATGGGAGTGGGAAAAGGAAATAACATGTAAGGAGAAAAAGGAAATAAAAGATATTTATTGAGGCTGTTCAGGATACCTGTTGAGCAGCTCTTTGCCTAATCATGTCAGACTAGAACTGGAAAATAGTTTTTTTGAGGAGGGCTGTTCCACCTAAACTTATATCTGGTTGCCCTCTGCAGTCAAGGAAGTTCTGGAATGGGTGCTCTCCATAACACTTTGAGGGGACATAACAGAGAAAGAACTAAACATCTTGTGTGTTAAGAACAGCAGTCCTAAATCATATAAATTTCAAGAACACTAGATAAAATTATTTACAAAACACTTTGACAATTTATCACTTTTAAATTTAAAAACAAAATAAAGTGGTATAGTTCTGTTGACTAACTACAAACCAGATGTAAAAAGTCATTAAAATAAGGAATCAGAAGCAGTTTGTTCATTCTACCCACTAAAAGTTTTTTTCCAGAGATTCCACTTCACACAAGAATGTTACTAGACAAATATTAACTCATGTATAGGTAGGTACTTTAAAGTATTCTAAACAATATAGCAGATATACCACTGAGCAGAACAAGCATCAAAGTTACCATAGCAAAAAAAAAAGAGCTTGTGGAAAATTCCATTGACATGTCTGGCCCAAGGTTATTATTACTTTTTCTTTTTTTTTTTTTTTTTTTTTTCTGAACAACCAAGGACTGTACTAATAAACATATTCAGAAAGTTTATACAAATTTTTTATAGATACTGCAACATTTCGAACATAGTTTTACTAGAACAGAGAATAAAATGCATCTGAAAGGAGATTTCTCCAATAATTATTATTATTTAAAATAATAATAATAATTTTAAATGTACATGGCAAAAGAATGAATAGTGAGTATACCTCAAATAGTGAGAATACTTCAAATTTAGGGTACTTTATTATATTGCATACATAGTGTACTCACAGATCCATTAAGGGACTCTCTCCAGTTGTTTGGCTGTGAGAGTCTATAAATGCAACCTTCCCTCTGGATCCCCCAGAAAGGTATTTAACTGCCAGTACCCAAAGCCAGTGCTAATACAGTGCAGTTTTAGGTCTTTAGAACTTTAGATCTTTAGAACTTTAGGAGGAGTGGTGTTAAAAATTGTGGCAAAGGTGAGGTCACTTTGTGAGATCTTCTTTGTGAAGTCACTTGACCTGCTCTCAAGAAATAAATCTAAACTGAGGGATCTTTGGTCCCTGACTGATCTATGTGATCAGTATTTCTGTGCTTACCAAGGTACCTTGTTACCTGATCTGGTAATTTGTATTCCCAGCTTGACTTTTGACCTGCCTTACCATTTCATACTTCTCTGGTGATCTGGACTCCTGACTGAATCTGGTTATTCTTCCATCAGCCAAGTGAGTAAGACATCCAAAATCTTCTGAAGCTACATAGACAAATCCAGCCATGAGTCCAATAGGCAGAATAGTGCAGAAGATCCTCTGCAAGCTAGTATGAGGATGATTAGCACAGGAAAGAATAATATTTCATGCAAAATAGAAGAGACAATTTAGAATATTCCCTGACTCCAATGCAGTAGCAAGTAAAGTATTCATAAATAGTTCTAATTTTATTGAGTTTGAAGTTTGTTCTATTTCAGTCCTAGAGAAGTATTGTCAATTTGAAGGCTTGCATAATTTTACAGATGAGTGACAGATACTGCTTCTTCCTGAAAATAATCTCACTTGAGCAATTACTAGCAGATATTTATGCGTTCTGCTTTCAAATTTTTCCAGTATGGATAATCTGTAACTTCTCTAAGCAGTAACCACAGCTTTCATCATTCTTGTCATTGTAAGTTGTTTTTTTTTTATTATTATTTTTATTATTTTTATTGTCTAATCACAGTTCATAACTGACATTGAAAACAATATAATCTACATAATGTTCAGCAGTGTATCTTTCATGCTGCCTGATAACAGCTCTGTCCTAGCAAGACTAATGGAGAAGAATCACTGGAGTATATTAGTGTGACAGTCCTTCCCTCTACCGTTAGGCACATCACAGTAAATAACGAGTAATGTCACTGCTTATAAAACTAAGTTATGAACCACTTTCTCACAGGATGCCTGTGGCCTAGATGCCACACACATACACACACACACACACACACACGAATGTTTTTTCCTTGAATATCTTCACATATTTTATCCAGTGATTGAAACTTATGAATCATGGAACTCATAAAGAAATGTTCACCCATGAATGGAAGAAAATAATGGTAGCTTGGTCAAATGACATTTTTGAAACTACATTCATCAGCACTAGCCACTGCAAGTATATGTAGTACAAAGGCAGATACTTTGACAACAAGAAGATCATTTATTTTTTTATAAATTATGGAGACATAAAACTAAGTCAAAACTAGGATTTTTTCAATATGAAAAATGAAAATGTTAAAAAGGAGTTTTCTGTTCTCTGTCAAAACGATCTGTAAACTCATGTGTTCAAAGATTTTTTGGTATCTCTCAGCCCCTCCTGAGGTACTAACAGAGAAGTCATCAGTCCTAGTTATTTTCCAAGCTGAAAGTTATCTAAATATCTATGCCCTAAGAAGTCTTGCAGAAGAAACCAGTTTTGGTTCCTGCAATATGAAACCTCCCAGATATCCATTAGACCACTGTTTTGCTCCTCATAGTTAGTCACTCCACAGAGAAACTGAACCAACGTTAACATAGAAAACCTTACCTGGGGGAAAAAAAATAAAAATAAAAATAAATAAAATAATAAAAAAAAAAAAGAAAAAAAAAAAAAAGAAGCCTAACACTCAAGAGCAGAGTTGTGTATAAATGAAGTTTTAATTTGCCGAAAAGTTGATGTGTACCATATGGGTAACAAAGTATTGTGTCTGAAAACTTTGTAAAAATCCATGTTCCCTACTTTACGTTGTATTATAGCCGTAAATTAATATGGTAGTGCTCAGCTGGCACTCAGGAGAATGCAAATGTGCACAGAGAAAGCCTGGCAGTTCTACGTCTGATTTTAAAATCAAACACTGCTGATAAGGTGAGATACACATCAGTCAATCCCTCTCTAATGTCTCTAAAATGTATCTATCATGGTTTATAAACTACAGTCATAATACTTGTGACAGGGTTTCTCTCTCCTAATTTTATCCATCTTTAACTAATTTTGAGTTGGTCACATTATAATGAAAACCATGAATTGCAGATGTAGGTGTCTACAATGTCATATCCTTCCTCTTTTATGACATGGATCCATCAACAATTAATATCTAACTTGATCTCCTATAACCTCCTACACAATGATATTTGTCCAGCTGTTATTTTATATATTGGCATTAAGTTTGTCCCCTCTGCGTATCTTTTTCTTTACTAAAACTTATTGATTTAATATATTTTTCCCCGTATTTATACTATTCTAAGTATGAGTCTGTCCCCCAGTGGTATTCATTATGTAACACAAATTAAAAATATTACAGACAGGGAATCGAAACCTGCTTGACTATACTTTTCCCAAAATTTTTTTCCAAGTCACTTTATCTGGAAAAATCTACATATATGACAACTATATTTTATTAAGCAGATAATTTAAAAAAACTATTAAATTCAATAAAGCTATTGACTTAATAAGGCTCTCTCAGTGTAACAGAAAGTTTTGTTATACTCTTGCTGAACTATTTTTACGTTTCCAAACTGACAACAAATCATTTGATAACTACTTTTTGAGAATTCCTCAGAATATTTCTGTTCCTTTTGTAAAGTTTCCCACCTCCATGGTAATTTCCTGATTTCCTAATTCTTAATATTCATGCTCCCATGTTGCCACGTGAAATTACCTCAGAACTCTCTATCAGTTCTCTTAAATCAAACTGAATTTGCCTGTCACTGGGGTGCTTTGGAAAGAACAGTATTGTATATTCCTGTACTGTTTTTGTCTTGGATAAAGTTAATTTTCCTCCTGGTATGGTGCTGTATTTTATATTTAGGATGAAAATAATGTTGATAACATGCTGGTGTTTTAGTTGTTGCAGAGCAGTTTTTACCCTAAAATAAGAACTTTTCAGCTTGTCCTATCACCCTGCCAGTGAGGAGGCTAGGGGTGCACGAGAAGCTGGGAGGGGACAGAACCAGGAAAGCTGACCTAAACTGGCCAAAGTGGCCAACTGCCATATATTATGACAGCATGCCATATGACATCATGCTGAGCAACTCAATGTGGAGTGGCTGGTTGGAGTGGGTGCTGCTCTGGGGCTGAGCATCAGTCAGCTGGCAGTAAGCAATTACATTGTGCATTATTATTATTATTATTATTATTATTATTATCATTATCATTATCATTATCATTATCATTATTAACATTATTAACATTATTGTTCTTAATATCTTCCCTTCCATTTCTGTCCTATTAAATTGTCTCTACTTCAACCCATGAGCTTTTTCTTTGTTTTCCTCCTGATTCTCTCTGCCCATCCCACTGGGTAGGGGTGGTGGTGGTGGTGGTAAGCAAACGGATGTGTAGTCGTGCTCGGTTAAGGTTAAACCACAATAATTTCTAGTTCTAATTTCTTTACTTTTGATTCTTTTTATTATTACTTTTTTTTTACTTTTACATTTTTCTACCCAAAATCCCAAACTTGTTCCCAAGTACTAGTTTTATACTATGTTGTAATTAAAGATTAGTTAGTAGTGTTGAGTAGGTGGTCTCAGTATATTGAAAATTATTTTCCATCCACTATTTTTTTTTATTATTATGTGACATAAATTGTTTGCTGGGTGCTTTTTGAACACAACTATGAAGAAAAAATGGAACTGGAAACCGTCTGAATGCGCCATACAATTTTCAGCTGATGTTATCTATATTTTGATTGGCATTTTAATGCCTTAGTATTCTTCCCAAGCAGTCAAATAGTGTTCAATGAAGTGTAATAATTTGAAAGTACATTATAATCTCTGAGAAAAAAAAAATATATATATATTTTATATATATATATATATAGTGCACTATATTTTTTATATATATATAGTGCACTTTTTCTGAAATTTTCCTGACTTCTCTTTTGAAAGATATTGAAAGGAAAACACTTGAAGAGAGAAATATTTTAGTTTTCAAATCTCATTTCCACACCAAAGGCTGACAATTTTGTACGATACATAGAGGAGATATAACCCGGGAAAAAGTCTCAAGATTTTACCTTCACCTCAGGCAAAGATCCCCATAAAGTTAAAGGTAAAATGATCCATTATTCCCCTTATTAAGTCTCCTATTGCCAGCAAAATACACTGGTTTATTCTCATATCAACCTGACTGAATGGTAGAAACATTGTATAATGCAGCTAATGGCATCTAGTTAATGGAGGATAATGGGGCAGAAATGTTCACTATTGAAAATGTGGAGAAGAGATGTTTTTATATCATTAGTTTTGAAAATCCCAAACAGTTAAATTATTTGTCTGTACAGTGTAGGAAAAATTATAACGATTTTGGCACTACACATTGACACACTTAAAAATGTCCTTTCCCCTTTTACTTCTCTCTATCTAGCTTAAACTTTCAGAATAACTCTCTTATCACTGCTTTTGTGAGGATGTTTATCATTCCACTCTAGGGCAAGGCAAAAAACTCTTGTGTATTGCAAAAACTATGAAACCACATTATTATTATTATTATTATTATTATTATTATTATTATTATTATTATTATTATTATTATTATTATTATTATTATTATTATTATTATTATTATAATAATAATAATAATAATAATAATAATAATAATAATAATAATAATAATAATAATAATAATAATAATAATAATAATAATGTTTTCTTATTGTTATTGCATCTTATTATATTATTATTATTATTAAATCTTTAATATAATTATCATCAAATAGGGGGAAAAAATATTAAATTAAATCTAATATTAAAAATTTCAGTCAATACCAGTATCTGAAAAAGGTAAACAATAGTCAAAATATATATATATATGTCTGTTATATGTCAAATAGCATTTTTTCCATTATATAATATTTTCTAGCTGTATCATTTATGATAAAAATAAATCCACTTCCTAAATATAAAAGATTGGCTTCTTTTATATATGTGTAAAGGGAGAAAAGCATTTTCATTGGGGTAACTTAAATATGGGGAAAAATATTTATGAAAATGTAATCAAACACACGATATACTCGTTATATTGTACATAAAAAGACAATATACACTTTGGTAAGTTTCTGAAGCCTAATTTCTCTTATTGAATTAATTAGGAATAGACCCTATCAGATTTTTGACTTAGCCATTTTATGCAAGCAACACTTAAAGTCAAAGTCAGCAGCTTTATATGCAAACCTGTCTTAATTGTTTTAGGTTATTTTTTTTCTAAATATCTGTGGCAAGATGCTTGTAAATATCTCCAACTAAGATATATTTGTTTGGGGGTAATGGGAAGAGAAGCTGCCAGTAAATAACTGCCAGTTAACTTTGCTTCTGCTCATAACATTGTGGTTTTCACAGGGGTCACGTTCACCGTCCTGTAGATACCATTAAAAATAAAGACTAGCTGTAGCTGTAGGAACTTTGTTTGTTCGTGTGTTTTGTTTTGTTCCAGTTTGTTTTTCTTCATTTATTATTATTATTATTATTATTATTATTATTATTATTATTATTATTATTATTATTATTATTATTATTATATTCATACTCTACTGATGTTAGAATTAAAATGTTTCACATTTGGCAACTGTTAAGACAATGGGGGGAGGGGGGGGAAGAACATAACTAGATTTTTCCACTTGGAAAGAGTTCCCAAATATTTAATTTCTGCCTGAAATATTTGTACACATAAGCCGGAGAACAAACATTAATCTGTAAAATATTAACTCTAGTACACTTGCATACACTCCATGGAAAAATCTGTATGTGTATCTCTGTATGGGGAGAAAAGGAGATTAAAGTTAAGTTAAATTTAAATGTAATTTAATTTAAGTTAAATTAAGTTAAGTTAAGTTAAGTTATTTAAAATCTGAATTCTCAAAAAAAAAAAAAAAGAAAAAAAAAATCCAAGATTCCCATACAAGCTCAGTATTTTCATAACATTCATAATTCATAATACTAGAATTCTGACCAATTTTAGATTTTTTCCTTTAAAATCTAATAATTCCATTTTTTTCCCTGTAAAGGCAAACGTGAAACATAAAATAATAATGCACAGAATAATAATTTATGCACTGTATGATATTGAGGTTCAAGGCCTACTGAACATTTCAGGGATTTGGCAATATATTTTTGCTGTAAATGCTTGCTCTTCAGCACCAAAATGAAGCACCATTTTCCAAAGACTTCTCAAGTTTTTTGTCTTCCCCAAATTCCTTCGTGTATTTAACACAAACCTTTCAAAAATCTGTCATTAATCCATTTTTTCCCAATATTAATTAAATTGGAAATTCTATCAGAAAAAAAAAAAAAAAAAAGTACAGACACACTACTTATGTCAGGTAAAAGAGAGGTAGGATATATCCTATTTGTCCATATATTCTGATTTAGCAAATAATAATACTAATAACAATAAAAACAAAATAGGATTATTAATAATAATAAATTTATTGAAAAATAAAACAATTATAGGTCCTTCAATTTTTGTAAAGTTCTCTGAATTGCAGAAACGTTATGAAGCTTTACACGTACAGTGAAAGTTTACTAGTGAAAGTTTACAAGGTGAAAACTTCTCACTGTTCCAGAAAACATGCTTAGGAATCAACTTTCTTTACAGGACAGTAAGAAATAGACCTTAACAAGACCAATTTTGAGCTAAAAGGAAATAACCACAGCTGAAAACAAGCAAGACTATTCTCAGAATTTTATGGCTAAGGATTTGATTTATCTCAAGCTAACTTCATTTTACTATAACCAGTTACTGTGTTTTAGGGACCTAATGTGTAGTAGAGACATTAATGTGTGCTTCTGATTGCTGCTACACTATGGTACCAGCAATAAGAGTTCATTTTTTTTTAATTCATTCAGAGGAAATCTGCCTCCTTTGTATTTGTCTGTCAGTTTATTTGCATCAAGTTTCAGCCTTGATGAAACTTATTACTTACCACTTGCACTTTCAAGTTGATTTTATCATTTTATATTAGAATATGTAATTAATTCCTTTTTGCTGACAATTATACTTTATAAATGAATAAAGACAGTATTTTATATAATATGTTAGTGTGTGTTTTGTTTTTTTTTTTTTGGCTATATTCCCTGCCATTAATGATAACTAGTATCTCATGCTACTTATTAAAATTTCTGAAGTATCTTTTACCTGAAAATAAAATCAAAAAACATAAATTATTCTTTATTTCACCACAGAAGGAGTTGAACAAGCACCTGAAAATTTCATTCATAAGCAGTTACAATTAAGCATAAACAACGCATACTCTAGGAATCTGTTGTTACATAGTCTATCTTCAGTGAAGGAAGGATACTCCTTACTCTTCTGAGGGTTCTCAAAGCAATGAAACAATGCATGAACTCCTCTAAGTATCATGCTTTGAAGAACACAGTTTGCAAATCACTCCGTGACAGAAGTGAGAACCAATAAAAAGCCATACAAGCATCTGTTTTCCTTTTAAGCTTTATATGTATTTGTTGTAGGACTAGTAACTTTTACTAATGGCAGTTTTACTAATGAATAAAGGTTATATGCATGTTTGAACAAACTTTAATTAAAAAAAATTAAGATTTACTCAATTCATATTCTGGTCCAATTCCTTAATTGCCTATTACCCTTATAAAGAGATGGTTTTTTTTCATAGTTTAGGTTTCAGTGTTATTGAAATGATCTGTAGAACCTGTCTCTCAGTAAGAAAATCAGATTAATTTAATACACTTACTTTATCAATGGCCTTGTCAGTATATACAAATCACTAATAAACTGGTATGTAAAGTTATACGTATTATTATGGATTGTTTCTACAACAAGGAACATTAGGGCAGAGAAAAGAAGGAGCAAACAAATTAAAATGAAGGTTAGTTTGAAAATATTTTTCTCTGCAGACTTAGAAAAAAATATTTTGGACTGAGCTGTGTTTTCAGGTTTTAACATGGGTTTAAAACCTATATTATTTGACTGCAGAAAATTTTACAGGAAAAAAAAAATGTTTAAAATTTTAAAATAAAAACTTGAAAAATACTGGATTTTCTTGGTCTTGACTCACAGACACTATGTCTGCATCAAAAATTAAGTCTGGATAAGGATGAAGTCTGATGTGGACATCACAATTAGAATGTTTTGCTTCTGTCTACATCCAGTTTCTTCTCTGCCTTCATATCCCCTCTCCTGTTATTTTTGGGATTCTTTTGTTGTGTGGTTGAAATTATAGAATGACCTGATAAATAAAGACACATGTGTAAATATCAATATATTTCCGTGAGGGAAGTTAATAACCTAGAAAAATCTAGCAAATATTTTAGAATTTGACTACTTGGTATTAGCTTGCTCCTGGGATTCTGGGTGCAGCCAATGGAAGTTCTACCTTGATCGAATGATGCCACCCATAGAGATACATTCTTTTGAACAAATAACTGTACCAGTAACTGTAGGAAGATAAAAAGTACTCCTCAGAAGAGCATTTAGACTCAACAACATTGGTGTGAATGTCAGGAAAACAAGGGGAAATTCTGTGAAGTTCTGTGAGGTAAAAGTTAAAGAATTACTTTTGATACAATTGTTTGTTTTTTGTTGTTTGTTTGTTTGTGTTTTTTTGTGTTTTTTTTTCATGTTCATTTTAGGTATCTGTGAAATATTCTGTTAAATCATACAGTTGTAACAGGAATCTTATGGGTCACTATTCACTGTATAACAGAATTGTTAAGGTTGGAAAAGATGTTTTGAGATTATCTCATCTAACTCCCCTGTTCAAGCAGGGCCACCTAGAGGAGGTTTCCCACCTGCATCCAAATGGCATTTGAGTATATCCACAAATAACGACTCCATAAATTCTCTGGGCAACCATGTTCAGTGTTTCACCACCCTCAAGGAAAAAAGGATTTTCTTGTGTTCTGCTTATTGAAGCAGGTATGCTTTAATTTGTGCTGATTGCATCCTGTCTTTTCACTGAGCACTACCAAAAAGAGCCTTACAGGATATTGTATCTGCAGATGAATGTGGAGAATAGTAAGTAAGGATAAGAAATGAAAGACAAAGTCTAGGAAATATTAGGAAAAAGAGACAAAAAATCATGTCTTTTCCTAAAGATAAAATCATGTCTTTTCCTAAAATGTGAGTAACAGTGTTGAAGGGAATAGATAAAACATAAAAGAATGGGGAAATTTTATTTCCTGATTTTCATTTGTTTCTCTGCCTCCTATGCCTTCTATTACTAATTAAATGAAACTATGTTTTGAGCAGACAGGTTAGTAGACAGTGGCAATGCCTTTTTAGGCATATATATAACAAATAATAGAATTGGAGAAAAATGACTGAAAAAAGTGCGAATGTTCAAATTCAACCTAAGTGAAGGTTAGGAAGAATTATTCTATTTAAATGTATTAATTTATTAATTTATTCATAATAATTATGGTGTCTTCCTTTTGGGTTATTCTAAGAAACTAACAGCAGAAGCTCTGACTGTGATTTAGTACAGTTAGAAGATGCATCAAAAAGGGCATTGAAATGATGTTGAAATTGAAACTGATGAAAGAACATCTTGCCCAGTTATACTATCACACCAAATGTTTTATTACCATTTTTAATTAGACCTGTTTCAATAAGAGGACACTCAAACACATATATTCTTCTCTCTTTTACTTAAGTTCAGGTCCGAGAGTGGAATTCACCCAGCCTTGTTTTGTTTCACTGCACCAAAGTTATATGTCTACATCTATCTTTTTCACACTAAGCTCTTAAATTAATTGGATAAAAGAGTCTCCCAACCATTTGTTGGGAGGTACTTGTACTTTTCTAATTGTTATGGTTTCACACTGATAGACAACTAAGCTCCACCACACCACTCTCACTACATCTCCTCAAAAGAACAGGAGGAGAAAATATGATGGTAAAAGTCTCACAGTTTGAGATAAGAAAAGGTAGATCATTCACCAATTACCATGGCAGGCAGAACATATTAATTTATTGCCTATTAATAACAGACTAGAGCAGTAATGAATGAAAAGCAAACTAAAAATACCTTTTCTGCCATCCATCCTCTTCTACCTCTTCTCTCCTGATTGATGAAGGACCGATGAGGAATGGGGATTGCGATCAATCCATAAAACTTTGCTGTCTGCTGCTCCTTCATAGTCATTCTCTTCCCCTGTGCCATCTTGGGATGCGGTCCTTCACAAATTGATACAACATGGGCTTTCCATGGACAACAGATCTTCAAAAACTGCTCCAATATGGGTCCATACCAAAGTGTCCATCTTTTCAGTAATGGATTGCTCCAACATAGGTCTCCCATTGGTCTCCATCTGCCAGATGCTCCACTAGGGACTGTTCTCCTCGTACTGTCCCAGAGTCCACTCCTGCAGGGGGTCTCCAAGGCTTCATCCTATTTCCAGTCATATCCACATGCTCCAGTGTAGGGTCCTTCATAGGCTGCAGCATCTGCTCCAGCATGGTACAAAATGGGTTTCAAGGGGATTGTGGAATAATTTCTGGAGGTGATTTATTAATACTAAGGGTATGTCCACATTTTAAGAGAATGTACGACAATGAGGAAAATGCCAGGTTGAGATGCAGCAGATATGCAAGGTGTCTGTGCCATGATAGTCCCCTTGGCAACATAACCTGCAACCTTAGGTATTGGTAACACCAGGGGAGCTTGGTGTCCTGACTCTAAGAAATATAGCACAGAGGGTGGAACAGAGTGAAGACAATATGGCCAGGCTCTGTGTTGTCACTGAAGTCATGGAGAACTTGATGTTACTATGGAACTGATAGATTTCATGGCCAGCCCTGACTCTGATAACCAAATAATGTCCTCTGAGTGAACTTTGCTCATTATAATTCCATTATAACACCAAAACACACCTCCATCCCAAAAGCTACCCATCTCCAAGGTGTGACTGCTCTTCACTGAGCATGTGCTCTGAATTTTTCTAAGCCTATACCTTTAAAGCAAAAGCTAGAAAATTTTATACCAGTCACAATGAAGACACGTATGACTACAGTCACTCAAGTTCCACCTGAAAGTGAGAAAATAGTATAAAAATGGCTCACAAGAGGAAGAATTTTAGGGAAAATTCCATCAGAGACAAGCTGGGGGGACATCACTTATTTCTAGGGTCAGTCAATGGGCTGAACTTCTCTTCTCTGCCATAGGGACTTTTTTAGGATGAGATGCAAACTCATGGTTAAATCAAGTGTTCCCCCAGGAACACGAACATCCTCTGCAGAGTTGTTTCATAAGTTAACTTATATGTTAACGTGTGAAACAAGTATATAGGTTGTGTTAGTCATATTCTTGGTATCTGCATGCGCTTTGCAGACTGGTAATCACCAGCAGTCCAAAAGAACGTCTGCTTCTATTGCTTCAGTAAATGACATCAGTCATTAATCTACTGGACTGAAGGTGTATTGCACTATTAGTGCATCCATGATTATGGTAATTCAATATATTGAAGGTGACTAGACTTTAGTGTTGAACTGGGAATCATTCAGAATCTAAGACCAGCTGCTCCCAGCACCTCTGATATCTGAGAAGCTGAAACACAAGGGGGTTTAGGTCCTGACAAAATTCCTTACCCTTTAATGCAAAATGGACAGCCTTGTCCATTATGGCCTCCCCACAAGCTTCAGGGGAACTTCTGCTCTGGCACTTGAAAAATCTTCCCTCCTCCTTTTTTACTGACCTTGGTGTCAGCAGGGATGTCTCTCTTTACATTTTCTCATTCCTCTCTCCCAGGTGCTGTTGTGCAGTGTTTTTTTTCCATTTCTTAAATCTGCTCTCACAGAAGTGCAACCAATGTTGCTCATTTACTCAGGCTTGGCTGCTGGTGGGTCACTTTTGGATGTAGCTGGAACTGGCGCTTACCTAACCTGGAGCAGCTTCTGGGCTCTTTTCAGAGAAGCTACCTCTGTAGACCCTTGACACAGCAAAACCTTGACACATAAGCCCAACATATTACACCACAACACTTCTATCTATAATGGAACTTTATGCAGTTTAGATTAAAACAACTGAATATTACACAAATAAAATTATATCAGATTAGTAAACTAATGGCTTACCTGACCACTAGACACGGTATCTTCGGGTGCGAGACCCTCCGATTTCAGCGCGGGGAAGCAAGTGATCGACTCAATATGAGTGGTAATACAAGCTTCAACTTTATTGCGCAGATATCCATATATTTATACACACAGCTATAATTATGCCTACTGGTCACTATCCTATTGGCTAAGCCTAAAAGTGTTGCAAAAATACTTTTTCTCCTATTTGCGGTTACAGTGCATAAGCTACTCCCTTAACTTCCCAGGCCTCAAATCCACCTGTTTATCTCTCTCTCAAGGACAGACTGCTCCTTGCATATTTTCACAAGAATGCTTCTCATCCGGCCTACTCCATGGCTATAAACTCTGTATTTTCTTTGCCTTGCTTGTACAATTTCTCTAGGGACCCGTGCCCTTGCTCTTTGAGCCATTCTTCAACAGGTATCTGTTTAAAATGAACCTGATTTTGCTAACATTCTCTGTTACATATTGAATGTCCAGTTTCTTTCACATGTGCGTGATAAGAAATTATAAAATTTTCAGATGCTTCCTAAAAAATAATTTCTCCTTTCTAGGTTATCTTAGTAGTGACTGTCTCACCGTGGAGAGCTGTGGAGAGTACAGGGTACTAGCAGAGTTTTGTTTATTATTTTTTGTGTTTATATCATTAAATTATTATAGTTTCTTGATTTTGTTATATTCAACATATATCAATGCTATCAATCAGCTATTACATTATGATAATTGCCCAGAGAAGTTGTTGATGCATGGAAATGTTTGAGACCATATCTGATGGGTCTTTGAGAAACCTGATCTAGTAGAATGTGTCCCTACCTATGGCAGGGAGGTTGGAACTAGATAATCTTTGAGGTTTCTTCCAACTGAAACAATTTTATGATCTAATAATTGCACAATCAGCATACTGTTATACAGAATTAATAATTTGCTTTGTTTTGCATACTAAATACATGTAAAACAGATGTTAACCATTTTATCATTATGCAGCATGTGTTATTTCAGTCTCAGTCTGAATGAACATAACCCTTTAATATTAAAGTATGCATTTAATAATAAGTTCCAAGATTTTTGGAATGGGAAAAATGGGAATTTCTTCAAATCAGCAAGAACTGGACATGTTTTATAGCTTCTATAATTTCACTTGCATAGATCATTTTATAAATTGTCATAAATGTGTTGACCACAAAGAGTGGCAATAAACTGCCTTTGGTATAATATAATGAAGAATCAGGATTGTCCTCTCTTCTTGTGTTTATTTTGAGACTTTCTTGGATTTTTATCATATTTGTCTATTTACTATGCTTTCTGCTTTAATATTTTTAGGGAGTTGAAGACCACCTAAATTTCATTGAGGGAGAACCTTTGTGTTAAAATCAACCTGATGGGTTTCTTGTTATGCAGAACTGTCTAACTGTGGGAAGCTCTTACTGTAGACTGAGAATTTCCCAGACACTCAGCTGAGAGCAGAAATGTTGATTGCATAAATTTCTCTAAAGATTCAGGTTAATGTACTTAAGTTACACAAGAATTTTAAGAAGTCTGATTTGGTCATGTTATTCACCCTGAATTATCACTCTGACAGTGCTGTAACCTCTTTATTCCCAACTAAATGGAAAATTAAAACATGATACAGAGATCTATGTTTTAAATTCTAATCTACCTTTTTAAAACTGAACTGGTATCTTTGGTGAGCATCCTGATTAATTAACAAGTTTATATCCTATGATCTCTGTCTTCTGTTGAAGCTGAGACACTGCTGATGGAAAATCTGACTATTATTGAGAAGATGACGATAGCCAACATGTCCTTTACTCTACAGAAGAGATATGAAGTAGACTGGATTACTCCTAGCAGATTACATAAACTTTTGTTGAATCAGAAAACTCAAACTCAAAAGTCAACATTTACTAGATCTGAATGTGCCTTGGGAGCTCCAATCTGAGGACTAAATGACCTGCTTCTCTTGCCTGCCTTCATTTCCCTCCCTCTTCTCATGTACTCCCAATGTTTTAGCAGCCAAAAATGTCAGTGTGGAAACTGGAAGGGAGAAATGCAGTCTGTGTTTCTTATACAGCTAATCAATAGAGGTTAATACTTGACCTGGGTAGAATGGTAGAATGTCTCTCCCTTTGCAGATTTCAGTCTCTCTCTGTTGATTTTATAGGAAACTTAAATACTTTTTTTTTTTTTTTTTTTTTTTTTAAGTCAAATGCAATTTCTCTTATTCTGCAACAGAAAACCTGGCAACCTTCCCAATAAGGAGACAGGATTTAATGCGAATTGATTCTTTCTCTCTAATTGGGTGATTATAAATCTAGCTAGAAAGTGGCAAAGATGTTAAGATCTAAACCCAATTCCAACTGCAAACTTTGCAATAAATTTTTAAAGTGTGAATTTTGTGACACAGTAAACTTTCCTATGTGGCTATAACAACTAAGCCATGTGACTTCGTCTGTTTGAAGAAACATAAAAAAAAATAAATAAATTATAATTACTATCACTATGCTCGTTTGTTTCATTATTTTGCAATCTTATGTAGTGTTTTGAAGGAGACAAAAATATACCAAAGGACATGGAGAGCTGAAGGAACAGTACTTACAGAAAATCTGGGGGAACAGAGCTCTGGAGAAAGCTCCCGAATACCAAGTTTTGCATGTTCGTGGAGACTATCAGCAGTTCCTGTCTTCCAGGGCCATGCATAGTGATAGCAAATATATGAAGTTCTTCCTATAACTGGTTGCCTGCAGAAACTTTCTGCTGAAAAATATATTTAATCTTTAAGGTTTAATTCCATATAAATCAAGTCTAAAATGAAAACAGGGTTTCAATCCTCCATGACCAGTAGAACAACTGGTGAATCCAAAAGATGGAAAGCCAATGGCAAGTCTGTCATCAGGCCTGAAATAATGATTCCAAGAAACGGCTATGGTAAAGTACAGTATAGTAATATCTTTACAGAAAGCTTAAACACTTATGCAGCCAGGCTTAGTTTATATAGGTTAATTGCAGAGAAGGTAGCTGAAGACACTTGAAAAAATGTATATATATATGTATAATGATATATATATACATATGTTATCATTATATATATATATATAATGTTTAAAATCTAGAATACTGGACTTTGTTTAATTAAAATAATATGAAAAATGAAGTTGAAAACTAATGAGAAAGTGTGTATTGTATAGTTAAATGTCAGTCCATATATTACACAGCTGACCATAAAAAAGTTTTGTAGTGTTCATAGTAAATAAATGAGTAAGACTTTTGACAAGCCTAGCTAATCAGAAATTATGTAGACTGGTAATGCAGAAGTGGCAATGATTTGCTTTTGATGTAGAAATGCATTGGGTAATAAAATTCTTGTAATAAATGAATTTATTTTACTATTACTTGACAAAAAATGTTTTGATAGTAGACTGTTTTAACAACAGAGTTTAGCTAAGAAACTAGGGGAAATACTACAGCAATAAAGGAATTTTTTGGAGTGTATTCAAGGTTTTTGCATGACTCTGTTAATGTTACAAATATAGAAATGATGTCAGTGTAAATTCTGGTTTAGCTAATAACAGCCAATGAATCATAAAAACTATTTTGATATACTATTATGCATGCATGTTAGGCAGTTAGAAAGAAAAAAAAAGATAAAGAAAAAACAAACAAACAAACAAACAAACAAAAAACAACAAACACCTTCACCCCTTCCCTTGGATTCTTCTGAGAAACCTAAAATCATTAACTTAATGTAATAAGCAATATACAAGGAATTCTGAAACTAGATTTGTTTTGTTTTGTTTTCTTCTTAGCAAAAGCAAACTTCTTAATGAATGTTGGGCAAATCAACAAGAACAAAGAAGAAGACACACTCAAGAGTGAACTTTAGTCAAAGTATTTTAATTTGAAAGACATATGATTCACAGGACATTTATCAGAGGGGTGATGTTTCTGTCACAGTATATGCTTGCCAGAAAATCAAAGAGGGATAAGGATTCAAGTTTTATTAATGTCTCAACAAACAGAATTAATATCTTGTAGATAACTCTAGTTGAAAGAGAAAGACACTATAAGTCTTTGAAGAAAGTACTAATAGGCTGTCTCTTAACAGTAAAGGCTAAAATATGAGCTGAGAAGTTTTAGACGTGCTGTAATCTGGAGATAACTTCAACCAGCAGACTGTAACAGAGCGAAATACAATATGTTCTTGCTGCTAATAAGATGTAAAATACATACATGAAATTAACAACAAAAAAAAAAAAAAAAGAAAAAAGATGAAATAAAGTAGTAAAAGACATAGTAGAGCTTACAAAATACGTGATTGAAAAACTCAAGATGAAAGGCATTCACTGTAGAGAACTAAACCCTGTGTTGTATGCTGCTTTATACTGTGCTATCTATTGAGAAAAAAAAAAAAAAAAAGTCACCAGACCTGACTGATTTCTTTAAAACATTTTTCAGAATATGTACCAGATCTACTCTGATAATAATGTATGAAACTAGTGTTCTGTTTATACAACGCTCAAGGCAAAATTAGGGTGTTGTCATATTATTTATGACAAAACAGTATTTAACATAGTATTAAAAAATACACAGTATTTAATAATACAGCTATATTTGTTTTGGTCTGAAATAATTAACTGAGTTCCAATACAAATGAAACAAGTCTGTTTACAGGAATGTGGTGGTTTAACAATGATGGGCAGCTAAATACCATCACTCTGCTCTCACCCTCCCTCCTCAACAGAACAAAATATAATGAAAAAAAAGAAATCTCGTGTGCTGAGATAAGGACAGGTGATCACTCACTAACTACCATCATGGGCAAAATA
Organism: Anas acuta; assembly: GCF_963932015.1. Lineage (NCBI taxonomy): Eukaryota > Metazoa > Chordata > Aves > Anseriformes > Anatidae > Anas > Anas acuta. Next base: position 49,108,575 of record NC_088979.1, on the reverse strand, counting down.
GACTCAGCATAAATATGATAAATAGGTGATAGCCTATTAATAACAGACTAGAGACTAGAGCATTAATGAACAACAACCAAAAAAAAAAAAAAAAAAAAAAAAAAAAAAACCAAAAAACAAACAAACAAACAAACAAATAAAAGCACCTTCCCTGTTACCATTCTCTTCTACCTCCTCCCCCCTGACCAATGCAGGGGAACAGGGAACTAGGATTTTTGTGAGTCCTTAACACTTCGTCATCTGCCACTCCTTCATAGTGCTCTTATCCTGCTCCAACATCAGATCCCTCACATGGGATGCAGTACATAGTTACACTGTTTTTATTTCTGGAATGTTATACACTTTAACAAAAACTTAAAGAAATCAGTTAATTTGAATTCAAATTTATTTTTTATAAAAATTCCACATTTGCTTTTTTTTTTTTTTTTTTTTTGTAAGGGTAGTTGGACTGTAGCTGAATGCCTTGGGAAGTCTTTTTCACACAGTTTTTTTGTATTAGAAAAAAAAATTATATTAGAAAATCTGAGTTGTACCATTTATACTGCTAGAAGGTTTTATTAGTAGCAGCAGAAATTATTCATATTTTAATAATTCAATTGAAACTGAGCAGGGATTTTACAGTATTAATTGTCCATCATAGAAATGCACATAGTTGTACTGTTATTATAACCTTGAACAACAGTTTATTTTTATCTGACAGCTGAAGGAAATCTGTATAACACTTTATTTATTTTAATTTTTATTTTCAAGATCAATATTTAGGAAAAACAGGCAAATTATATTCATCATAAATAGAAGTTATTCTAAAATTTCCAAAACACCATGAATTATGTTGTGCTTTCCCTTTTCTGAGAATTTTCTTTTTAATTGCTACTGTATACAGATTTATATAATATTATTAAAATACAAATATTTTAATTGTGTGATTTATCCCCATATGTTTTGAAGTACATTAGAATATTTGATAAATTCTGAATTGCTCCAGAAATTATTAAATATGTATTTAACAGTATTGATAAACTGTCCTCTGAAGATGTCCATTTTTCTCTGTTGACTACAAGGATGCCCAGGCTAACACCAACTTAAAGGTTTCACCCACTGATGTATAACATAAGAGAGCTGAATCTCACCTTTCACTTTCATAATTTTGTGTTGAACATATATTAAGGTTACATATATACCCTCCTCCTCCATACACACACAAAGAAAAATAAAAAAGAAGAAATTAAAGCCATTTACAGAGTATCTTCAAGAACTCATTTACATCTTATTCAAAACACTCCTAAACCTTTATACAAATATATTTCTATTTTGAATCCATAAACATTTATTGCAGTTTCTAATTATAAGCATATATTAACATACTGTATCCCGACATGCTCAAAGTAGCTACAGGATTGCTTCACCCATGTTTCATATTGGCCAAAAATTTGCACAACCCCATTAGTGTATCTTTGAGCCTAAGCTAATATGCTTTATTTTGGACATCACTTCATAACAAAGATTGGGAACTGACATCACTGAAAATCTGAGATGAAATATTCAATTCTTCTAAATCTCTGTGAACTTTATTGTGGAACTATATTTCTCTTTTGCTTCTCAAAAGCTATTTAGAGGCATATATACTTGGGGAAAATATTGAAAATACTGATGAAATGGAGGGACGGTGTTGAAATGAAGAACAATGTAGCACTCATAATTTTAGTTGCTCCTAAAACAATGTCATATGCAGTGTAAAATATAACATTATGGAAATCCATGTCCAGTTTGTATTCCTGGCATATATTAGATATTGTTAATACCATATGGAAAAGAGAAATACCAAAGAAAACCAGAAATTATACTGTGTGTGTGAGAGAGATAGAAGCAAAACAGAAACATAAATAGAAAAGAAGGTTCAAAGGTTTTTACTACTAAAATCTATGCTAAAGATGAACTGAATAGATTTTCTCTGTTCTGAGTGGAAAGTAATCACAAAATAAATCTTGAATAGCAAATCTTCTGCTAGGTGAAATTATATGCATACCATATAATTATAGTTTGCAGAGTGCCATGTTTATAACTTGAGAACGTTAAAAAATAATTTGTCAGTTTCATAAAAAATCTCTGTAATATAACCATTTATAATTTTTGACCTTTTCAGAGTGACACAGTGAATACAGATGTTAAAACCTAAGTAGTAGTAAAGTCTTTGTATACAAAGAGACATCTTAAAAATAACATTTTATTACTGATATAGCTGTTATTGAAATACAGCATGATTAACAAAAGGCAAAATACAAAAAGCACATATTAGTTTTGGTTAATATAGGATACTGAATAAGGGCTTCAATAATATATATTATTCAATTTCCTTGTAAGTAACTGAATAAATACAGCTTTTCAGGTACACTATGATTTGTTAATGCATAGGTGCCATGCATCACTAACCCAGTTTGCATACTAGCAGAAGTGTCTGAGAAATCATTGAGGTAAGAATCCACAGTGGTGGGATGAGAAAGGAAGGGAACCATTCATTCTATAATAAACAAACTGTTGGAATTAATTGCATTTCATAGATTATCAGTTTTAGTGTGATGTGAAGAGTCTGAAAAATATAATTAGAGATTACTGGAAGTGTGTTTATAATGCATTGTTCTTCCCCAAAATTCCCAGCTTCTGGAGTTGTATGATTCCTTGAGATCACAGAATCACAGAATCATCTAGGCTGGAAGAGACCTCCAAGATCACCTAGTTCAACCTCTGATTTAACACTAACAAGTCCTCCACTAAACCATATCACTAAGCTCTACATCTAAATGTCTTTTAAAGACCTCCAGGGATGATGACTCCACCACTTCCCTGGGCAGCCCATTCCAATGCCTAACAACCCTCTCGGTAAAGAAGTTCTTCCTAATATCCAACCTAAACCTCCTCCCCTGGCGCAACTTTAGCCCATTCCCCCTCATCCTGTAACAACATGCATCCTGCAACACATGCATCTCTGAAAGAGACATTGTCCCACATACATATGTCCTTGTTCAATACATTGATTTAATGTATTTCAAGATTTATGTCATAATGAGATGGAATTTAGTAAAGAAAATGTGATTGTGTAACTAACTGTTTTCTACACTTTAAGATAGTGAAGAAATTGAAAATTATTTACAGAACAGTTATTGTTATCATGAAAAGATACATACCCTAGAGATGCAAGAAGTTCAATTTCCTTAGTTTTCAGAGTATTGGTTACAAAATTTGGTGATCATGTGTTATTAACAAGCAAAAAAATGTGTAAAAGATTCTACACTAACATCAAGTGCAGCAAACTTAATGATATAGCAAAACATAATAGCTAGATATAGCAAAGATATAGCAAGATATAGCAAAATGTAATAGTGAGAATCTGAAACAGGTAAAATCCTATCTAAAAACCACATTCTTAGATTAAGAGAAGCAATAAAGATTGTAAAGAGTTTGTTTGTTTTTTTGCTTTTTAATTAAAAGTCCTAGGAGGAATGAAGGATCATGTTAGTCCATGCCTTACAAACATATCTCAGTTAACAGACTGATTTATCAGAGATTTCTGATACACGAATGATATCATAAAACATGTATCAAGTTAAAAGCATTAAAATAAAGCAAGATCCTGTTTATTTACTAATTAGGGGATCCACTGCTAGTATACACTTTGAAATACATTTCTTATGCTGCTTTTTTGCTGAGATTAGGATATTGGTTAGCCACATGGTTCCATACAACAATAACAGTACCATGTTGGAAAAAAAGTACTATTTAGGGATTATGACATGACACTGGACAAAAATTAAAAGGCTTGTAAATAATAATACCAATGAGTCACTAATATTTGGTGTACAAAAATTCATTGGTTTGAACTCTTTTTTTTTTTTAGCATAGAAGCTCACCATTATTTCAAACAGATCCACCTAACAAGTGTACTGGAGGAAGTAAGGAAAGTAGCAAAGAAGTATTTAAAATCTGCAATAACAACAACAAAAGAGAAAAAAAAATACTTTCTCTTACCTTTTGCCAATATTCTCTAGCCCACAGCTCTGAAGACTGTGTTGTGGCAGGGAGATGTAGCAGAGCACTTCAGTTCTCCCATCCTTGGCCAGTGTTTGATGGTCAAGAAGAAGCCAGAAAAGCTTGGTGCCATTATTGGTGAAGTGTAATAACACCAAGAGTTTCATAACATGGATAAATGTCTTGAATTGCACCAGGTCTATCAGGATACTTGTGATGTCTCTCTGCACATATTTTCACATAGGAGGCTCTATTGTATTAAAAAATCACAGAATCACAGAATTTCATAGAATTTCTAGGTTGGAAGAGACCTCCATGATCATCGAGTCCAACCTCTGACCTAACACTAACAGTTCCCACTAAACCATATCACTAAGCTCTACATTTAAACGTCTTTTAAAGATCTCCAGGGATCGTGACTCCACCACTTCCCTGGGCAGCCCATTCCAATGCCTAACAACCCTCTCGGTAAAGAAGTTCTTCCTAATATCCAACCTAAACCTCCTCCCCTGGTGCAACTTTAGCCCATTCCCCCTCATCCTGTCACCAAGCACGTGGGAGAACAGACCAACCCCCACCTCGCTACAGCCTCCTTTAAGCCACCTCGTTACAGCTCCTTTACCTATAGAGAGCAATAAGGTCACCCCTGAGCCTCCTTTTCTCCAGGCTGAACAAGCCCAGCTCCCTCAGCCGCTCCTCGTAGGACTTGTTTTCCAGATGTTTCTGTTCTTATCAGAACATAATACTGTGACTTGGGATGTCTGCTAACCTTAGTTCATCTATACCTTTATTCATCTGTACCTTTATTCTTTTATGACTGTTTATTACCTTCCTTGTATTTCACTACAATATCTGTCCTGTATTTCAGTCTTTGTCAAAATTAAGTTTAGAATATGTTATTACCAGAACTTTTTAAAACATATGAAGTTGACTTCACAAAGGTTTTTCTTTCTTTTGTTACCAAAGCTGTTGTATTATTTGGAATTGATACTGTTCTGCTTCACCTTACATCAAGAACAATATACCGGCATTGGTTGTTTTTAATTTTAATTACGAACTTTATATTTGGTCCTGGTCTCCCTTTAAACTTTAATACCATTCAAAAAGAACCCTCTAATGTTGATAACTGTGATGATAGTCTAAATTTATAAACACAAACTATTAAGAATTGCATCTTTTATTGAAGAAAGACAAAAATGTCTTATTCTCATAATACTAGGGAAAATGAATGCACTTGAGAAGCAACAAAAATAAATAGAAAAATCCACATTTGTTTCCTATTATTTCTATAGATATGCCAATTTCTTATGTTAATACATGATTTTCGTGGCCTGAATCAGCATATGAAAAGCAGATTGTTGCCATCTTCTAAAAAACATATTAGGTATTAGAATTGTAGAAATATTTATGCTTATATGCTTATATTCAGACATGAACCTGAGGTCCTTCTCTTTTTTTTTTTTTTTTTTCTTACAATATTCTATTTCAATAATAGCTATTTGAAAAATACATATCTTAAAAAAAATAATAATAATCCACATTAAAGCCTTTTGCTCTGCCTGTCCATCAATGCTCCCTTCAATATGTATTCCTGAAAGTTTGTAGAGTGTTCAGAGGTAAAACTAGGTTGATGAAAACTAGTCAAGCTTCAAGTCCTATGTTAAATATGGCTATGATTACTTAAACAAAAGAGAATCAATTTCTTTAGAATAATTTCCATTAATAGAAATACTTTGTATTTATAATCTTATAACTTTTCAAGAAAGGGTGAATAGAATGAGTAGTCTTCATTTAAGAAGCAGGACAAGAAGAGATTAAGTCATCTGTTCTGTTTCCCTTGCTTTCTTGCTTGAGAAACTGTTCAGAAAGACTGAATAGGGAAAAGTAGAATGTAATATGAGCTGCTAGTGTTCTGTAGTTAGTGAGAATAAAACATCCACTCTAACCTCTATTTCCTCCTGCATCATTTCAATTTTAATTTTTTTTCATTCAATTTTACTAACACTGCAAAAAAATAAAGAAAAATGTACATAAAGTTATATATTACATATATATGCCAGAGTTCTGAAGCATTAAATTGAACTTTCTGGCAGACAATCAATTCCTATACTTCTAAAATAAGCAAACAAACCAACCAAACAAACAAAAAAATGAGTCAAAACTGTCAACACTTTTCACTGCTAATTCTAGGTATCATACTATTCAGGATTACCTTTCTATAAGGGGAAAAAAAGCAAGAAAGTTAATTCTCTAATCAGAAAAGCAAAAGAATGTACATAAGTTTGACTTTCAAATGAGTATACAGTTGAACTTTACCCCAAGCTTTCAAATTAACATGGAACAAAAGCAAAAAAATAAATTAAAAAACTCTTAACATGAATGTTAAGGCTTTTCATTATAAATAAAACTGATAAAACCCTGCATGATTAAACCACAACAGAATGGTTTTAGTCTGGACATTAATGACCCATCTTTCTCAAATTTACAGTTAATTCAGCTTATACCAGATAATCATTATTAAATTGGCATATGTAATATATAAATTCTGTTATTAATAAAATTGGAAGAGGACAGGATCAGGCCAATAAGAATAGATGCCATATTTTTAGTAGTTTCATAAAGGAAAAAAAAAATAAGAGAGAGAGAAAAAAAAGAAATAAAAGAACAAATCTCCCCCTTTTTTAAAAACAACAACAACAAAACATTTAGTAACTAAGAAAGCCTAGTGTATCACCCAAAATATCAGAAGACCTACTGTATTTTAATCTGTTCTGTTTCTTTTAATAGCAGGTTATAAATTTAGGAGGTGGTTTAATCCAGAAGGAATGTGGATAATATTCCCTTTTTACTTTATCAGTGAAATATCACAGAATCACAGAATTGTTTAGGCTGGAAGAGACCTCCAAGAACCTCCCCTGGTGCAACTTTAGCCCATTCCCCCTCGCCTGTCAAGAGGCACATGAGAGAATAGACCAACCCCCACCTCACTACAGCCTCCTTTAAGGTAGCTATAGAGAGCAATAAGGTCACCCCTGAGCCTCCTTTTCTCCAGGCTGAACAAGCCTAGCTCCCTCAGCCACTCCTCATAGGGCTTGTTCTCCAGACCCCTCACCAGCTTCGTCGCCCTTCTCTGGACCCGCTCAAGCACCTCCATGTACTTCTTGTAGTGAGAGGCCCAAAACTGAACACATTACTCGAGGTGCGGCCTCACCAGAGCTGAGTACAGGGGGACAATCACTTCCCTAGCCCTGCTGACCACACTGCTTCTTATACAAGAAGTCTTTCTTCCACCACAGCTTTTTTTTTTTTTTTTTTTTTCTTTTTTTCCCTCTAAGTACTCAGATTATCTCAGTTCTGTTGATAAAGATTTTTCTGTCTGTTTACTTTCTCCATGGATCTCTATTTTCACTAAATTTACACAGCACTGGGACTTCAGAGATGAAAGAAATGGTTTTCTGCCATATAAAATGCTGCTTGTCATGGAAAGTAATAATAATAACTGTTATTATAAATATTGCAGATATGTTCTAATATGAGGAGGTGTGAAAATGTGTGGGTACTACAGGATACTTTTGGAGAATGGCGGGTGAAGTTGGGGTGTCATAAGATGTCTGTAAGTGCATCCCATGCTGCCTGTAAGTGGCTATCAAGTGCCTGCACTGACGTTCAGGACTTCTTTGCAATATGACCCAGTGGACATGCCTCCCAGCTGGAATATTCCAATAAGCCGATAGCAAATGAAAGAAAAATGAAAATTTAAATAATATTGTAATTTATCACAGACTTTCTGTCTTGAAATCTTTCCCCCAATGACAAACTTGGTTAAATCCATCTGACAGTTTCTATACGTATAACAGTAGTCAGACATACAGAGATATACTGAAATACTAAATGAATATATTCGTTTTTGGAAAAGTTGGTCATAAACAGATCTAGTCTGTAGAATATTGATTAAAGCTCATTGCCAACCAACTAATTTTCTTTGCTGGACTTATTTTGCATCCAGAAAAATTCTTCATTTTACTTCAGACTATATGTGACAGGAAAAGAGCTTCCATACTCCTGTTGTTGAAATATAAAACAGTTCAAAAATTGCAAGTTTTCTTGCTGTTGTTATTCTATAATGTGATGTCACTGAAGAAGATATTTCACTTTCTGTTCAAGACAGCAATATATAGATATATTTTTTTTTTCTCAGTGTCCCATTAAATGTAACTGCAAGATGTAATCCATCCAAATATTTTAAGGGCTTGACTTTGTTAAAAAAAAATTAAAAATAAAAATCTGGATTAAATGGCCCTAAATAAAAGATTATCATTAGTAACATTAAAACCTCTTCAAGTAGAACTTACCCATTAATTCAGGACCATGAATTTAGAATCCTGTTATAATTGTCCTTAGTGTTTTCACCCTCTATTTTTCTCTTTAATAACCCATGGTTTTGCTTCCCTCTACAGTGCTGTCTTAAAAATTTGAACATCTTTTTCTCTTCAAACTAAGGCTGAATAGTCCTTTGCGGTTTTATAGTATTCAGGCAGATGAGGATAGAGAAATCCCCAAAGAACTTCCTAACAGATTGTGTTTTCCTTTGGGAAGCAATTATTTTGTCCTTAGAGCTTTTAGTATACTTTCTGATTCTTCCCATACTATATTGCTTGTAGTTCACTGTTTCTGAAAATGTCATAAAACAATATTTGCTGATTGTCAGGGATATGGTTTAGTGGGGACTGTTATTGTTAGGTTAGAGGTTGGACTCGATGATCTTGAGGTCTCTTCCAACCTAGAAATTCTGTGATTCTGTGATTCTGTGATCTTAAAAAAACAAACCAAAAAAAAAAAAAAAAAAAAAAAAAGAAAGAAATTAGCATAGACCAAAATATATTTCTATTTTATTTTTTGTACTCAACTATACTATATATATATTATATAATATATGTATGTATACAAGTCATATTTTCAATTATATTTTTAATATTCATGAACACATTTAGGACCATTCAAAGCCCCAGTATTTAAGCTATTAATGTTAATCATATTTAAACAGTGTTTAGACATATTTTTGATATTGAGGTGTGAGGAATGTTTTAACAATTCCAATTCGTGTCCATAAATTCGTGTCCATAAAGAATAATTCTGTTTGAATCCTGTCTGCCTGGGCCCTGCACTGGCAATTTAATTCTTGAACCACAGATGCAGTGTGTCCCAGTCTCCCCCTCATTCTAGTCAATTTATCACGTCTTCAGAAAACACTCCTTAAATTTATGAACCTGTTTGCTTTTGTTATTCCGGACTTCTATTTCTAACAGTTACAGCCTTTTTTCCTGTCTTCTTCGAGATTAACTTAACACTGCTATAGATGTGTCTGTGAATGGCTGGGGAAGAATGTTTTAATTACTCGTGAAGCATCAAATAAGAAAGCTGTTTGTATTTGATGTCTGGGAGTTTCAGAACAACTGATAACAACTAGTGACTGTTATGGGATACTATGTGGATCTTTGGTATCTGGCCAGGGGGGCCAAGAGATTAAGAGGAAGAAAAAAGAAGCTGAAGGACGGTTGGGAGACAAGACCTGCAGAGAGTGTACAGAGAGTGTTCCATAAACTTGGAATAGTGCCAAGTGAGTACAAAGGGTGAGAGGAAGACTATGAGCCTTCAGCATGAAAGACCCCTAGAGACCCCCAGAAGAGACTGATGCGCATGCTCCAGTAGGAGGGACTGGACCCCGGAAGCTAATTATAATAATCTATTTTTTTAGAAGTAGTAATGAATATGTATTAGTCTAGGAGCATAAAAATCAGCTGCTTGATGTAACTGGTGTGCATCCTGGTGGAGCGGAGACTCCCAGTGCACCCAGCGCTGTTTGCTTACCTCTATTCCTTTATATTCTTTTAATAAATCCTATTTTTTATTTAATCCTAATTTGAATCCTGAGCCATTTATAACAGAGGAATAGGGTAACTCTCAGCTACATATTAAGAGTTCACAACCATGTTGTAATTTCCATAGGGAAATTGCATTGGAAATCAACCCAAATTCAAGGAAACGTGTAATAGCTATAATCTGTAGCACAAAATTATTTGGTCAGACATTACCTGAAGTGCTTAAACCAGGGAGTAGGAAGCAGACAATGGGAGGTCAGCTATAGTCAGTGATAAGATATGGGTAATTTAGAGCTGAAGTACTACCTAACAATTTGAATCACTGTCTAAAGGTATCTGTCTCTTTCTGTTCATGCTGCAAGAAGTTTAAGCTAGCGTAGGCTCACAGACTCACAGAATCGCAGAATGGTGATGATGAAGCTTTCCAGCTATATACCTAGTGAATATATTTATAGTTAATGACAGGAGCAGGAAAGTGTACACATAAAGTTTTGTAAAACCATCTCGCAAAGAAAAATCCAATGCCTTATAGGGTACTGAATATGTTGATTTAAGAGAAACTCTTAAGCCCTGTTTAAATTTGCCATAGCTATTACATTTATATATCTATATCTATCTATCTATCTATAAATTCTATTGATTCCCTCTACAAAGCAATTCAGATTTGGATTGCTATTTGTAATGATGTACTATTTTTAGATAGTAAAAAATGTTTCCTGTCCCCTTGAGATTACAGTAAAATAGGTAAAGGAAGAAATGATCAGAAGGTGATTTAGAATCATTCAGCAGGTCAGTGTCAGAGAGTAAACAGAATCAGGTTTTCTGATACCTCATCTAGTATTCTGTCTAGCAGGGCAGACGTTATATGCCCTGCTATAACAGTTATATGTTAATGTGTTATATAACACATTAAACAACATTCTTTCAGGTGTGTGGCATCAAGGAGGTTCAGATATGGTGACCACACAAAAGAAAGCCATGTGCTTCTGGTCCTCTGACACCCAGTAGAATTAATGCAAAGTTGGGAGCTGTTGTAAAGGTAACGTGACTGTAACAAAATAGTTCTGACATAAAATGACTGTTTAAACATAGACAGAAGAAAAAGTCTGCCAGCCCAACACTCAACCTGAGAACTAGAATCCTTGAAGTGTGACTGACTTCCTCATATGGGAGGCTACCTCCCTAGAAGTAGGATCGGAGATGCCACCTGTAAGCTTATGAGCTTAGTATAGCCTTTGGATTTTTACCGAATCCTGCTCTTTCATGTTCCAAAAATGTCACTATAGGAAGTTTATCAAATGAGATTTCAGGGCCCTAGGAAGATGACTGAAATATTCAGGAACACAAGTAGTATTTTCTTCAATCTTCCCAGTAGAGACATGGAAAGAAACAGACAGGCCCAGGTCATTAGTGCCTGGATCCAAGACTGGTGCCTCCACCAGAAATTTGGGCTTTATAATCACAGAAGTGTCTTTGAGACAAAAGGTCTGCTCAGGCCTGATGTGACCCACCTGCCTCAATGAGGGAAAGGTTTCTTGGCTTGTAACCTGGCAAGACTGATTGACAGATCTTTAAACTAGGATCAGTGGGTGAGGGAGATATCATTAGGGACACTAAGGTTAAGCCAAGGGGTGATACAGCATCATCTGGCAAAGCTAATGATAACATCTGTACCTCTCCAGGGAACACTGCAGGTTCAGGAGTACATCTGAAATGCTTGTATACCAATGCACACAATATAAGGAACAAACAGGATGAACTGAAAGCTTTCAGCCTTTCCCAGAGCTATGATATCATTGGCATTATTGAGCCTTGATGGAATGAACCCCATGAATGGAGGACTGTGATGGAGGGCTGTTCAAGAGGAGCAGGAAGGGCAGGCAAGATGGAAGTGTTGCACTGTATGTAAGGGAGAAACTAAACCATACAGCCCTTGATATTAGAGATGATGTGGTAAAGAACCTCTGGGTGAGGACTGAGGGAGTGGATAGGAAAAAAGACATTGTTGTGACTGTCTATTGACCACCCACCCATGGCATAGATGAAGTATTCTGTAGACAATTAGGGGAAATCTCTGGATCAGCTATCCTGATCCTTATGGGAGATTTCAACTTCCCATACATAAAATGGGAATATCATACTGCCTGGACAAGCAAGTCTGGGAAATTCCTCAGGTATGTTGAAGATGAAACTTCATGCCAAAAGCACTTACTGAGTTAACAAAAGAAGGTTCTAGATCTGTTGTTTGAGAATAGGGAAGGCCTTGTGGGAGAGGTGGCAGTAGGTTTTTCTGTTTGTTTTGGTGTAAGGAGAAAAAAATCACCCTCGATTTTAAGAGAACAAATACAAAGCTTCTCAGAGAACAAGTATCCCCTGGAAATCTGTTCTAGAGTGTTTAGGTATATATGAGAGCTAGATGCTTTTCAAGAACAAGCTTTTAAAAAAACAGGAGCAGGCAATCCAATTTTGTGGCAAGTGAATCAGCAAGTAGAGCAGAAGACTGGTCTAGCTGAGCAGGGAACTCCTCCTCGAACTAGAGAAGAAGAATAGATATATGATCTCTGGAAACAAGGTCTGGCTTCATGGGGAGAGTACAGAACTGCAGTTCACAGCTGCAGGGAGAAAAGAAACAAACAAAAAAAGCTTAAAGTTCAAGTTGAGTTGGCATTGGCCAGTGTGTCATCAGACAACAAAAAAAAAAATATATGTGTTTTTTCAAGTATTTCAACAGCAAGAAGAGGTCTAAGAAAAACATTGGACTGATACTTGATGTAGATGGTTACCTAACAGGTAGGCCTGAGAAAAATGCAAAGGCATTTGATGTTTTTTTTTGCCTCAGTTTTACTGGTAGTGACAGATTTAAGGCTACTCTGTCCTCATAGTTGGAGAGCCATGTTTGAAAGAGCAGTGACTTTTCATCTGTGGTCTACAAAATTTAAGGACCAAAATTGTAAGGGACCTTTTGAATTACTTTGAACACCCATAAGTCCATGGGGCCTGATGGATTTCATCCCCGGGTACTGTAGGAGTTAGCAGATGTTATAGCTGGACCACTCTCAATAATTCACTACAGATCTTGGGAGTCTGGGGAGGTTTCTACCAACTAGAAGCCAGCCAATGTTATACGCACCTACAAAAAGAATGTGAGAGATGATCCAGGAAACTACCAACTATTCTTACTCTTACCGCAGTCCCTGGAAAAGTTACAAAGATTATCCTGGGGATTATTGAAAGGCAATTAAAGAATAAAGTAAATAAGACGCAGAGTCAACATGGTTTTATGAAGGGAAATTCCTGACTTGGTAATTTTATCTCTGAAGTGGTGTGGCAGTTGGGCTAGACGATTTTTGAAGGTCTCTTCCAAATAAACTATTCTATTCTAATGTGAGTCCCAGGCAGAGGTTCAGTCACCTTACAGACAGAAATCATCACATAACCCTGACAAAAATATGGTTTAATTTGAACTCAGTCTCTGACACGGTCAATTCTGGTTCCAGCTCCACCTGCAGAGGAGTAGTTGACTGATGTGTCTGGGAGTGGGGTGGTGTGGTGGTGTTGGTTCCTGAGCCAGAGAAACTCCAGGCTACCAGAGAGAGACAGCAGGAACTAGCAGCTCTCTTGAGAGTGGCTGGAGAGACCTGGGTAGGGATAGAGCAATCCCCACCTTCACTTTTCCAAATGAACTATTCTGTTCTGTTCTGTTCTATTCTATTCTATTCTATTCTATTCTATTCTATTCTATTCTATTCTATTCTATTCTATTCTATTCTGTTCCATTCAATTCCATTCAATTCCATTCAATTCCATTCCATGTTATGCTATTTGGTTGCTGACATAAACTTTATAAAAATCTGAAGCTCATACTGCTTGCCTAGCAAATATAACTCCTGTGCTATCTTCAGGGAATAGATGTCTGGATGAAAAGCAGCAGCTGAATATTTAGCAGCAGATAAGACAAATATATGGTGAGCTGACAGAACTGCTTGGGATGAGTAATCAGATAATTTTTAATAAGCAGAACTAAATGCATAGGTAATTAATCAAATCACTTTTTTCTCTGTTTCATGTTTTGTATCAGGAGACTGTATTTTTAGAGAATTCAAAGAAATATTTATATCTGTTCATATACTTTTTTACCTTGAGGTCTTCTCATGGCTGAAACATTCTGTCTAGAGACAAACATGAATTTGCTAGGATTTTTTTACTACAATTTGTAATTCCTCTCCATCTTTTTTTTTTTTTTTTTTTTTCCCCTAGTCCCCTTGCTCTTTCCTGTATTGTAATGAAACCTCAGTCTGAGTCTTTGACAACTGCAACTCATCTCTCCCTTTTTGTGCTATCTTTTCTCATGAGTATTAATTAATTATTCTTCCACTGTGGCAGTCTAAAAGCCTATTTCATTCACTTAAATCTTAGCTAGTTTATTTCTTTTCCATAAGATTTACCTGTTTATATATTTAAACAGGTTATTTTAAAACAATCTATCATATTAATTTTTCTATTCTTCCTTTCCGTCTTTTATTCACCATTTTGCCAGTGGGACTGCCTGCCATACAGAGGTCACAGTTTATGCTGGAGGCCAGCTTTGGGCTGTGCAGCTGGTTTTGCATCTCCCTTCACATTACCTGAGGGCAGAGTAGCACAAACACAACATACATTTTTCAACATACAGTGATGCCATCAACATCTTTACATATTGCTTTGGGACAAGCATATCTTACAGCTACAATGAGTATTGTGTTCTGGCTTGGTGAGTTTGTAAATGTGATCATCTTTTAAGCTGAAGCTCCTGTCTCCAGAGGCCATCTACCATCCTGCAATGTGTTGAAATGTTCCCTACAGCTATAACATAATAGAACTATTGAAGAATTTAGGTTATTTATGTAATCTCCAGTTTTTTTGTCATGTTGAAAGGATGATGTTTCGTTCTGGCAAGAAGCTGAAAATGTGATCCAAACCAATCTCCTTCACTGTGCTAATATCAAAATTATAAATGCCAAAGAAATGCTCACCATTTTAGGAGCTATAGTTCTACGCTAGCGTATTTCAACCTCATGGATATTTTTTATTAAAAAACATTATTTTTCAAAAGTCAATCTTCATTTCATTGTCTCTTATCTATCAGTGACAGTTGTTCAGAGATTACTTTCACTGAAAAGAGAAAACAAAGGAAGTTTTACTCTTTCTTGCCATATTCACAAGACATTTAGGAAGACTGTTGATCAAGACCATGTTTTCAAATGTTTTTCTGCCTTTTGTATTCTTAATTGATCTCAGATTAATATGGGAATAGATAAAAAATACCATCAAAGTTGAAAAGACATAGTTTGTACTTTTTGTGAGATGTTAACATCTCTCAAGAGCCTAATGATCTTCAATGAGATTGAGAACTTGTAAAGAGATAGTACTATAGCAAATTCATAGCTGAAAAAAATCATTTGCTTAAAAGGAAAGCATGGACCCTGCAGTGGGAAAAACAAACAAACAAAACAAAACAACCAGGGAACTGAACAGCAACAACAACAAAAACACAGAACAACAACAAAAATAATAATAATAATAACCAGCTAAACTTATAATGAATATAATCAGTACCATTCAGTGGTATTTTGCATGCCAGCTCACAGAGAAATAATTTGGAAATTCTGTACCTCACAGAATGTAACATTCTTATCAGAGAAGGTTCTAAAGTCTTCTTTCATGTTCAGTGGTGATTGGCAAACTATAGACAAATGCATTAAATGAATTTAGTAATTAATTTTAGACCTCATGGTCTAAACTTTTGGGTAGACCTGTGCGGTTCCAGGAGTTGGACTTGATGATCCTTATGGGTCTCTTCCAACTCGGGATATTCTATGATTCTATAATTCTATGAATTGTGTCTCATTTTAAGAGAGAAAAACACACAAGTTATATTTCACCTTTTTAATGTTTATTACTTTTATTGTACATTGACATGTATAATCAAAGTAACACAATTATAGTTGTGAAAACAGTGGATTTGCAAAGCATTACCATTTAATTATATCTTAAATGTCTAGGCCTGATCTAGCTTTCTTAGGCTGCTTTTATAGACATACATACTTTGATAGGGCAATTCTGCATATATATTTTATATAAATCTTTTAATAGGAGATACTAGTGATGTCTCTTTCTTTCAAAAACAAAAGAATCTCAAGTTTAGTAGCTCAGATCTAGAATTCAGGATGGGATTTGTTTCCCAAAACAGGTATTTACTGTTTTTTATCTATACATGTAGCATATGGGACAGTCACAGAGCACCGTCAGTTAAAATGCAGGACCCATGGGAGACAAACAATCATGTGGACAGACAGGAAGATTAAAGCTAAAACGAATATCTTGTGCTTTCTAAGAAGGAGACAAACACTTTGTTACAGCCCCTTTTGGGTCTTTTTTTTTTTTTTTTTTTTTTTTTTTTTATATATATCTTTAGCCAGGCACAAAGAGACGCAAGGAAGTAGGACATGCACAACTTACAAGTACAAAGCAATTCATTTATTGTCACACACAAAAGATACAAAGGATTTAGTGAGCCACTAGGCCTCAGCACCAATGTGCTCATGACACTAATGAAGTGCCTAAAGAGCCTACCTGGCTATGAATAATTGCAAAATACACATATCTAATTGTTATTTAGACTGCATTGTCTTATTTAGAGTTTGTTCTGAGTGTATGGAAGGTAAAATGCGAGTCTTATTTTTCCTTTTGATGTTCACTACATGGTTTAGCTAGGGTAAAATTAATTTCACTTTATTTAAGCATTTAGAGTATCATTATATATATCATAAATAGTTCCCTCAGCTTCTTATGGAGTCAATGGAGAGTAATAAATTCCCTGAGGATTCAGTCACCTAAACAGACCCTACAGCCATTTCACACAGCTTTGAGTAGCCAAGATATCTGGACAGGAATTGTGAATATGGAAAAGAACCTCTGGGAGATTCACATAATTTGTAGTGCTGCTGAAGGCTGTGTAGGCTATTACACTCCCTAAAATGGCATGTCCATGCTGTTGAGTCCTACATAAAATGAACTGAGCACTAAAATACTTTTTTTTTTTTGTCTTCTTTTCTTTGCTTTCCATGAGTATAAATTCCATCTAACATGACCAGTTTTACTGTTCACATATACATTTATCGGAATGAAACCTTCTGAGAATTTCAAAGTAGACAGATATGTCCTTACAACAGGTTACCAAATATGAAAACTGGAATGTTTATTCTGTCACGAGTTTAAAAAGCAAGTAGGCTGAAAATGGTTATATTCATTAATAATACCTTTAGTTTATATAGAAGGGGCTTAAGCATTCTTCCTTTTAAAAGTAATGACTGAATGTAACTTAGCAGTCATAAATATTTAAGTTCTTATTTTCATAATTTTAAAAATAACCCATGAAGGAAACAGCAAACTGCCATTTACTTAGTGTATTATTAAAAGTAATACCTAGAGGAAAAGTTTCTGAAGCAAAATGTTATTTCCCATTATTACTTATTCCAGTGTCAAGGTCTTTGGGTTAGATCTAAAGAAGTCTCACTGACTTTCTGCCTTACACAACTATTTAGAAGTTAAGTAACCATGTACTATTACACACCCGACACTAGGAACTTAATACAAAATCTAACTGTGCAAAACTGTATTCACCTGCTGTGTAATGATGGAGATAGCTAAGATGCTTATATTTATTCCACTGAACTTCCACAAAAGCTTGCACCAAAGCTCCTGTGCATACTCAAAACTTCCTGAGTCCAAGAGTGGTGTCTCTCTCATGCCTAAACTTCTGCAAAATAGCTACAAATCCAGAGCAACACATTTGTGCCAGCCTCCTTTAGTGAAAGGTCTAAACAGCTTTAACACTGATAAATTAACACTTATAAAAAAGAAATAAGACATAGAAATTTAGCCCAATTGGACCTGAAGCCACATCTTACATTTTTTTCCTATGTTAATGTTCCCCATCCTTAGTATGTCAAAGAGGTGCCTTCTTTTGGAAGAATCACAGTGAATCAATTGTTTTGCACAAAACAACTAAATAGGACCCAAGAGATAATATTGAAATGGTTATGAAACAGTTAAGAGCTTGGGTTGTAAGAGTGAAATCAAAGCACTAAAAGCTATGTCTCACCTTTTTGAAGTTCTTTTCCATTTGGCTGTATAGTTGTCCTTATTACATTTCATACCCTCTTCGTGAACTAATAACACATATATATTTGCATTAGAGTGTAAACTTCAGAGTCTCTCATTAAAATACTGTTCTTTCTGATGGTGAAATATTCGAAAAGGAAGAATTTAAATTCAATCTTTTCCATGTAAATAGGGGTTTAGATTTCCAGTCAGAAGCAGCATTTGTAGGTGTTTTTCTTTGCCAGAGGGAGACTTCTAGCCCATAAGCTACTACTATGCAGTGTTGGTTTTCCAGGCTAAGTTTGTCAATAGTTGATAAAATATAATATTTAGCTAAAATTCTAACTAAAGTTTCTAAAGATTCTAACTAAGTTCTAACCTTTCCAGAGCTCACAATCAGGCATAAAGAAAGGAAGAAATTCTTTACTCCGAGGGTGCCCAGAGAAGTTGTGGATGCCCTATCCCTGGAAGTGTTCAAATCCAGGTTGTATTTGAGCAACCTGGTCTAGTGGAACGCATCCCTGTCCATAGCAGTGGGGTTGGAATTAAATTATTTTTAAGGTCCCTTCCAATCCAAGCCATCCTATGAGTCCAAAGAAATTTATCTTATATCCCAGATTAAGAGGGTGTTTTGGTGCTTTATATTTGTAAATGTCACACTTCCCTGATAATTCAAAATTGAATTATCTATGTCATTGCCATGAATTTTGGTAACTCCAGCATGTAAATACATGTGAGGATTTAGATGTTAAATATAAAGGATTAAATTAAAAAATAAAAAATTAAACAAATTAAAAAAATTAAAAAAATAATTAATAAATAAAAAGAAAATAAAAAAGTTATCTGTTGGCATATATATCTCAATATCTGTGAATATATTCAGTATTGGTTATGTAATTAGAGATTGCATATTGGTTCCATTCTGTGCAGAGACAGGTGCCTTTTGGTTTAACTTTTGCATTAATTAAATTAATTAATTAACTTTGCATTATTTTTTTGCATTAATTAAATTAATTAATTAATTTAAGTTTTACTAGTGCATGATTATATCCTCTTTGAACAACAAAAAACAATAATGAATCAGCATGATTTTGAATTATAGTTAGCACCAATTTATTTATCTGCATATAAAATACTCTTTTTTGTTTGTTTAGCTTGAAATTTTCCTGATTTGTTCTGTGAGGAATTTAAAAACATGTCAGTTGTTTTTTGTACTTTATTTTTATTTTCCTTCCAGCTTTTTCTTGTATGTGTGTGTGTGTGTATCTTCCAGTAATACTTCATGAGGCCATATTAGTTTTCATTTTAAAGAACTAATTTTTTTCATCGCAGAAAAAACAGCTACCTGTTACCTTAGCTACCTCAACATGAAAACAATAAAATGAAATAACCAACCAAACTAAGAAGCAACAAAACAAAGGTTTATCTGTGCATAGCATAGACTTCTAAGGGACCTACTGAAAATACCAAGACTAAACTTCAGCCAGATGAGCCACTGTTTCCATTTGATGATTCAACAAATACCTGCTCATATTTAGCTCAAGCATAGGTTATTTGATCTACAACTTGGAAAAAACAAAACAAACAAAAAAAGTGGATGTTTAGGGACTCTTTTTTTCTAGTGACTAGTTAGCAGAGGTCTTCTAAGATGATTAGTGCTCTTGAGTCTGTGCCAGTGAGGGAAAAAACATGTTTTTTCTGGTCTGTAGAGAGAATGCTGAGGGGAGATCTAAGTGCTGTCTTCAACTACAGGTGAGAAGATTATACAGAAAGTGAAAACAGAAGAGAGATGTTGTGCATCTCCTCAGAGATACACAACTAAAAGACAAGAAGGATCTGATATGAGGTACTGCAATAGAAATTCTGACTAAATGGAAAGGGGGGGGGGGGGGGGGGGGGAAGCAGGGTACCAGTTTCTAAGTATGGCTGTCTGCTGGAACAGGATGCCCATAGAAGTTAATGAACTTGCCTTCTTGGAGATGGACAAATCTTGACTAGAAAAAACTCGGAGCAACCTAACCCAACATGGAAATTAGCCCTGCTTTCGGCAAGGGAGTTCATTAAAAGAGCTCTATGGGTCCTTTCAAACTTGAATTATTTTATGATCTGTGATCTTCAAATTATTTAAAACTTTCAACTTCAGAGCTTCTACTGAATAAGTAAGAAGATAACCTACGGTACAGAAGAGAAGCAGTGCTTCAAATACTGATATGATTTCCTCTATACCATATTACAACAGACTACCTGCCCTTTATAAAATTAAATTAGTACTAGAATTGGGATTTCAATACTCCACCTTTACTAATGCAAGAGTCTGATCAGAATTTAAATTCCTGTAAATTATAAGTGTACTAATCAGAATGCAAAAAATCTGATCTTGCTTTGAATCCAAACTTAAGTGAACTCAAACTGTAACCAACAACAATATAAAAATACTTTGCCATGTGGTGATTGCATAGTTCAATTCAATATAAGTATTAATAAGTATTAATCAGTATTTTCTGCAAGCGTGTGAATAGCGTGACCACCCAAAGGACAAATAATTTTGTAGTTATGTTTAAATGGCATGGGAAAACATGGAAAAATTGACACAAGTAACAGCATTTGCAAGACAAAAGAGGAAGAATCAGGTAAACAAACATGACTGCAAATAGGACATTCTGCCAAGCACACTGAGAAGGATAACTGGCAATATTTGTAGCAAAAGGAATAGAAAAGGAATGTCTTTGTTCTATATGAGGCTGTAAAAGTGTTCTTATCTACTGATCAGACAAGTTTCCATTTCCTCTTTTCTGGGATTCATCTTTGGACATTTAATGAATGTAATAACCCATCTTTAAAAGCTCTGACTGAAAACAAACAAACAGTTCTTCAAATTAATTGTAACCTCATCCTAATAGAATTCCCCCAAAAAAAAAAAAAAAAAAAAAAAACAGAGGAAGAGAGAAAAACATATACTGTTTCTGGTGCAGAGCAAGTGCAGCAGATCAGCAGCAAGAGAGAGACTTGGGAAAATAATTGTACACTACAATATGACCATAGCTGATTGACTTAGATGATTAGATCAGGAAAATCTAAATGTGGCTGTAACCAATGCATTCTAATTGTTCTTGTGTAAATATTAGCTCTCAGCTTAGAGTGTTTTCTTCCTGATATATTCACTTTACCTCTAGATATGTTTATACAACATAATAGTATTCCCTCTCCCAATCTTTGTTTTGTAAGGATAAATCAGTAGAGCTCTTTAACCTTCTCTCAACAAAATACATTGTCTATTCCAGCTTTATTGGTAACCATTCTTGGTATTTGTCCTACTCCAATATAGTAGTAGTAGTAGTAGTAGTAGTAGTAGTAGTAGTAGTAGACCAGAAATAGATGAATTTGTCTCAGTGTTATTTCATTGCCCATCCACAGTAATCTATGTCTTCCCAATACTGGCAGTCCTCCAAACTGTTGTGTCCTCTGCAAATTCCATACAGATACATTTCCTTATGTGTCAAAGACCATTGTGCTAAAATATTTAACAGAATTCTAACAATCTCTTTATCCTGATAAGCCCCCTTTCAACAAAAATAATTATTACCACCCTACCCTTGACTAGTCTCTTTAAAATAATTAGTACATTACAGAGTATTGACTTAAGCTGCTGATCTATTCAGCCTTTCCTTTTCCCTTTTCTTGAATAAAGATATAACGGTCACTATTCTTTATTCATCATAGTCACCCCAAATGACAATTCATTTAAAATCTTTCATAACAGATTTGAAATTTAATATGCCTGTTCTTTCAGTTTTCTGAATGGTAACTATCTGAAAGTCCCAGTTTCCCTGTAGTAAGAGATTGTCGTTTTCTTTAACTCATATATGACAATTCTTATTACTTAACTACACTTCATTGAGAAAAACTATCAGTGACCTTATAATTTAGATTTATAATCTAAGACTAATGAATTGTAGTCTAGATTTAAGATTTTGAATACCCATCATTTTTATGATAATATTGATTAATAATATTCTTAATTTATATCTCAATATTAATGTATACTTACAAAGATTTTAAGAAAAGTTGTTATTTACGTTTTGTTTGCAAAGTTCAACTCCAGCAGACTCTTGGCCTTCTCACTTGCTTCCTGAACAATCTTCAAAACACAGTCCTCCCTGCAAAGGAATGCTTCTCTTTCTTTTCTCTTTTCTTTTCTTTTCTTTTCTTTTCTTTTCTTTTCTTTTCTTTTCTTTTCTTTTCTTTTCTTTTCTTTTCTTTTCTTTTCTTTTCTTTTCTTTTCTTTTCTTTTCTTTTCTTTTCTTTTCTTTTCTTTTCTTTTCTTTTCTTTTCCTTTTCCTTTTTTTCTTTTTCTTTTTCTTTTTCTTTTTCTTTTTCTTTTTCTTTTTCTTTTTCTTTTTCTTTTTCTTTTTCTTTTTCTTTTTCTTTTTCTTTTTCTTTCTTTTTCTCTTTCTTTTTCTTTTTCTCTTTCTTTCTCTTTCTTTTTTTCTCTTTCTTTTCTCTTCTTTTTTCTTTTCCTCTTCTCTTTTTTATCTTTCTTCTCTCTCTTTCCCTTTCTCTTTTTTCCTCTTTTCATTTTCCATTTCCATTTTCTTTTTTATTTTTTTTTCTGTTTTTCTTTTTGAAAATATACATTTTTCACTTGCATATTGCCTCTCCCAAGTCTGATGCCTATTCTTCCACCTGTAGCTTTTCCTTCTGCCTGAGTCTGTAGTCTCTCCTTACTTTTCTTTCTGTAGTTTTCATTTTTTTCCTAAGGCTCAAGTTGTGGTGGAAAACCTTCAGACTAGGATAAAATCATAGGTTTGAAATAAAACCAAAGCTGAGCCAATGAGTGATATTTGTTGTTTCTCTTGTGTATTTAAGAAAGGTAAAACAAACAAACAAACAAAGAACCAAACAACAACAACAACAGCAAAAAAAAAAAAAAAAAAAAAAAAAAAAAAAACACCACACAACAGTAGCTGGGGGAGAGAAGTGAGAAAGTGTAGACAGAAACAAACCCACAGATACCAAGGTCAGTGACAAAATAGTGGGAGTGCTTTGGGCACAGGAGCAGAAGTTCCCTTGCAGACCATGGTGTACCATGGTGGAGCAGATTTCCAAATTGCAGCCCATATGGAAAGGAGAACCCTAAATCAGAGCAGGTGGAAATGGCCTGAAGGAGTCAGCAGCCCATGGAGAGCCCTGAAGGAGTCTGCAGCCCACGGAGAGCCCCCGCAGGAACAGACTCAGACATATTCCAAAAGACTTCAGAAATGCTTATCTCCATTCCACTCTTTGAGAAATGAAACTTGAGATCCTGTAAATGAAACAAAAGAGGAATATTAAAAACCTTTGTACCCCTTCTTCACTCAGTGGCCTTGGAATACTGAAAGGTCAAGATCAGTGATCATCTATGTCCATAATTTCAGTCACAATTGGCAAACACAATTTAGAAACTGCTAGGAAGTGAAACTGATCTCATTCTCTGAGAAAGAAGTACTCATCTTTTATGATTTCTTAACCTCCCTACAACAACTAAGAAATTCATCCACATTTGGGGCTATTTTTATGAAGTCCCTATACCTTGCATGCCAATGTACTTTTAAATGATTTTTCATATACCTCAATCCAAAGTTTAAAAGGTGTGATACCTATCTATAAGAAACATCAAAAATAAATAAATAAAAGAATAATCCTTTGAGGATAGAGTTTTGAAAACATTTTGAAAACAGCACAGTTTTGATGATATTGAATAACTGGCTTCTAGTTATATTGAAGCATTTTATTATTGAATGATATTTTTTGCTATTAGATAAAACTGAATCAGGAACAAAAAGTATATATTCTAGTGGAAAATGAATGGCTTTTGGAAAAAAAAAGTGCTTATGTATTTTCAAATAAATTACTTTAAACAACATTGTCAACTATTTGTTCCATTTTCCTGCTGAATAGTAAGGAAGTTTGCATTAATGTACTTGAAATGAAAGAGGAAACATGCAAAAATGTAGAGAGTCCTATGATATTCTAATGAGAAAGATCACCTTTTAATCTTTGTTTACGATTGTTTCACATTTAGCATAGCACTTTGTTTTTTTTCTGTATTACATTGCAAACTGGTTATCTACACAATTTTTAGTGTCTGGTATCTACCTAAAGCTCAAGTTGTGGTGGAAAACCTTCAGACTAGGATAAAAGTTCTTTTAGAAATGAAGGTATAGGTAGCACTAACAATAAGAACAGGATTAGGAGTTTTGGTGGAATACATTCCAGGGGCTCCAGCATTCCCATGTGGCATGAGGGGCCGGGTAGGTTGCAGAAGGTTCTAGGTGGAGGTCTAACGACTGTGTCTCAGCATCTCTGTCACAAAATCTATAACACTGAAAACAGCAAGGACTTGCAAACTAGGAAGCATGAGGTCAAAGGTGAGGCGCTGTCTGCATTAAATAAAAGCTAACTACATCTAAGGGGTCAAAAGTTAGATGTCTAAATCTGATCTATTCACTTTTTTGTTGTTGTTGTTTGGTTGTTTGTTATTTGTTTGGCTTTTTTTTGGGGGGAGGACCAAATGATGTGAGGAGGTAGGCATCTCTAAAGTGTGATTCATCTAGTTTGTCTTATGCTGAGTTGACTTATTCTCCAGATACCATTTCAAATGTTCAAGTTGTGGGAAATGAATTTAAACTATGTGCATTTGAACAATTAGGGTAAATATAATGACTGTACTGTAAATTATATATTAACTTGCAAATGATTGCATTCATGATAATTTGCATTTTAATATTTTCTGTCTCATTGTCTTCTTGATTACTGTTACAATGTTGCTGTTTTATGCTGCTCTTTCATATGGCAGAACTTTAAGCTGTGGATCCAACTTTTGCTTAAGATTCAAACTAGATGTTAATTTAGTTACAGTAAAGGTTTAGTAGTGTAAACATATGTCCTTCCTCGTCTATATATATATACACATATTATCCCTTAATAGAAAATGACATTACAATTGCAAGAAAATTCAACGTTTACAAACACAACACTCAAAAGTTAGAGAACACTTGAAAATATATCTTATGTAAAATCAGGATTGACCACTGTCTGAATTTCCCTTGGTATGGGCTTTTGCCATTTTCCACTTTGAAACTATTAACATGATAAAGAATAATTCATCCATTCTTCTGACATTTCATAGGCAAGCAATGTACATTAGGTTATTGAACTGACCAAGTTTTCTGATACAGACAGCCAGAGTTTATGTGCAGATTCAGAGTGCTCCTGTAAATACAATCAATCTAACTTGTCCCAGTAAATCAAACTTAATGTGCAACAAATAAAAATTTGCACCTGTAGGAAAGTTCATTATATTTAACTTAGCAATAAAATGTGAATATATTGAACTCAATAAATGCACAGTATTTCTTGCATGTGAAGCAAGATCCAGTTCTTCATAACTCCATTTAGAAATGAGGTATGATTATGTAGTCCTCGGCATTTTATTTGACTCGGGGTGTTATTGTATTACAATAGAAGCCATTGTATTACAGGATTAAGGTGAAATGCAGGTGACAGAGGAAAACATACTATAACACTTTAAATACATAAATATACATAGAACTGTATATATATAAATAAATAGACAGTACAGATGTGTTCTATTTGTATTGCACAGATATAATAAACATAGCAAGGTTTATCTAGTCTTATAGCTTGCACTGATGTGTAATACACCTGTTCTTTGAACCAGCTAAAGCAGTTTGGTAAAGTGCACTTTTCTTGGCAGAAAAGGCAGAATCTGGATTGTTCTTTTTTTTTTCTCTGCTTTCCAGCAAACATTCTCATAGTTACTTAGTTCTATATTTTTATAGTAAATGTGTTATAAATGCCTGAATAGTAGTTTCCTGCAACAGTTTCGGGTGTTTAGTTTTTCATATCCACTGGCGTCAATGTGATGATTTCTGGGGGACACTGCTCAGCAATAAACAAAACACTGGTGTGATAACAACACTGTTCTAGCTACAAGTGCAGAGCAAAACAGTGTATTGGCCACTGCAGGGAAAGTTAACTCCCTCCCAGACAGACCCAGTACCTCATGCAAGAGATAGAAATATTCCGTGTCAGGGAGGAAAAGAGGAGCAACCACTCCTCTTTTCCTCTGTAGAGTGGAGTGGCCAGCAGGTCAAGTGAGGTGATTGTCCCCCTCTGCTCTGTCCTTTTAGGTCCCACATGGAATACTGCATCCAGGTCTGGCACCCTCAGCACAATAAGGATATGGAGCTGTTAGAATGGATCCAGTGGAGGCGGGGGGCATAATGTTGAATGGAGGCTGAAGCAGCTCTCCCATGAAGAAAGGCTGAGAGAGCTGGGGCTGTTCAGCCTGAAGAAGACTCCACGAAGACTTTATTGCAGCCTTTAAATACTTAAAGGAGGCTTATAGAAAAAAAAAAAAAAAAAAAAAAAAAAAAAGATGGAGAACAACTGTCTTAAACACATAGTAATAGGACAAGGGATTAGATGTTAGGAGGAGATTCTTACTATGGATGTACTGAGGCAGTGGAGTAGATTGCTCTGAGAAGTTGTGGGTGCCCCATCCCTGGAGGTGTTCAAGATCAGGCTGGATGAGGCCCTGAGCAACCTGATTGAATGCGTGGCATCCCCATCCATGGCAGGGTGGTTGAGTTAGATTATCTTTAAGGTGTCTTCCAACCAAGCCATTCTGTGATTCTATCATTCTATCATTCTATGACTGGTTTCTCTTGCTGATGAGAAAAAAAAAATGCCACAGCTGTGTCTCGTAGCTCTTGTGGAATGGGAAGGCTCAGGGGCTACCTGAGAAGAGCTGATGCTGGGGATTGAACTGAACACCAGGCTAAGGCTTCCCATGCAGATGCGCACAGAATTGGTGCTGAGGCCAGAGTGTACATGGAATTGGCTTGTGCCAATCTACTTCTTGTAGATCCACTTATGGTGGTAGGAATCTGTCCAACGCATTGTTCATTAAATCTGTAACCACAAAGGAATCTTTAACTCACCTCAAGCTGTATGCTAAGAATTCCCCAGTGTGATCCATGTTCTTGGCAGGCTCCTCTTCCTTTCTCATGCAGAGCAACATGCTTTTCCACTGCTGTCTTACATAAAGGGTCTCTCACCATCCTTTCTGTCCTTCTGAAGGAGCACGTATCCTTCCACTAAAGAACAGCAGTCATGTGGGTTATCCCACCATGTCATCTTATCTTCCTACACTGAGTATGTTTTGCCCATCATGGTAATTGTTGAGTGATCTCCCTGTCCTTATCTCAATCCTTGAGCCCTTTGCATCACATTTTCTCCCCCTTTGCCTTTGAGAAGGGGGAGTGAGAGAGCAAAAGTGGTGGAGCTCGGCTGCCCACCTGAGTAAAACCAACACCGTGTTATAGCCAGGAATTTGGCTTTTTAGACAATGGGACTCTCTTTGAGAAACCTGGTCTACTGGGATCTGATGGGGTCCAGAAGAGAGGAAAAGCATCTTCCGCTACAAGCTTGACAAGATGGTGAAGACTAAAGTAAAGTTGCCAGCGGAGGAGAACCTCAATCTACCTGACTCATATTGGTTTGATGTGAGTGTCAACAACAGATGCCCAGAGCCAGGAAAAAGCTCAGAATTTAGCGTGAGAACACCTGAAGAACAGCACAAAGTAATGTCAGTCACTTCAGCCAAGAAAACAGTCTCATCAGGGGCCTGACTTACATGCCTCTATGTAAATACATGTAGCATGGGCAACAAACAAGAGGAGTTAGAGACTTGCATATGTCTTCAGGGCTGTTATCTTTTTGGCATCAGAGACATGGGATGGTTCCCGTGCCTGGAGTGTTGGAATCAAAGGATACGGGCTCTTCACGAAGGACAGGCAGGGGAGACAAGGAGCGAGTGTCACCTCCTATGTCAATGACTATAATTTCATTATTTTCTATTAAATGGTTTGTTTTTTACTAAACAATGACACATCGGGAAGACAACATTATTGTAGTGACCTGCAAACCCCAGATTCTTTTGTACAACAAGAGTATAGACTTAAGCAAACTCTAGCAATACTACCACTACTACTAACAGTAATAATAATAAAAATAAAATTTAAAATGGCACACAGAGATATATCTTTTTATTGTTTCTTCTCTTTCCCTCTTTGTTGGGCTACCTTCACTGTAGATAGAGATTATCTGCCTTTGCTAGTCAATAACTGTATTAATATTAGAAGTATCAATAGTAAGTCTGTCTGCATCCTCCAGTAAATTTACTTCAGGGTTATACATGGGCCAGTAAACACGTAGAATTTAAAAGCAATGTATATGATATTATAAGGGATTACTGTATATGGGAATTCTTATTTTTATCATGTCATAAGAAGCAACAATCCAACAGGAAAAAAAAAAAAGGCAGCAAGAAACAATTAACAATAACAATTTCAAGCATTAGCTTTTACGCCCAAGAGTGTTCAACAAGTGTTCAAGGGAGGGCGCCAAAGATGGTCAAAGGTTTACAGGACAAGACATATTAGGAGCTGCTGAGATCACTTAGTTTGTTCAGCTTAGAGAAAAGGAGACCAAAGGATGACCTCATCACTGTCTTCCTCATGAGGGAGAGGTGCTGAACTCTCTCTGGTGAACAGCAATACAACCCAATGGAATGGCATGAAGTTACATCAGGGGAAATTCAGATTGTCTATTAGGAAAAACATCTTCACTGAGAGGGTGGTTGGGCACTGGGACAGGCTCACCAGGGAAGTGGTCATGGCACCAAGCCTGCTGGAATACAAGAAGCATTTGGACAATACTCAGATATATGATTTGTTTGATTTCAAGTAGTCCTGTAAGAAGATGGATGTCAGGGTTCTTGTAAGTACCTCCCAATTCATGATATTCTGTGATTCTATGACCCCTTCCCCTCAGTACATGATACGCCGATCACAGTATCTCTCACTACTGGCTCTTGACACACCTTCATTCTCACCAAGTTTTACCCCATCTCACCTCTGAAGTGTGTTCTTTGCTGTCTTTCTCTTCAAAATGCTCTCCTAAGTACAGAAATATTTTCTGTAGTGTCAACTGAGAGTACTCATACATAAAGAAAGTAACAGGAGTTTATTTATTTTTCAAGTATTTATGTCATATAACTGATAAAATATATTCTTATCATGTTAGTTTTGTAAGTAACACATTCTGCTGTTCCTTGAAATCTGTATTTTGACTTGCTCAACAGTTCTTATAGTTTTTCTGTCCTGATCTCACTTGTCAAGAGAAGAAATAAAATCCCTCTAGTTTTGTTTATGGTCCTTTTCATTTACTGTCAGATCATTTGGTGACCCTCATTTTAGAACCTGGATACTAACTTGTAGCAGGCTGATATTTTGGCCAATGAATATATAATGGGCATCTGTGTATAAGGAAAAAAAAAAGTCTTTGATAGCAGCTAATTAATATAGCTAACCACCTTTAACACCTGAATAAATGCAAGTACAATGAGAAGAGATTTAAATGTGAACCTGAGGGAAGTGAACAATGATGACAATAATGTTGTTTCTATTATCATGATGAAAATTCAGTAGATGTAGTGTTGTTAAAAACGAAAGCAAGAACAACTACAGCAAATATTTATCATGAACTACGCAAAGCTGAGAGGTTGATACTGAAGATAAATAAAAAGAAACAGATCTATTAGTCTAAAATTCACTAAATCAAAGGAAAATCAAGATTTACATACTTATATAAGTGATAGGGAGTTTGAATGTAAAGAGGTCTAAAGATATGCAGATGTTAACATAATCACCAAAGAGAACAACCTGTTCAGGAAGTTTTTTTTGCTAATGTAGAGTTCTTACAGGTTAAGGTTAAGTTGGCACGCATTCAACTTTATTTTTAGAAGCTATTAGGGAACTGACCTTTCCCTGATTAGTTTCATCTCTATAGAAAATGCAAAAGAGAGAACCCTAAAAGTAATTTTAATTAATAGAAGGCCTAGTCACAAGAGACCAGACTGAAGTATACAACATGTCTGGCAAACATACTTTTTCCATAATATTTGCATTATAGATAATAAATCATTTGTATTTGATGTCTGTTGTTTAATTATGTTGATGCAAGTTCACATTTTCTTGCCATATTTTCCTCAACAATATTGATAAATTTAGCATTAGTTCATTTACAACAATAACCCAAGTTAATTTCCTCAGTCAACTACTCAATTAGAATATTCATTTAATTCATTAGTCTATGTCACTTCATTAAAAGGAAAGCTCTGACTTATTTCAATGTTATGCAAAACTCAATAAGCTAAAAGCACCTACATTGTAGTAGAGTTAAGTACCTTAAACTAATAGCAAATTTCAGCTGTGCTGCTGTTACCAAAATTAATTGTAATTGCTAATTGCTAATCTGTACTGCATGTGATTTTCAATGTTATTTGCTAAATATGAGAGGATTTCAAATATTTGCCATAAGACTATTTTCTTAAAACAGCCATTTCTACCCCCAGTCATCTTCCTTTTTTATAACATCATAGAATCATAGAATCATTAAGATTGGAAAAGACTTTCAAGATCATCTGGTCCAACCATCACCCTACTACTAGTATCACCCACTAAACTATGTCCCTACGCACCAGGTCCAACCTTTCCTTGAACACTTGAACACACCCAGGGATGGTGAGTCAACCACTTCCCTGACCACTCTTTCTGAGAAGAAATGTCTCCTCATTGTTTTAATTGTTGAAGAGTACTGATACTTTATATCTTATAAAAAGATACATTTTTATAAAGTGCAAATTAGCACCTTAAAATGCTAACTAATCATTTGATATGTCTTTTCAAAAATCAAAACTTTCAGAATAGTCTAGAGTATATTTAAATTGACACCAATGAACCATGTTGCAATTACACTCATATCCCTTTTCCTAAACAGAAGTATTATACATGGAGTTAGCAGTTGCCCAGATATTGAAGATATGCTATGTCAAGTTGGTCTGTAAAAGTCAACTGTCTGCTGCTACTAGAAGAAAATGCTCCCCTGCAGGATCAACCATGATCTCTACAGAATGGCAATAGCACAACAGCATCCTTGACACTACACAGAGTCTCAGTGTCTATTTTTATATGATTAAATTGGGATGCTAAGGGATGAAATTCAGGGGGAAAAAATAAAGAAAGAAATAAAAAAAAAATAAATAAATATATAGTTACTTAGATAATTGATTTCATTGACATCTGTGATTTATATCTTGGAAGCCAAATATATGAATCTCCTTGCTCTGGTTGTCCTTCTGGGACTGTCAAGGTAAAATTTCTACTAATCGCTGTAAAATCATGGAATCATAGACAGGTTTGGGTTGGAAGGGACCTTAAAGTGCATCCAATTTCAACCTCCCTGCCACGTGTAGCAACACTTCCCACTAAATCAGATTGCTCAAAGTCCCATCCAACCTGGCCTTGAACCTTGCCAGAAACATCCACATGGATGCCAGGGCATCCATAACTTAATCCACAACCTGTTCCAGTGCCTCACCACCCTCACTGTAAAGAATCTCCTCCTTATATTTAATCTAAACCCACCTGCCTGTAGTTTAAAGCCATTACCCCTTATGCTATCACTACACTATTGCTACCCCCTGTCCTGTCACTACACTCCCTGACAAAGCTAGCTCATTAGCTTTTCTGTAAGCCCCCTTAAAGTATTGGAAAGCCACTATAAGGATCATTCTAAAAATATAAATATAAAATGTATACATAAATTTAAATTATATTATATAAAGTATATATTATAAATATAAGTAAGTTATATTTAATTTAATTTTATATAATAAACATTATTTGATTTTGAAACATACATAATTAAAAAAAAAAAAGCATATTGATTTTGAAACACCAAGAATGTGAACAGGCTGTATAAAATAAATTTATGGTGTTCTACTTCAGGCATGTAATTCAGGACTTGCAAAGCTGTAGATGTCTAGTCTAGTCAGGTTTTCCAAACTAAATTGTCTATGAGTATAATCAATGGAAATCAATGGTTTGAGTATAATCAATGGAAAAAGATATATGCCTCTATAAGCATTCCCAGAAAGACTGTATGATGAGTAGATATCTTCAAATTAATCTGTTACTACTTGAATTAAATGAAAATCCAGATGGAGAGTTAAGCTATTTTTCTTTTATTTTCTTCTTGCTCTGTAATTACTATGTTGTGGAAGTATCCTTGACTTCAACAGTAAGGAGGGGGGTGGCTCATTTCCTGGTCAAGTCTTGCAGATCATAGTATGGTATAAAAAAGATCAGACATAACCTTAATAATTTTGCACCTATATTAGTAATGGCAGATTTGCATTACCTGTGTTTTAAGCACAATTACAGGCTTGAATCTTCCTGGGGCAGGAAGGAAAAGCTTGTGTGATTCTTGTTCCCTGATGGCACTCCTGAGATGGTAGGTGCCCACCTTCCCAGGGTGCAGGGTGCCAGAGAAGTTCTTCAGTCAGGTTAATGGTTCATTTAGCCTATTGTTCTCTCTCCAGCAATGGCAACAGAAGTTCATTCCCATCACAGACCCTCACAGTCAAGGTCATTAGACTAAGGTTGCTGAGACCATGTCCTGTTTACTCTGCTTGGTTTTGGAAAGTTTTTTTTGTTTATTTGTTTTGTTTTGCTTTGTGTGTGTGTGTTGTGTGTGTGTGTGATTTCTTTTTTGAATCTAATCATTATATTTGCCTCAAAACAATTTGTGACAATTAAGAGAAGCCCGCTACTTTATTCTAATTGCTTGAAACCTATTATTTCCTACTAGTTTCTATTAGAGTTCTTTGTTCCCGCTCTGTGAGATTTGGTGAATAAGAGCTTTAATTATTTTGTAAATCTTGTCTGCCTGTCTCTCTTATAATATCCTCTCCAGATTGACCAGTTTCATCTATAAAAGTCTGTTGATAAAAACTCACATCTGTGAGCAAAGCTGGGATCAACTGATAGTCTACCTTTCAGTTATATAAATACTACCAAATTCCAATGTCTAAACCAATAATAATGTGAGCAGTATTATAATTGGAAAGAACAAACTCCTAACTTCCTGAGAGCAAGACATCTTCATCTTTCTTATTCTAAAGAGAGAAGTATATCTTTGAATCTTTGACAGGAGAAATATTTTAATATCTTGATATATTCTTACTGTGATTGTTTATTCAGAAACTGAGAGATTTGAAAAAAAAAAAAAAGAAAAAAAAAAAAGAAAAAAAAAAAAAGAGAGAGAGAGAAAGAAAAGGGTGCAGGAAGGCCTGAAATTCATTCACTTATCAACTGCTTACTCATATTCTTAGCAGCATGATCTTGCTGCTTTTATCTAAAAAACCCTCAATGGTCCTCTTGTATAACAGGTAGCAAAGCCCTTGAGAGCTAAATTCCCATGCTGTGACTATTTTTGCTAGTCCTAGGAAATCTAGAGCTTAGGGCCAAGAACAAATTTAACTGAGATTTTGATGATCTGTCTCTTTTCATATTTGTGTGAGTGAAAATGTTAACCTGAATAATTCTACGTCACTGCGATGGATTATTAAACTAAAGAAGGAAATAAAGTGATATAGAGAAATATATCTTCCCCAACAAACAAATTTTGATATTTTTACCAATATGTAATACCTTACCCCTCACACTCCCCCCCCAATAAATAAATAGACATTTCACTAACACTGTAGTACCCTTTGTGGTCATGAGTTTCCTGATTAAAGCTTATATTTTAGCACAGTAGCTCTGAATGCACATTGAAAGTTCAATAAAATGAGAAGTGAAGTGTTAAAACTGTTTGAAATATTTCACAATGCATTACTTTGTTTTGATCCTGTATTTATTAAATATGCAGTGAATCTGTCTTTGCTGAAACTAGACCAATAGCTTAATAAGGATAAGGCTCTGAAATATAGCAATTAATGAAATACAAAACTGCAAGGAAAGAAAGACCAATTTAAGGGTTTTGCAGTCAGACAGCAGTCCACCCACCCACCCACACTAATGTAGTAGAAGAGAAGGCAAACAAAAGAGAAGGAGTCACAAGCCTGTCATTTCTAACTACCTTACTGGGTGGAAAATACAGGGCATTTTTACTGACTGCTTATGTGACTAGAATTGAAAGCTTCCCAGGAAAATAATATGTTCCTTTACTTAAGTTTGTGGAATAGCTAAATATTCTGTCTATGCAACATCAAATTTTGTTTGTCACCAAAACCTCCACACTCCAATCTCCTTTCTTTCTCTACGATAAAAAATAGTAATGTCATCACATATGCAAAAATTCAGAAATTTTCAGAATAACTACTTTACATTAGCATTACCTTTTCATTGTCTTCAAGCATGTGAGATTGCTGAGATCAAAAGATCAATTTACAAAGAAGGTGAAGACGGTTTTACCCTGCTGGGCAGCTAACTCCACCACTACTCTCCCACTCTCCCTCATGAAAAGAAAATGGGAGAAATATAATGGAAAGGGCTCAAGTGTTGAGGTAAGAACAGGGAGATCACTCAACAAGTATCGTCATGGGCAAAACAGACTCAGCATAGGGAGATTAATATAATTTATTACCTATCACTGGCAGATTAGAACAGTGAGAAACTAAAGCTAACTAAAAAACACCTAAAAACACCTTCTGCCCCTCTACCATCTTCCACCTCCTCCCCTGGGTGACACAGGGGAATGGGAGTTGTGGTCAATCCCTAACACTTTGTCTCCTCCACTCCTTCACTGTTCCTCTTACCACCCTTGCTCCAACATGGGGTCCCTCCTACGGGATGCTGGCCTTCCTGAACTGATCCTGCGGGGGCTGCTCACAGGCAGCAGCTCTTCAAGAACTGCTCCCACAAGGCTCTATACCACGGGTCCATCCATCAGGAGCAAATTGCTCCAGCACAGTTTCCCCACAGGTGGCACCTCCCCCCAGACCCCTTGCTCCTGTGTGGGCTCCTCTCCATGAGCTGCAGCTCCAGCACAGGGCCTGCTCCTGCGGGGGCTCTCCATGGGACGCAGCCTCCTCCAGGCCACATCCACCTGCTCCACTGGGGTCTCCTCCATGGTCTGCGGCATGGAGATCTGCTCCATGTGGGACACATGGGCTGCAGTGGGACAGCCTGCTCCACCATGATCATGTGAACTTCTGCTCTGGTGCCTGGAGCACTTCCTCCCCCTTCAGTTCACTGACCTCGGTGTATGCAGGGCTGTTTCTCACTCCTCTTTCCCAGCTGCAGTTACACAGCAGTTTTTTTCCCTTTCTTAAATATGTTCTAACAGAGGCACAACCAATACATATTGCTCATCAGCTTTGCCCAGTAGTGGGTCCCTTTTGGAGCCAGCTGAAACTGGCTTTTATCTAATATGTGGAAGTTTCAGGCCTGTTCTAAACAGAGGCCACCCCTGTAGCTCCCCCACTACCAAATCCTTGCCATGTAAACCTAGTACATTACGTAAATTCTATACTATTCAGAAGTAAAAGAAAACACTCCTTACCTTCTATTTTCCAACACAAATATACAGACTGCCATACAGTCTGGACTAAAATACATATATATATATATATATATATATATATAAATATGTTGTTCTTTTTATTTTTATATTGTTTGTACTGTAGGAAAGCCTAGAGGCACTTGTTCCCACTGAGAAATATTTTGGAAGTAGAAAGTTTGCTGCAGGGATTTTAAATAAGAAACACGTAGACAGATAAAACAATGGGAATGATATTAAATATGAGATGACTAGATATCGCCACAAATTCATATGTGGATAGCTGTGCAGTAACCTGGCCCATCCTGTAGGCTTCTAGCCCGGGAGTGATCATGACATCATAGAGCCATAGAATGGTGAGAGTTGGAAGAGACCTTAAAGATGATCTAGTTCAGCCACAAGATGATCCCTCAGCCACAAGCTGATACCTTTCTCTAGATCAGATTGCTGTTTGGTGGATAAGCTCCATCCACCCTGGATTTAAACACTTCTTGGGACGGGGCATCCAGAACTTCTCAAGGAAACCAATTCCAGGGCCTCACCGTTCTCATGGTAAAGAATTTATCCCCAGTACCTAATCTAAACATATCCACTTTCACATTAAAACCATGACCCTTGAAACCTTAGCTCAAAAATAGCCCTAAGGTGGGTATAGTGAATGTGTGATTACGATGGTAAGGTTTGCACATGATTGCAATGGCATGAACTAACATGAATTGACTACCCATAAACATCTACTAACTAACTACAAATGTCTAGTGCCATTTTAAGTGAATTTTAAAATATATAAATGCTGTAGATAGTTTATTTGCAAACATTCAAAATACAATGCATGTGCAAAGAAGCACAAAGCACAGTAATCTGAGCTCAATTTTATATTGTTAGGAAATATAAAAAAGAATCTGATCCAAATTAAAAGACTAATACAGATGAATACTGAGAAATGTCAAGGATATACTTTGAATCCTTAATATCCAGATTTTTTTCATATATTTCAGCTCCTGTTCTATACTGCATAACTAGATAATATATCTTCTCAGATTTTGATTCCTTGCTACATCGCTCACATGCATTCTGCTGTTACATAGCTCCATTGTTCCTTTTTCTAAAGAGCTCTGCTTAATCTGCTTCACTAGAAGAATTTCAGCATGAGTACAATGGTTGGGGAAATTTGTATGAACAATTCATGTTCTCCTCCGATTCTTTCTCTTGAATAAAAGCCTAAGATTTTTTCATTGTTATATATATATAACAATATATATATAGTGCATATATCTTTAAATGAAGAGAAAAAAAGGAATGCAAAATGACATTAATATTCAAAATTTTAGAGAAATTGTTGGCATAAATTCAATAGTTAGAAAACTGCACTGTTTATAAAAAAGTTTGCCAATGCCTGTATACATAATGCACTCCTAAGGGTGAAGTAAGTAAATGAGAAAGCACTATCTGAAAACACTTTGACTGTGAGAAATTGGGCAGACCAGACACTGCTTCTCTAGCATATCTGTCTACATAACATGATGAGAAACAAACCTATGTATAGTTTAACCCTGCGTAATACA
Source organism: Anas acuta (assembly GCF_963932015.1). Lineage (NCBI taxonomy): Eukaryota > Metazoa > Chordata > Aves > Anseriformes > Anatidae > Anas > Anas acuta. Next base: position 49,071,494 of record NC_088979.1, on the reverse strand, counting down.
TAAAGTGTCAGTCAGGTCTCTGAATTTTAGTGTTTGTTCATTATATCTTAAGTTCACAAGTCTTGGTTTATATATTGAATTTCACATATGCAAGACAGTTCTGAAAGAAGCTAAGGAGCTGCATGCACATTGTATGTAGAACTGTTTATATGAATCCTTTTCCTTCCTTGCTTATTTTAAAGAGATGTGAAATACTTGACAGTATTAAAAAGAGTAAAGTATTAAAGACTTAAAGAATTATCTTCTGAGAAGATCCAATACCTTTGAAGAAAGTTAAGCAAAATCCATATGTTGCACTGCACTGAATTTTTGAGATTACTTTTACATTCTTGAGAGATACAGAATAAAGTCTCTTTTGAAAGAAAAAAAGAAAAAAGAAAAAAGAAAAAAAAAAGTAGATTCTGGAATGCAAAATACATTGTAAGTATCCACAGAACACAGCACAATGAATATGTCCAGCCTAGCCCATTCAAATGTATAATAGTATTGTACTTTTAAAAATTAGATTGCACTGTTTTTTTAAAAACAGATTAGGTACGTATATATATATATATATTAGTTTTCTTCTTCATTAAATGATTACAGAAAGAAGTCATAGTTACTGAGATATGTTTAATATTTTTTTTTTTTTTCTGATTGTCATGCTTGAATTTCATTCAAACATATCGTATATGCTTGCAGGATAATTGCCATTGTATCTAAATTATTCACCTTACTGATTCTTACTTAAATAGCTCTTACTGTAATCTGTGACACATCCTTTTTTTTTTTTTTTCCCTTGAATGTCAGTAGTAAATTTTGTCTTCACCATACTCACAGTGAAGATGAATGAATGAGTCTCTATTCATTCATACTAATGAATGAGTCTATAAATGAGTATATTTTGAAAAGTGTGTTCAATACCTGGTAGTAATAATATGCTTTTTATGCTTTTTTTTTTTTTTTTTTTTTTTTTTCATTAGATTGAGCTGCAAACAATTATAACTGTAGGGGTCCAGAAATTCAATATGCATCTATGGTCTATCTGTGCTATGTATATTCTGAAGTCAACATTAGACAATGTGATTGATCTTAGGATGAGATCAATTGGCCACCTGAGGTATCTTCTCACATTCTCACTGTCTACAGCAGAGTCTGGTGTGATTAGCTCAGAGACAAAAATCACATTTTCTGATGTTTAGATTAAAGAAGACTAATTACCTAACTACCTTGCCTTTTGAAATAATTCTCTTTTTCTCTTTTTCAATTTTCACTTTTTTTTTTTTAATCTTTTTTTTTTTTCATTTTGTTGGTAAACTAAATCGAGGAGATACAGAGATTTGGTTTGGGCATATTGTTATGGTACCTATATAACAGATTTATAGATGATGAGTCTGCCTAGTGTTTCACATTACTTGAGTTTTATTAATAGTCTAATTTGAATGTCACTGCACATCTTTGACAAAAGAATTATTTTCAGACCTACTTTGTTACATAAATCAGATTTCAGAGACATAAAAATAATAGCTAAAAAAAATAATAATAAAATGTATTAAACTATGTAATACCTGAATCTATGTTTTGATAAACAGATATCAACCTCAAATAATTGTCAGTTCTCTTACAGATGTATTGATACAAATTAAGAAATTCAAACTCATTACTACAGTTATAACAGTTATGTGTCATCTTTTTGTACATATCACTTGGATAATATATATATATAGCAGTTCAGTTTAAAACAGCATAATAGTCACTACTACACTTTTGAACAGGCAAAGTCTTATGTTCAAATATCTTTAAACTTACTCAGAATAATAAGAAACATGCCCTTGCTCTAGTAGTTTTCTGACTACTTTGTCAGTATAAATTGATGAGAACCAGTTTCAGAATTTAGGACAACAGCTCAGATTTCTGTTAAGAGCAAGAGAAAAATAAGGCTACATACATAATCTGGCACAGCAGACACAGAATGTTAAAAAAACAGAAAACACTCAAGGATGACATAATTTTTCAGTTCAAATAATTTGGTTTTAATAAAGCATAATTGATTATGCTTTCTAAAATGCTTCCACACAGTCTTTCAGTTATTTTTCCTTAATGTGGGAGAAATCATATTCCTTTATCAGATTATGGGACAGACAAATTTACTAATGTCTTTAAGACACTGATGATATATATATTGACATATTCTGCTAAAGTGTTTATAAAGAAGAAAAGCTCTGACCTGCAGGGTTCCAAAAAATGTTGAACTGAGTTGTATCTTTTCTGTGGGCTTTAGCAAGCAATAAGCAACATCTTAAAACAGACATGAAAACAGGTTTCAAAATTTAAGAACAGTATACAAATATGCAAAATTGCCTTTACTGAGATGAAGGAAGCAGATGTTCTTTGAAAGAGGAACCCTATACTATAAGTTTTGAGAGAGAGAAATTATCGCAGTGCATGTTTATGAAAAGGCACATTCATGCTTAATTTGTGTTTCTTTTCAGCTCTCATAGTATTCCGATGTTAGGGGAATTTTTCATTTACAAAAATATTTGGTTGTGGCCCAAGCATACAACACCTGAGTTACATGCAGGCTCTTGAGATAATATCTGGGTGGACAGTACCAAAATTCAGGATTCCTCAGCTGTATTGAAGGTTTGGTATGTGAGAGGACATAGCTTTATTTTTTTTTATCCCCGAATATGTTCTATAAAAAAAAAAAAACACTAATCTAAACTTGAAATGTTTAACGTTTAACAAGGTGTAATTGGCAAAATAATGAAAATTAAAATAATTCTAAGGGAAAAATTTAGTTTATGTTGTAGACAAAAGAAATTGAAAGAATAGCTGTACTTTTCAGTGTACCACTACTAGATAAATGTGTAAATTTGTTCAAGCAAAACAGCATCTGAGCAATTGGCAATAGGCAGTTGATTTTACAGTGCAGTTGTAAATCTGTTGAAAATTCTACAAAATTCCATTGAATCACCAAGATGTGACATCCTTCTAACATAACCATTCCATTTAAGACATTTAATATTTATAACACGATACATAGAATATCCTGAGCTGGAAGCTGATAAAACACAAGGAAGGGAAGCTATCCAAAGAGACCAGAACAAGTTTGAGAAATGGGCCCCTGTAAACCTAATGAGGTTCAACAAGACCAAGTGTGAGATGCTGCACTTGAGTCAGGGCAATCCCAGACATGAGTACAGACAGGGTGAAGAACATAATGAGAGCAGCCTTGCAGAGAAGGACTTGGGGGTTCTGGTGGATGAAAAGTTTGACATGAGCCAGCAGTGTGTAGTTACAGCCCAGAAGGCCAACTTCATCCAGAGCTGCATCAGCAGAGGAGTGGCCAGGAGGTTGAGGGAGGTGATTGTGCACCTGCCAGGCCTGAAGGAGAGGTACTGGGGTGAGAAAACCCAAATAGGAGTGGACCCCTGGCCCTGTCACAGTCGGGCAGAGAGAGGGGACCTGGGAGTTGGGGAGGAATGGAGACAAATCCCTGCTTGACCTTGCAAGCAATGCCCTCCCCTACAGGCCCTACTAGCTCCACCTTCCCAGGTGCCCTTACATAACAGACCTGAGGCCCTGGAGCTTGAAAGACTGATGGGTGAGGTTGAGGTAGAAAGTGTACCCAGGAGGATGCCTAGGGCAAGGAAGTCAACTCCACACCTCAAGACTGCCTCCACCAAGAAAGATAGAAGGGTAATCGATGTAGGTGACTCCTTTCTCAGGGGAACAGAGGACCCTGTTTGTCGGCCTGACCCTACCCATAGGGAAGTCTGCTGCCTCCCTGGGGCCAGGGTCAGGGACATTGCCAGGAAGCTTCCCAACCTGGTTTGCCCCTTTGATTAGTATCCTCTTTTGATAATCCAGTCTGGCAGTGATAATATTGAAGAGAGAAGCCTGAAGGCTCTCAAACAGGACTTTAGGGGACTAGGACGATTAGTGGATGGAGCAGGAGTACAGGTGGTGTTTTCATCCATCCCCACAGTGGCAGGGAGGGGTACAGAGAGGATATGGAAAGCCCTCCTGATAAACACATGGCTCAGAGGCTGATTCCAACACAGACATTTTGGTTTTTTTGACCATGGGGTGCTTTACTTGGCACCTGGCCTGATGGCTGCAGATGGGTCCCATCTATCTCTAAGAGGAAAATGGATCCTTGCCCAGGAGCTGGCAGGGCTCATTGAGAGGGCTTTAAACTAGGTAAGAAGGGGAATGGGGCTGAAATAAGGCTTGTTGGAGGTGTGCCTGGGGGAATAATGGCTAGGCCAGAGAAGAAGGCAATGGCCCAACTGAAGTGCATCTACACTAATGCACACAGCATGGGTAACAAACAAGAGGAGCTGGAAGCCATCATGCAGCAGGCAGGCTATGACTTAGTTGACATCACAGAAACGTGGTGGGACCACTCTCATGACTGGAGTGCTGCAATGTCTGGCTATAGGCTCTTCAGAAGGGACAGGCAGCACAGAAGGGGTGGTGGTGTGGCTCTCCATATCAAAGAGTGTTTTGATGTCCTGGAACTTGAGGCCGGGAATGATAAGGTTAGGATCAGCGGGAAGGCCAACGAGGCAAGCATCCTGGTGGGGGTCTCTTATAGACCATCAAACCAGGATGAGGAGACAAATGAGGAATTCTACAGGCAGATGGCAGAAGTTGCGAAATCATCAGCACTTGTTCTTGTGGGGGACTTCAACTTTCCAGACATATCCTGGAAGCACAACACAGCCCAGAGAAAGCAGTCTAGGAGGTTTCTGAAGAGTGTGGAAGGTAACTTCCTGACACAGCTGGTTAGTGAGCCTACCAGGGGAGGTGCCCTGCTAGATCTTCTATTCACAAACAGAGAAGGATTGGTGGGAGATGTGGTGGTCGGGAGCTGTCTTGGGCAGAGTGACCACGAAAATTTTGAGTTCTCCATTCTTGGTGAAGTCAGGAGGGGGATCAGTAAAACTGCAGTCTTGGACTTCCGGAGGGCTGACTTTGAGCTGTTCAGGACACTGGTTGGTAGAGTCTCTTGGCAGGTGGTTCTGAAGGGCAGAGGAGTCCAGAAGGGCTGGACACTCTTCGAGAAGGAAATCTTAATGGCTCAGGAGTGGTCTGTGCCCACATGCCCAAAGATGAGCAGGCACAGAAGAAGACCGGCCTCACTGAACAGAGTGTTGTAGCTTGAGTAAGGAGAAAAAAGAGGGTTTATAATCTTTGGTAAAGAGGGTGGGCCACTCGGTAGGACTATAAGGATGTTGCAAGGCTGTGCAGGGACAAAATTAGAAAGGCCAAAGCTCATCTGGAGTTCAAACTGGCTACTGCCATTAAATATAACAAAAAATACATCAACACAAAAAGGAGAACTAAGGAGAATCTCCATCCTTTACTGGATGTGGGGGGAAACTTAGTTACAAGAGATAAGGAAAAGGCTGAGGTGCTTAATGCCTTCTTTGCCACAGTCTTCAGTGGCAAGAGCAGTTGTTCTCTGGATACCCAGCACCCTGAACTGGTGGAAGGGAATGGGGAGCAGAATGTGGCCCTCATAATCCACCAATAAATGGTTGGCGACCTGCTACAGCACTTGGATGTATGCAAGTTGATTGGGCCGGATGGGATCCACCCGAGGATACTGAGGGAACTGGCGGAGGAGCTGGCCAAGCCACTTACCATCATTTATCAACAGTCCTGGCTATTGGGGGAGGTCCCAGTTGACTGGCGGCTAGCAAACGTGACGCCCATCTACAAGAAGGGTCGAAGAGTAGAACCAGGAAACTATAGGCCTGTCAGTTTCACCTCAGTGCCAGGGAAAATCATGGAGCAGATTATCTTGAGTATCATCATGCGGCACTTGCAGGGCAAGCAGGTGATCAAGCCCAGTCAGCATGGGGTTATAAAAGGCAGGTCCTGCTTAACGAACCTGATCTCCTTCTAAGACAAAGTGACATGCTGGGTGGATGAGGGAAAGGCTGTGGATATGGTCTATCTTGACATCAGTAAGGCTTTTGACATTGTTCCCCACAACACTCTCCTCAAGAAACTGGCTGCTCTTAGCTTGGACTGGCGTACACTTCGTTGGGTTAGAAACTGGCTGGATAGCCAGGTCCAAAGAGTTGTAGTGAATGCAGACAAATCCAGTTGGAGGCCAGTCACTAGTGTCATCACCAAGGGCTCAGTACTGGGGCCAGTCTCTTCAATATCTTTATCGATTATCTGGATGAGAGCATTGAGTGCACCCTCAGTAAGTTTGCAGATGACACCAAGCTAGGTGCCTGTGTCAATCTGCTTGAGGGTAGGAAGGCTCTGCAGGAGGATCTGGAAAGTTTGGACCAATGGGCCAAGGCCAACTGTATGAAGTTCAACAAGGCCAAGTGCCAGGTCCTGCACCTGGGGCACAATAACCCCAAGCAGAGCTACAGGCTGGGAGATGAGTGGTTGGAAAGCTGCCTGGCAGAGAAGGGCCTGGGAGTGATGGTTGATAGTCGGCTGAATATGTGCCAGCAGTGTGCTCAGGTGGCCAAGAAGGCCAACAGCATCCTGGCTTGTATAAGAAGCAGTGTGGCCAGCAGGGCTAGGGAAGTGATCATCCCCCTGTACTCGGCTCTGGTGAGGCCGCACCTCAAGTACTGTGTTCAGTTTTGGGCCCATCGCTACAAGAATGACATGGAGGTGCTGGAGTGAGTCCAGAGAAGGGCGATGAAGCTGGTGAGGGGTCTGGAGAAGAAGTCTTATGAGGAGTGGCTGAGGGAGCTGTATTTGTTCAGCCTGGAGAAAAGGAGGCTCGGGGTGACCTTATTACTCTCTATAGCTACCTTAAAGGAGGCTGTAGTGAGGGGGGGGTTGGTATATTGTCCCATATACCTGGTGACAGGACGAGAGGGAATGGGCTTAAGTTGCGGCAGGGGAGGTTTAGGTTGGATATTAGGAAAAACTTCTTTACTGAAAGGGTTGTTAGGCATTGGAATGGGCTGCCCATGGAAGTGGTTGAGTCACCATCCTTGCGGGTCTTTAAAAGACGTTTAGATGTAGAGCTTAGTGATATGGTTTAGTGCAGGACTTGTTAGTGTTAGGTCAGAGGTTGGAGTAGGTCCAACTTGGAGGTCTCTTCCAACCTTGACAATTCTGTGATTCTTTGATTGTGTATATATTACAAGTTGCTTCAGGACTCCCGCTAGTAAAGGAATTACTTCATGTATTATGTTCCTACATATATTCTCTATGAGGTGTTATCAGTATGACGCTAACCAAACTGCTTCCAGGAGTGAGGCCAACTGAAGACAGAAAAGCTTCTCTTATAGTTCATAGATGATCTACATGTACATCATGGAGTCCCTGACCAGACTGTGGTCTATCTGAGATTTCATATAGAGATGCTCTTGCAAGAGAAGCTCATCGTGGGCAGATAAGAAGTTACTATTACATCTTTTTGGTGTAGATATGTAAATTGGTGCAGGACATCTCTTCCAAGAACAGTTGCTGCTGAATCCTGTTTTCCTGGAAGGTCAGTTCATTATTAGAAATTCTTTGCTTTGTGTCCATCAAAGTTTCTTTGTTCTACCAACTACAACTCATTAAGGTTTTGACTGAATTTATCAGGGATGTAATGGGGCTCCCATCTAAGTAGACATCTTTCTTTGTCAGCATATTTACCAGGCTGAATTTGTGGTGGTTTGGTTAGTGCAGTAACAAAAAAAGAATAATTGTTTTGTTCCCAGTGTTAGTTTCTTGACTATCATTCTGTTTTGCACCAGAATAGTGCAGAACAGGTTGCCCAGAGAAGCTGTGGAGTTTCCCTCCTCAGCAATCTTCAAAAGCTGCCTGAACATGTCTCCGGGCAACCTGCTCTGAGTGCCTGCTTGAGCAGGGGGTTGGACCAAGTGACCTCCACAGGTCTCTTCAAACACAACCAGTCTGTGATTTTCATGATTCTTTTATTTCAGAACCCCAAGACAGGATTCACTACAACAACCCTACTAAAACTGTAATAGCCACGATCAAATATTTGACAAGTTTTTGTATTTATGAAGATGTGACTAGGGAGGACCACAGCTTGTTAAAGAAAGCACATAACTCTCCTGTACATTATTGCTTGATGCTGTGGATGTATCTATACCTATCTATATCTTTACCTACATATTTTTATTTCCCTGTGAAGGAATTTTCATGGTATTATAGGACTGAGAGTCATCACCATGATTGCTTTTTTCATCTGAAGCAATTTTACATATTTTTAACCAATACAGGAACTTTTTTTCTGACTAAATTTCACATATGTTCACATATGTTAATCCTTCTCACTTGTTTGTTACTAACATTCTTGTACATATACTGAAGGCAAAATCAATGTCATTTGAAATAAACTGAAATGGGCTTTTAGACATGAAACTTTGGAATATGAGTTATAAAAATAATGTTCTCATTTCAAGATAGGATATGTTGTTCAATCTACGATGACACATCAAATACATTGCTTTATAATTAAACTATAAATTGTGCTATAAAAGTATATCAGAATTTTTCCCCTTCTCCCTTTATAGGTACAGTTACAAGTGACCATTTTATATACTTGTTTGTGTATGCTTATATATAAAATCCACATGGTTTTAAATTAGATTTTTATATTTTCATTTTTCATCAAGGATGATATACATTATATTCTAGGGTGAAAATCTGTTATGTGATTTTTTTCTTCCTTGAAATTAATTTAAAAATGGTGTGCACAGATGCAAACTCTAGAGTCTAAAATGAATATTCCTGCAGAGTTCAGGAAGCATTTGGACAATGTTCTCAGATGTGATTTAATTTTTAGGTAGTTCTGTGTGGAGCTATGATCTTAACCTGATGAATGTTGTAGGTCCCTTCCAATTTGGGGATATTCTACGAAACTAGAGAAAACATCAGACCTACACTAGACAAAGAAATTATAAGTTTCTCACTTTTTATGTGTCCAGAGTGAAATTATGCCATTTTTTTCACAAAATACTGGTCATCTAATAGTATAAACCTTATTGGAATACAATTAGATTATGTATAGGTCTGGAGGTGATGCTGGTCTTTTACAATTGAGTATCTTGGATAAAATCTCCAGCTTTTGGAGATAGCTGGATAGTTGGTAGATTGGGAAAGAGAAATGTGTCTTTCTTGTTGGAAAAGTACATGTCAAACAGTTTGTACCTGAAGCAGTTTTTCAGGTATTAAAAAAAATAATATATGTTATGTAAGAGACTGCTGACTTATCTGATTAAGCTACTACTAAAAAATAACAAGCCCACCCATATATCACATTTACTTTATTCTCACTACAGTAGAGAAGTCTAAGGTAAGTGCACATAGGTAACTAATTTCAGCACCCCTCTGAGAGTTCATGATTAAGAACTAGCGTACAACCATACTTTTTTCCATAGCAGTACTGGAATAATTCACCCTACATCTAATTTACCCTAATCTCTAAATTCCCCTTACGTTTAAATTTTGAATGTTTAAATATGTTGTTTGTTAACAAGATTCTCTATAAAAAGAAGAAACTACATAAATTTCAAATAAAACATGTATGTCTTCAGAGACACATTCTGCAAAAAATGCACCCAGTCTGAGCTTATTAATATAACCATGTAGAGGCAGGAGCTTCTCTTCATAAACCTCTGATGAAGCTGGGAAACTCAAGGTAAAAAATGTTTCTATATCACACTTGAAAGTTAGTCCCATTGTATAGGCTTCTAATACCATGATACCTTCCTGTTGTCATAAATGTTAGATATGCCCAAATATGTTTGAAATATCAGTCTATTACCTAGCCAACACAACATCCTTTGTATCCGAACTATGTAAGTGTTCTGTTGTCTGAGAAGATGAAGATTTTAAATGTATTTTAGGATGATAAAATGTTTTTCTTCATAACATACATAAACATGTTGTTCTGCATTACAGATGTGTGATGTTTCCTATGTTAAAACATTCAACTGTTAATTAATTAGTCAGATAAATTTAAGCGTTGTGCATTTCCTTAACTTGTGAAATTGTATACATAGGCCCATAGCAAAAAACTTTACATAATGGTCAGATCTTTCCTGTCTCCTCAAAAAAAAAAAAAAAAAAGAAAAAAAAGAAAAAAAAATCAATATCAGTGTAAATAGGAAAAAGAAGCTCACATTAAATACTGTCTTAAGTGTGCAAACCACTTTACAATTCAATAAGACATATACAAAAAATATATATATTTTTGGACTCCATTATAAAATTCAGATCCTTAGAAAACAGACTTTGCTTTATGGGTTGGAATGAAGTTCGTATGAATTAACAGAATTTGCAAGAAAAACTTAAACAAGGGGTAACAAATTATGTGATTTGGGGTTTACTTGCTGGGCAGTGTGACCAATATAGCACAACAGGACAAAAAAAAAAGTAATAATAATAAAAAAATAAAACCTACTTTTTTTATCATATATATGTCTGACTTTTGCAGTCAGAAGAGTTAACGTGCCTTTCCTTGTGCTGCAGAAGGAACACCATAAGGGGAAAGACTTGGCCTCCTAATGTCAGAAATCTGTCCTGCTTCCCTAGCATCAGTGAGCAATGTCTGAAGGGAATGGATGGACCAGATTCCCTAACATTATAAATATCACTTTTTTTTTTTTTTTTCTTTCTGATTTTTGTTTCAATTTTACTTTAATCCAAGGTAATTACCAAGATTTCAGTGTTGATAGCATGTTTTTAGTGTGAAATGGTTACAATGATTTCATATTCTGATTTCTTCTTTATACTGATCTTTTGTTTAGCTAAATCTACAATTACTTTTTGAGTGGTGTAAGGAAATAAATAGAAAATTTATTGGTAAATAATGCAACTGTCAGATAAGATAGTTACAGATTCATCTGTGGTCATAGTAGCCTATAGGCATTGTTAACACTACACCCATACTGAAAAACAAAACTAAAGGGGGGTTTGTTATTGTTTGTTTGTTTTTATAAATGAAAATAAAACTGGTTCTAATTCAGACTCAATAGAGAGCTTATTCTGCTTGATGATAAAATCTCAGTGTTGTGCTTGCAGAGGAAGCAAGTATAAAAGTTTCAGCACGGAACTCATTGCCTATTTTGAGTACAGCATTAATTCTAATTAAATTTAGTGTAACAATGTGAAAGTGTTAGCACCAGTGCTCTAGAACTGCTGGAGTTATTTAATTTTTTTTCAAACTCTGTAGTAACAGAAACCAAAGGTCCAATTACTGATCCAATAACAGACACCTTACCTGTCTCCCATATGGCCAACATTTTTAATTATAGGTGATAGAATCATAGAATCATAGAATATCCCAAGTTGGAAGGGACCCATAAGTATCATCAAGTCCAACTCCTGGCATTGCACAGGTCTGCCCAAAAGTTTAGACCATGTGACTAAGTGCACAGTCCAATTGCTTTTTGAATTCAGACAGGCTTGGTACAGTGACTACATCCCTGGGGAGCCTGTTCCAGGGTGCAATCACCCTCTCAGTGAAGAACCTCTTCCTGATGTCCAGCCTAAACTTCCCCTGCCTCAGCTTAACACCATTCCCGCGGATCCTATCACTGGTGTTTACAGAGAACAGGTCGCCTGCCTCTCCACTCCCCATCGTGAGGAAGTTGTAGACTGAGATGAGGTCCCCCCTCAGCCTCCTGTTCTCCAGGGTGAACAGGCCCAGTGCCCTCAGCCGCTCCTCATACGTCTTCCCCTCTAGGCCCTTCATCATCTTTGTTGCCCTCCTCTGGACATTCTTCAACAGTTTAATGTCCTTCTTGTACTGTGGTGCCCAGAACTGCACACAGTACTCGAGGTGAGGCTGGACCAGCACAGAGTAGAGCGGGACAATCACCGCCCTTGACCAATTAGCGATGCTGTGCTTGATGCATCCCAGGATATGGTTGGCCTTCCTGGCTGCCAGGGCACAGTGCTGGCTCATATTCAACTTGCTGTCAACCACAACCTCCAGATCCCTTGCTGCTCTCCAGTGTCTCATCACCCAGTCTGTATGTATAGCCAGGGTTGCCCCATCCCAGGTGCAGGACCCGGCACTTGCCTTTGTTAAACTTCGTGTTGTTTGTGATCACCCAGCTCTCCAATCTGTCCAGATCTCTCTGCAAGGCCCTTCCACCCTCATCAGAGCCCACAACTCTTCCAAGTTTGGTGTTGTCAGCAGATTTGCTCAAAACACCTTCTAGTCCTACATCCAAATCATTTATAAAGACGTATATATGCAATGATATATATGATATACATGGTGTGTATATATATATATGTTACATATATATGTTATATATACATGTTATATATATACATGATATATATATATATACATGATATATATATATACACATAACAAAATGGCTACCACTTGTTTGTAGGTTATAGTTATATTGGTATGATTATTTTTAGATTCAAAATGATCAATGTTAAATTTCATTGCTGTATTTATATTTTGATGGGTGCAATAGTCCTCTGTTTAACCTGTAGGATTAAAAACTTTGGAGAATAAAGTGAGAAGAAATCAACTGACTTTAAGAAATTATACCATATGGCACTACCCTTAAGAACAATCAAATACATAGATAAAGAATGATGAACACCATGAACACCACCTTAACGAGTGCTGTGTAGAAAATGATCTCTGATTTAAAAGTAACACACACACACATGAATCAATAGTAACAAAGTCAGTATTAATATACTGGTAGTTTTATTGGCTCTTTCTGCAAGTTTTCTATGATGATGGGAACATTAATCAGAGATACAAAACTTAGCTTGTTACAAAAGCTTTTACATTCATTTTATTTAGCTCAGATGGTTTGGCAAGCATCATTTTTTATTAAACTACCAGAAAAAATCAACTACTGTCTTTAGGCTACATGTATGAGCTCAGATTTCTCTTTTACACAACAGTCATTCTATTTATTTTTTTTTATACAGTTCAGAATTAGCTGCATCATATTCTCATGTTTAAAACATTTGGTTTTACTTCTGATCCCTGTACCACAAAATGATTTTCATCGCTGTTTTGAAATCTTCAAGTCTAGCTAGATCAGTTGAATAAAATGTATTCTGTTTTTCTTTCTGTTCTTCACCTCTAGGTAGTTAAGTCAGTTTCAATCTCTGCAGAGAGTTGCATATCAGGACAATGTACTCAGCTTAAGAATTTCCCTTCCCTTCCCTTCCCTTCCCTTCCCTTCCCTTCCCTTCCCTTCCCTTCCCTTCCCTTCCCTTCCCTTCCCTTCCCTTCCCTTCCCTTCCCTTCCCTTCCCTTCCCTTCCCTTCCCTTCCCTTCCCTTCCCTTCCCTTCCCTTCCCTTCCCTTCCCTTCCCTTCCCTTCCCTTCCCTTCCCTTCCCTTCCCTTCCCTTCCCTTCCCTTCCCTTCTGTTTTGCCTGTCATAATAATTGTTGAGCAATTTCCCTGTCCTTGTCTCAAACCTTGAGCCCTTTGCATCGTATTTTCTACCCCTTTCCCATTGAGGAGGGGGAATGAGAGAGCAGTTGTGGTAAAACTTGGCTGCCTACCCGAGTAAAACCACTACAGTCAGTCAGCAAAGTCACGTTTAAACACATGCTGAAAGACATATTTATTCCGGAAAATATTTATGCAAATATAAATTCATCCCTACTATAGGGTAAGGCTTAATGTTATTTTCTCTACGGATTTGCTGTATAGTGCAATGTATTAATTATTATGCTATTGGCAGTACAAGAGGAAATGGTTTTAAACTACAAGAGAGGAGATTTATATTAGAGATTAGAAGGAAATTCTTCACTCAAAGGGTGGTAAGGCACTGGAACAGGTTGCTCAGAGTGGTTGTGGAGTCCCACATCTCTGGAGCTGTTCAAGACCAGGTTGGAGTGTTCAAGACCAGTGGGTGGCTTCCCTGTCTATGGTAGGGGGGTTGAAACTAGATGATCTTTGAGGTCCCTTCCACCCTAAACCATTGTATGATTCTGTATATCTTGAATATCAATTTCAATTTCAAGTATCATTTTTTAACAGTATTTGGAAAGTGTTTCTGAAAAGTTACTGAGTGTATTCTCCTGATATATGTGATTTTACTTGCTTACTCTCCTTTGTTAAATATTTTGTATGCTGCATTATCTCTCTTAATGTATTGACAATTTTGCTTTTTTATTATAATCTTGTGCAATACAGACATTGAAATGTTCAAGAATTATATGTATACATTTACAGATAAACTTGTTAATGCATTTGATTTCAGAATATAGCATATAAATCAAATAAGTAAAATATAAATACTTTAGACAATCTTTGTCCCAATACAGATGAAGATGGTTCTCCTGGTGCATTTCATTTAAACAGCAGGACTAAGCTTCATTTCCTGTCTGATTTAAAAAGAAAAATATATTATTATTTTTAAAATCTCAATTTATGAATTAAAAATCACTACAACTCCTTGAGTGCTAAATTAATTGTTAGCATTCCTTATAACCTTATATCAGAACTTGATGCATGCGTTCTGTTTTCCTAGACTTCTCTATATGAATTTTCTGGTGCATTAGCTATTAAGAGAGAAATAAGATGAATACTTCAAAAATGATTTTTGCCTATAACTTCATTTTCTAAAGGAGAAGTGAGCAAAGAGAAAGTCAAGCTACAATTTAGTATTTTTGATTTAAACCAGTTTCATGACAGAGGTCATGAAGTCGTCATAAAGATGACCTAATAAATCACAACTTGCCTTTCTCTTTGTTCACTTCTTCAAGACAACATGTATTGAAGCTAGACATTCACCTTGTCATTCATGTCACAGTAGTTTTACAGAAGGAGGGAGGGAGACCTAGGTGAGAAGCCAAGGACTACAAGATAACTTTTCCTGTGGGCATCACACTGTCACATTTCAGTTTTATGTAACTGTAGACAAAATATTATCAGGATTATTATTGTTCCTGACACACTGTGTTTTTTTTTTTGTTTTGTTTTGTTTTTGAACAGGTATTTAACTTAAAAAATGAAATATTTTATCTTCTATTTGACACAATCTTCAGATTTCTGTTTAAAAACAAACAAACAAGAACAGCAACAACAACAAAGACATGAAAGCTAAATTAAAATAAAAAATAATAAGTAATAATAAAAATAATAATATATTGTTATTAATAATAATAATGATAGAAACAAACTCTGAGTTGTTTTTGGAGAGAGAAAATTAAGGTCTAATTTAAAATATAAAGACTGTGGAAATGGAAGTCAAAAACCAGAAATCGACAGAATGTTAACATGGTGTCCCTGTAACAGAATGTTAACATGTCTTGTAAAAAGGTTAGGAATTTTCACAGTTCATACTCCTATCCTCTGATTAGATAGTGATCTCATCTGCTGTTATTTTTTTGATGATCCAGTTTTCTACAGAATATTAGTTTAGTTTTCTGATGGCAATAAACAGTAAATTTTGGTCAGGGTTTTGCAAGGGTCAGCATCTCCATGGGACTGGGATCCAGGAGCATTATGGGATGCCTCAGATGGGCTGGCCAAGCACCTCCATGGGAATGGGAACAGTCCAAGGACAGGATAGGATGTTGACCTGTGGAACACAGTCCTAGTCCATGTCTGGAACAATGTCCATGGCCAGTTGTAGGCATAGCTGAATACTGAAACTGAGGTGGTCACCAAGGGTAAGATTTCATACTTCCAAGTAGTTCCCCAAAGAAGGGGCAGCCATTGCTCAGGCATCTTTCAGCTCTCCATGACAGCTTTTCTCACCAAAGTACTTGAGTTTGGATTCAGCTAACTAAACTCATGGAAGATACAAATGGTTTCAGTGTGACCTGACAAATGTTGACCTCCACTTTAGCTCTCTGGAACCCTGTTTAAAAATCTTATTTTCTTCCAAAAACCTTATTTTCTATTTATTACTTATTTATTTTTTTTTTTGTAAAAGATTACGTAAATATAAACAGATACTTTCAGAAAAGTTAAAAGACAATATTAACTTCACACAAAACCAGGAAAGAAGTAAAATATAAAGTAAATCCAAAATACTTGACCAGCCTGCCGAGCTGAAAGTCAGAGGCAGAGATCAGAGTGAAGTTTTTATGACCCAAAAGGAGATATTTAGCAACCTATTACCTCACTTGGACACCCACAAATCTACAGGGCCAGATGGTATCCACCCAAAGGTGCTGAAGGAACTGGTAGAAGTGCTTGCCAAGCCACTTTCAATAACTGACCAGCAGTCCTGGCTAACTGGGGAGGTCCAGTTTACTAGAGGTTGGCAAATGTGATGCACATCTGCAAGAAGAAAAACAGGAAGGAGGATCTGGGGAACTGCAGACCTGTCAGTCTGACAAGAAAGGTCATGGAGCAGATCATCTTGAGTGCCATCTCATGCCACATACAGGACAGCCCAGTCAGCATGGGTCTTAAGAGACAAAGGGATGTGACACTAAAAGGACATGGTTTAGTGGTGGGACTTGGTAGGTTAGGTTGATGTTTGTATTTGATGATCTAAAGGGTCTTTTCCGACCTAAATGATTCTGATTCTTTGAAAACAGTATGGTTCATTAATATGCTAGGAAAATAAACACCAGAATCATCCCACATCAGTTTTTCAATTGCTTTAGCTGCACAAGAAATAGCCAACTACAAAATACTATGGTGAGTTAACTTGAACTGTGGCCCATTCAGCTGCTCTCTCACTCTTGAGCCAGGATGGTACTGGTGAAGTAGAGATGGGCCAGCTCTTGCAGTGCAGGGGTATGAGAAATGGGGAATTGTGATCAGTTGTAACAGTTTGTCTCTGTTCCTCCTACCTCCTCACACTTATCTCTTGTTCCAGCATCAGTCCTTTACTTGGGACACAGTTCCTTCCAGGAGCCTGCTCCAACGTGGCCTTCTCCATGTGCTGCAGGGGAATCCCTGCTACAATGCCTGGAGCACCTCTTTGTCCTCTTTCACTGATCTTGGTGTCTTCAGGGTTGTTTCTTGCAGGGTTTTTCCTCCTTCCTTTCTTGCAGGCAGTATTCTGTTGTTAAAAAAGTTAAGTATTTGTTGAATCAGAGGCTAAATGTGAGCTTAAGAGTCTTCTGAGACAAAATGTCAACTGATTTTACAGGTAGTTCTACATGGATTTACATATACAAAGGATCTGATTATTTATTATTATTTATTTACTTATTTATTTTAAGGCTATCTGCTATTTCTTTAAAAACAAAAAACAAACAAAAAAAAAAAAAAAACAACACTCTAGTTGGCATGAGCATTACAACATAACTGCTCTTTAACTCCACAGAATAGAAACTGGAACACTGAAAAAAAAAGCTGATCAGATTAGAAGATGAGGTGGTGGCTGCAATTTTAAATAATTAATTTCAGTTCTTTCCCTCCTGTGGGTATAAATATCCAGAATATTAAGCAAAAGATACCATCTTTCACTTTCCATACATGAATTCACATGCTTATCAGTAAGAATGATAAATATTTTGTGTCTGATTTGCTTTAATACACAAATATAAATTAAAAAAATATTTATAACTCATCATATAAAAGTGTATTTTATTCTACTAAGCAATATAAAGTGTACTTCCTACAATATATTTTTCTGTAGGGTTGTCTGAAATTCCATATACTATGGAATTCTAAACTATGTGGAGTATTTAGATGATAAATAAATAAATATGATTCCATGAGGAATTCAAACACCGGATCAGGTAGCCCAAAGTGATTATGGGAGCTCCCTCCTTGGAGGAGTTCAAGACTCTACAAAACAATTTTCTGAACAACCTGATCTGATTAGAACTTATCTGAGCAGGAGTTTTGACCGGTTGACTTCTAGAGATTCATTGCAAAATGAATATCAACTAAGGGATTTATTTATTTATTTATTTGTTTGTTTGTTTGTTTAATGGCTATAGAATTGTAATGTAAATTCTCTCCATTAGGTATCAGGGACGTGCTGTAATGTAAAAACTGAAATGAAGATTATCAGTTCAATTATTTGTTAGTTATTTTATTATCTTAATTGAAGGAAGAAGATAAAAATTCAGCTCAAATACCAACGACATGTTTCTGTATGTCTACAGCCACCCTTATAAGTTAGCCACAATAAAAGGTTTCCCTTATACAGCCAGGTGCTTTCTCTGCTGAATGGTGAATTGTGAATGGTACCTCTTGTCTTAAATAATGTCAGTGGTTGTGTCGCAATACTTCACTGTTTAAAATCCATCTTAACTGTGAAAAAGTAGTTTTGCTTTGTTGTTTTTTAAATTTGTTCATTATACCTTTTTTATTTCTGAGAGAGATCAGTCCCTTATTTTTTACCCTATTAAGATGTTAATCTATAACAGTCATCACAGTAAAAAGGTTGATTACCACACAGTGACTCTGCAATACTTATTTTATCCTAGATATCTATTTGTTAATTGAAAGGAAAGACTGTTTTTATGGCAGCCATAGGATCTAATTTTCAATCATATATTTTTCTGGTAACACAAATAGTTTATGAAAATTTCAACACTATTAAACCTACCTAATTTTTATTGAGGGAGATTTTAGACTGAGCAGAACATTACTAATTATTTTTCCAAATTTTTTAACTCAGCCTGTGACTGATTTTCTCATTCAAGATGTAGTGAAACATGCATTTAATTTTGAAGTCAGTGACAATTAAATATTTTTGATGAGAAGTAATTGCTTAAACAGAATTCATGATTTGATCGGGAATATTTTAGACTAACTAAAAAAAAAACAAAGCAAGGAGAAGCAGAACGTGGTAGTATACAGCATTGATATTTTACAGTATGTATTAAAACACCTTATACATTAACCTTAGTAAATCTACATATGTACTTTAAGTTCAATGTCTGTTTAGATATTTTTTGCAGTCTTGGGCTAACTAGAGAAAATATGGATAAACTGATTTAGCATTTTAATCTCTAAGTTAAAATGGAATTTGGAGTACAGTTTGTAAACTTCAGAGTTAAATCACAACTGTGTGAGTACTTCAAAATGCATTTGAATAAATACATTTTTCAGCAATTTCTGCCTGAACAAATGTATATTTTTAAATCTCTCTCATACATGTATATACATGTACATATACATATGGTTAGGTACATTTAATTACAGAAACATTTTGTTTGTTTTTTTCTCATAAATTGTACCAGTGTACATATGGTTCCAGTCTTTCCCTGGCAGCACCTCAAAAATACATGAATATTTTTACATAATTAATAACAAGGAAAAGAAGAAAGAACAGATTTTCCAGATGATTACTTATTAGCAGAGTCAGAAGATGAAACCTTTGGGATCCTTAACAGATATTTAGATAAATTTATGCAGTGTGTTTCCTACCACAGCACAATTCTTCTTGAAGCATATGAAATATTACAGCAGAAAATCTTCTTCCTCCCTTTACTCTCTCCTTCTCTATGATTTAAAATCCGTTTTGTATATTTCTGTTCAAAATAGATAATTAAATAAATAAATCTTTGTTTATTTCCAGTGTAAAGCGATATTAATGACTTTTTGTTTCAAAACTAAGATGTATTCAATATCTTGAAATCTCATTTCCCATTCTGTTTTGCTGATGCACAACTTAATGCTCCCATATATTTCTTACAGTTTTACATTTGCCTGAATTTAAGAAATCAAGAGAAGAGATATATAGAGAGATTTTTCTGTTTGAAGGTACAAGTAAGAAGGAACACATTTTCCCATATCTGCTGAAAGTGAAAAAAGAAAATGAAGGCTTTATTTTTTTCTTCTTCTTCTGTATGGCTGAAATCTACCCCTACTGAAAGCTGCATAAGCTTTTCAATTGGTTTCACATCTTCTCTAAACTACAGTCATTGAGTTCTCCCTGGAATAAGACAGCAGTCTCACAGTGAAATTATTGAGACCTTCCCATGTTAATGAAGGAAGCATTTGGACAGAATCCAAACACTCTTTTCCCTTCCTGGCAAAACCACTTCTTACTAACTAAAGCATATTAAGTGAAGAAAGGGGCATTTGATATCTTTTTGAGAAATCTTATTTAATCTTAGAAATCAATAATGGTTGGAGAAACATTGATAGAAAAATGTGCTATGTATGGAGATTTATAGGAAATATAATTTATTTTTATTTTTATTTTTTTACTTACAGGTATTGTGCGTTTTATTATTTCCAATCTCCAAAAGGAAACAACACTACCTATCAATACCACCTGTTTATCTGAAAAAAAATCATATTTAATAACAAATTTGATTTAAATTTGCCTTGCTTTAAAAATTCTTTCTTTTTTTTTTTTTTATTTAAAAAGTCCTTAGGGAATATGGATTAGACAGTTCCATAATACTTCCAAACAGTCCTACACAAACCAGACTACACAGGAAATCAACCAAGTTGGGGGGTCATCAAAAAGGAACAGTCTGTCATTCAAAATGTCTGTCTTTCCTATATTTAATTGTATATCATATATATCTGACCTTTTATGTTCTGATATAAGTATCACTTAGTAAATAATAAATCATTTTAATATGGAAATTACAAGAGTACATTCTACAATATTTCTCTTCATTGACTGTAAAGGATTTTCAGGTGACTAGTTCATCTCTCACTGGACAAAGTCTGAAGTTAGGAAAAATGACTCCCAAAATGACTCCTTTTGTTTTTGAAAACAAAAACACCCAAAGGAAACAAACAAACAAACAAACAAACAAAGAAAAAAAAAAAAAAAAACAAGCAAACACTAGAAATAATTTGGAATTATATTCATTAAATGACAATATTTACATATTGTATTTGTGATCTTACAACATTAATGGCAGTGTGCATGAGACTCAGAGGTGAATAGTCAAAGACACCTGAACAACTCAACCAGGATAAATTACTGTTCTGAGTCACATATCCTCGTTCTGAGTAGAACAGTATAAAATACTGTACAGTTTAATGTACTTATTTTGACTTTTATTTTAGAGCTCTCTCTAAACCTGACTGCTGTCTCTGACACACATACTGACAAAGTTACAAAATCTCATATTGCACATCTTTCATGTGTTCTGTCTTCCTGTTTTTATTTTAAAAGTATAGAGGATGATGTGCACAAACTACCCATTATTTGATGACATGTATGAGTTTGCTTCTCCGTTCTCATTTATTATGCCAAATAAGTAAATCAAAATGATTAATTACTATAACATATGTTTTATTGATAGATTTGTAAAAATCTGTAGAAAATGATGTATCTTTAGCAATCTTTCTAAGCTTAATACATCGTATCAGCATACATTGTTGTATGGAATTATGGGATTGTTGTGCTTCATGAAATTGTACTGATTTAAAAACTTATCTCCATTAATTTTCTTCATGGTCTTTTTTAAGCCTCATCCCTGAATACCTCAAAAAATTGTTATTTGTTCCAGGAATTCTGAAATGTTTTCTAAAATGTTATCCCTTTTCAGTAAGTAATTATTTCCTTAAAAAAATACAGACCTTTTCCCACATGCCTGTATTTCTGTTCTATTAGCCTAACACCTCTCATATACATTACTGACAGCAGAATAGAAAAAAAAATATATATACATATATATATATATATATATATATATATATATATATACACACATATATAAATATCCCCAGGTATTTTGTTTTATTTCTAGGTTAGGAGCAAATTGTCTGTACTCAATACCTGAATACCTGCAGGAAAAACAAACAAACAAACAAAACACAAGCAAAAAACACATGCTGCTTAAGCAAGACTCAGCATCAAAACTCTGGAAGATAGTCTGATCTTTCAATTACCCAGAGCAGTAGGCTGCTGGAGAACATAATGATTGCCTCCATAACATATACCCAGCTTTCCCCCCACCCCGAGAAAAACAGACGTAGGGAAGGTGGTATTGTGCATTCAGACACCAGTATACACGCTATTCATGGAATGTGGGAAAAGATTCCACATTACATACATCACAAGTAACTTAATAATAATAATAATAAAAAGACAGATTCCTAAACTCAACGGCATGAATACATTCTAGGATGTCCTCCCAGACACTTAGAAACATAAATATTTTATCTGTTTCTTCTATTAATTTGAGTGCTTAAAGACCAATCATACTCAATCTCAGTCTGCACATGACATATACAAACCTGTACAAAATAATGGCAGGTTTACCTAAATTGGCTCAACATTACACTCAACATTTTGTTACAGGCAAAAAGGGAGCATGTCTTTTATGCAAAGTCAAGTATTTATAGATAGTCTAAAAAATGTTTTAACAATCTAATCAAAATACAACCAGTTATCATTAATCTCATTACAATGACATTAACACTTCTCAAATTGTCAAAGCATTTTTCATTCTGATTAATAACTCAATCAAAAGTGTCATTTTTAAAACTGTAGGCTTTCTAGTATCTGCCCCTTTCTCCATTGTTATGCAAATCTTTCTAAGATCCTACAGATGAGGGGCAAGGGCTATTTTTTCCTAGCATGGGATTCTAGTAACCTGTATCAAGTCTTTTGCAAGAAGAATATAACTTCAGTGGTGGAGTTAGTTGGCTTCCTTTTGTTTCAACAATTGATTAGTTTTGTTAGACTTCTACCACATGCGGTATAATTTATTTATTTTTTTTTCCCAAGAACTGTGGCCTATTAACAGCAGTGAAAACACTATAGTTCCTCTGTTGCAGAGATACAGTTGTTATTGTCCAGTCCCTTTGGCTGTGGTGAAAGTCTCACAGAATTTAGAATCTCAACACCTGTGCATAGCTTTTGTAATAAATCATTGTCTACTGTTTCATTATTTTGCTCCTTCATTTGATGTTTTCCTACTTACAGTGAACTTCCCTCTGGAGATTTTGCTTCAGTTCTGCCCACAAATACTTAATCTTCTTACCCAGATAAAATGTCTCTGAATAACTAAGACCTTATAAGTGAAATTTATCTTCTCTAACTCAGGATTTAACAAGTTGAGTGTGTGAGGTTGAGCTACTCATGCAAAGATCTTCCTCTAAGCCAGTGCTTTTGCACTGATGTTTGAGGACACACACACATATATCACCGTGTTTTAGTTACATCCTTTTGGCTCAATTAGAGTTGAAACTGGCTAACAGTTGGGGGGGGAGGGAAAAAAAAAAAAAAAAGACCAGAGCAAACATTGGTCTGAGTCTTGATGAGGATGGTCACCTAACAAGTAGGGACATAGACAAAGCAGAGATATTTACTGCATTTTTTGCCTCTGTCTTTAACACAGGTGATGGGCTGTGGCACCCCAGGTGCCCTGAGGAACCACGACTGTGGGAATGATTAACTCCCAGTCAACCCTAAACTTGTGCAGGATTTGTTACTCCACCTGGATGCATACAAGCCCATGGGACCTGATAGGATTCATCCCAGGGCACTCAGAGAACTGTCTGATATCCTTGCAGGACCTCTCAAGAACATTTTTCAATGATCTTGAGAATCTGGAGATTGACTGGAAGCTGGCAAATTTGGTCCCAGTTTTCAAGAAGGGCAAAAAAGAAGACCCTGGCTGGTGACACTGGCCTGTCAGTGTCACTTCAGTGCCTGGTAAAATTATGGAGAAGATTATTCTGGGTGTTGCTCAAGAACACCTGAAAAACAACACAGTCACTGGTCAGAGCCAACACGGGTTCACAAGGGGAAGGTCATGTCTAATAAACTTAATTTCCTTTTATGACAAGATCACCCAGCTAATTGATCAAAGGAAGCCAGTCAATCTAATCTTTCTGGAATTCAGTGAATATTTTGATACTGTCTTTCACAGCATCCTTCCAGACAAAATGACCAGAATACAGTTAGATAAAAGCATAATAAGATGGATGAACAAATGGCTGATGGGTTGAGCCCAAAGGGTTCTTGTAAATGAGGTTACACTGGGATGGTGACATCGTGGGGTTCCCCAGGGTTCCATTTTAGGACCAGCCTTCAATGTTTTCATAAATGATTTGGGTATGGGACTTGAAGGTTTTTTGAGCAAGTTCGCGGATGATACCAAATTGGATGGATCTGTTGACTCTGTTGAGGGTGGTGAGGTCTTGCAGAGAGATCTGAACAAATTAGAGAGCTAGGCAATCATCAACAATATGTAGTTTAACAAGAACAAGTGTCAGATTTGACACCTGGAAAGGGGCAACCCTGGTTGTACATACAGAATGGGAGATGAGATGCTGGAGAGCAGCCCCACAGAAAGAGACTTGGAGCATGCTGATCAATGTAAAGCTGAACATGAGCCAGTGGTGTGCTTTGGAGGCCAGGAGGGCCAACTGTATCCTGGGGTGCATCAAGTACGACATTGATAGCCAGTCAAGGGAAGTGATTGTCCTACTCTACTCTGCACTGGTGCAGCCTCACTTTGAGTGTTGTGTCCAGTTTTGGGCACCACAGAAAGATATAAAACTGTTAGAGAGTGTCCACAGGAGGGCTAAAAAGATAGTGAAAGGGAAGACGTATAAGGGGAAGACGTATGAGGAGCATCTGAAGTCAAATGGTTTGTTCAGCCTGGAGAAGAGAAGACTGAGGGGAAACCTCATCATGTCTACAACTTCCACACAAGGAGGAGTGGAGGGGCAGGTGCTGGTCTCTTTTCTCTGGTGACCAGCGATAGGACCTGAAGAAAGACCTTGAAGCTGTGATGGCGTAGTTCAGGCTGGATATCAGGAAAAGGTTCTTCACCAAGAGGGTTGTCAAGCACTGGAACAGGCTTCCCAGAAAAGTGGTCATGGCTTGAAGCCTGCTGGAGTTTAAGAAGCATTTGGACTATGCTCTCACACATTTGGAGGGTTCTCTGTGGACCCAGGAGTTCTACTCAATGATCCTTGTGGGCCCCTTCCAACTCAGGATATTCTATAATTCCATGAAAAATAATTTTTTTTATTATGCATGTTCGTTGTTTCTAAGTGCAATGTGTCTGAAATAACATGTTGCAATTCAGCTGAAAGGTTTTGCCATAGAATGAAATTGACGATATGTCTTGCATATTCTGGTGATAGCCTCAGAAGACAATGCTTGAAAAAAAAAAAAAAAAAAAAGCTGGAAAAGCCAAAAGTGGTACAGTATTATAAAAGATGAAAGCAAACATTATTTTTTTTAGACTCCAAAGCTTACTGCTAAAAAGGAGATCTATATCTTATCTATATACTCTTTACACTATACACTCTATATTTTTATATAATTAATTGAATATCTCATCTGATAGACTGAGAATATGCAAATATCCCAAGACTAAAAAAAAATAAATAAAATTCAGGAGAAAAAAAAATCTAAACTCACTCAGTTCCATTAATTTTATATGGGATATTTATACAACAGTGGAAAAAAATACAAATCTAAACCAGATGCCAACACAAACATCAAGACACAAAAGGGGTCTATGTTTAGTGTTGCCAGGTTATTGTATTAGATTCTTCATAGTCTAATGTACTTGAGAGTTGCAATATTCATACAAAATACATATCTTACAGTTTACAACTGTTGAAACTTTTATTTCTTTTTAGACCTTTCTTCCAAAACAAAAACAACAAAAAAAAAGAAAAAAATCCAAACCACCAAATAACCCCATAATCTGATTTTATTATTATTATTATTTATACAAAGCCCTGATAAATTATTATTTTCTTAGTATGAAATTTTAAGAGAAAATTGCCAAAATTATACCTGTTTCCACAGATTCCTACATGCATATTTTCCTAGCATATATGTATATATGTATGTATATACATATATCTATATATATACATATATATGTGTATATATATATACACATATATACAATATATATGTATATATATTTCCTTGCATATATGTGAGCAGTGTAGAAGTACACAGACTGGCAGATTTTTTCTCATGTGAGAATTCTTATCAAAAGACAACTCATTGTTTTAATGGTTTACAACAGGAAAAAGAGAATCAAATCTGCCATGCAAATGCTTCTCTTTTTCAAAAGTTCTATATAACTTCTACTATTTCTGGTACTCCATGACTTTATGAAAGAAAATACCTTAATATAATAGTAGTTACACACTCTTGTATGAGATCCAAATTGTATCTTTACATTTTCAATTATGAATTATTATTAATTTATCATAATACAGAGAAGGCTTTTCAACTGCTGCCATTATTGATCAATATATGTCCCATTAACTGCACTGTAAGTAAAATTATACCAAGACTAGTTGTGGTTGTGAAAACAACACCTGTAAAGTTTTATTCACTTAAAAAAGAAGAAAAAAAAATATATTAGAGTGACTAAAGTGGTCTCTATGATGGTTGCCAAGGAAAGAAGAAATAAACTAAATAGAAAAATAAGTTAAATAAAATCCTACACAACATTTGAGATTCAAATAACAAAATGGAAGATCTCCAGAAAAACTGAGCAGAATGCATGTATGGGATTTTTTTTTCTTTTCTCTGTCTGATACAATTTCTTTTACTTTTATAACATTGACTGTCACTCTAATACAAAGCTTCTGTTTGTTTTGCAAGAAATAACTCAGCAGTGCTTCACTCTTTCCTTTGGGGACAGATCCATTGAATAGCTGCTGGTGGCATTCAAACACCTACAGTAAAACTTGCAGCATTACTAACAATGACATTTAGTTTAATAATAATATATTTTTCACTTGGAAAATTAAAACAAACAAGCAAACAAACAAAAACTTTACAGCCAAAATTTTCCCATCAGGAATTTTATTAGCAGTGGTGAATAAAAATATTTGAGTAATGGAAAAGGCTACAAGACACCATCTGTGATATTGAATTTGATATCATATTATAATAATTGCTTTATTCATACTGAATACCTCTATTGTGGCTTTTGGGTAATCAGAGACAAAGATTTCAACAGAACTTCCATTATAACTCAAAGGTTTTGGTTTTTAGTTTTACTATCAGAATTATTTCTAAAATAGACCTGAAATAATATTTTTTGCCATAAACTTCTCTTTGGGATATCAAAGTAGATAGATGGATAGATAGATAGATAGATAGATAGATAGATAGATAGATAGATAGATAGATTAATCAGTTAATTGGTTCCACATTTTGCTTGAGTGCAAATATAGATAGATATTTTTATTTCCTAACAGAGCTGTATGAAATCTGTTGCTCATTTTTCATTAATTGGCATGAGTTCTGAGAGAACTCAGAAAAAAAAGTGTTCAGTTTAATAAACATAAAAACTGGATTGCTTGTTGGACATAGACCAGCAATGAATACAGACGTAAATATTCTTTTGTTCTTTTGATGGTGAACAAGAACATGCATCCAAATATATGTTATTTCTTTGAGTTGCCCACTCAGCAAGCAGCTAGAGGTTGGAGCCAATAATTCATAAGAAGAAGTTGTTATATTCAACTCCAAGATGGTATTGGGACAAGCCAGAAAGTTTCAGATTTTCTTCTGTTCTAGAGAAAGACATGATTTTATCTTATAGAGCTGTTTAAGCTTCTCTGAAAGTAAAACACCAGTATATTTCTCCTTTTGGATGCTATATGAATCTTAATTTCAGAATAGTCTATCAATAGTTAAATGGTTGAGTCTGTGATTCCTCTGCCATGATGTAGATATGCAAAAAGCATGTGAGTAATTGAGGATCTTTTTTTGAGCTATCCTGTATCATAAGACTCTGTACAAGGAAAAAAAATAATTTAAAGAGACTTAACAGTTGGCTGCCAATCTACAAGTGAAAGGGAATGAAGAAAGATCCCAAATTTGCAAATAAAGGTCCCAGCTCATGCAAATATTTCTAAAAACATAATGTTATAGATACAGGTTATTAGATGAGTTTCTTGATTTTCAAGAATAAGAAATTAAGCTTTTACTGGCTTAAAAAAATAAAAATAAAAATAAAAATAAAAATAAAAATAAAAATAAAAATAAAAATAAAAATAAAAATAAAAATAAAAATAAAAATAAAAATAAAAATAAAAATAAAAATAAAAATAAAATAAAAATAAAAATAAAAATAAAAATAAAATTCAGATGCATATCCCCCTCCAAAAAAGGCATTTAAATTATTAATGCAGTGAACTAGAGGACAATTAAATTCATTTACTTATTATTAGTAATGATAAATATAACATTAATTTGTATATATAATATTCATATTATATTATGTTATATGAAATCATAAAGCAGGATTCAAATGTCAAATTATAGACATTTGCAATGTCAGGTATTTCTCTTCTTTGAATATTACATAGAGACACTTCCAGAGAACAATTTGTTTTATCCAAACTAAGGCTGCAGAATATGTAGGATGTTAAGTTTGACTTTCGTACAAAGATACTAATAAGTAGTTCAATTGAAGACATCTATTTTGCAGATGGTCAAACTTGTGAATGCTCCATTCCTATAAGTGTTTAAGGTCAAGTTGGATGGGGCTTTGAACAACCTGGTTTAGTGGGTGGTGTCCCTGTTCACGTCAGGGGGTTGGATTTAGATGATCTTTAATGTTCCTTCCAACTCAAACCATCTATGATTCTGATACTATGATTCTTAACATTAGCTATTCAGATCATAGTTTCATCACAGTTGTAGGTTAAAAAAACTCTGGAATGTGATATGTTTAGTGATTTGTTTGCTCAGATAATCAGTTGAATCAGTAACAACCAATAACAATAGATAACAAACAATACATGGAATATTGAATTATACTGTCCCTTATTATATAATAATAATAGTAGACTATTGCATTAATCTTATTACTAATGCTGTAATTATACACATACAAAACCTAATCTAACACTTACAATGCCAGCACACACAGTCATAAAGACAAAAGGGAAGCTGGGCCTTTCACACTTTCAACTACAATGCCATCACATTTCTAGCCACCAAAGACATGTCATGGCAGCATGAGAGACTTCAGTGTGACTCTGAGAAGGTGGTCATACTGATGGTGGTTGGTATCTGCCAACCACCGGGTTGTACTGTGTCTGTCTGGGATGGAGTTAACTATCCCTGCAGCGGCCCATGTAGTGTTGTGCTCTGTACTTGCAACTAGAACAGCATTGGCATGACACCAGTGTTTTGTCTATTACTGAGCAATACTGGCGCAGCATCAAGACTCCCTCCAAGCTCTCCAAAGCTTGGGGGCGGGCAAGAGGTGGGGAAGGAACACCACCAGAGCAGCTGACCTAAACACACACACAACTTCTTTGTTGTGGGCATACAGCAAAGGCAGGAACATCTTTATCATTTCTCTGACCAGTGGTCTGGTCCAGGGATGGGTGTCTGGAGGAATGTACTCCAACACAATTTGCAATGGCTTGCACTCACCTTGGTGATCTCTGGTTGAGGAATCAGAGATCAATAAGAAAGAGAAATGTTGATACTTTTTTTTTCCCCCCTACCCACAACTGAAGTTAATGGAAATTTAAGATGGAATATGAGTGTAAGACATTGAATTAGTTTCAGTACAGCTTTTCTAGATTTGTAATACTGTAATCTACAAAACGGTCTGTTGTTTAGAACCTTGTAATGAAGACTATGTCATTATTATTATTACTGTTATTATTAATGAAGGTTGGTTATCATTACTAATGATAACCACCATAAAATTAACTTTCCTTTTAAAATCATGACTCCTTTTTATCAGAATTATAAGCTTCCACAAACATATTTCTAAAATATTAAAGTACTATTCTTCAGACAAAAATTTGTAAAATTATTTAAATACGGAAAGAATGATATTAAGACAAGAGAAATGCAAATAAGCTCTTTGAAAAAGATGGCTCATTAAATCTATGCGTTCTTTAAAGTTGTGGTTATAGTTTACTTTTTATGGTGGCTCAGCCTTAGCAAACAAACTCCCACCCTGTCACTTACTCCCTCCACAGTGGGAAAAGGGGAGGAAACAGAAAAAACAAAAATGGTAATGCAAAAGTTGATGCCTCGGGGTAAAGAGGTATGAGATTGCTTACCTATCTATTACCTTACTATTATGGGAAAACTGGTCTTGGGGAAAATTACTTTATTGTCAATTAAGCAAGATTGGTGTAGTGAAAAACAAAAAGACGTACATTAAAACAGCTCCTTTTCTCCCTCTTTTGCCAGGCTCAACTTCACTCCAGAATTCTCAACTCTTCCAACTCTTCTAATTCTCAGCTCTTCCAACTCTTCTCCCTACAGCTGTAGAAGGAAAGGAGAACAGAGTTTGTGGTCAGTCCATAACAGTTCCTCTCATCTGCTCCTTCCTCCTTACACTTTTACCCTGCTCAAGTGACTGGGCAACAGAAAGAACTGTCTCCACTGTAGAGCACCTCCCTATTCACTGGCCTTCGTCTTCCCTCTGACATTTCTCACGATTTTTTCCCTCCTGTCTCTTTCCACCCAAACTTTCTTCTGATTTCTTAAATCTCTCTTGCTACCACCAAGACCTTGCCACCTATACCCAATTCACTGTAATTTGGGAAGTTTTTGCTTATTTCATAAAGGGCAAAGCCACCTTCTGCTCTGCTATTTGTTCTTGGAGTATCCTTTGATCCTCACTACTTTTTGTTGATTTATGTGGTGAATGTGATCTGGAAATTGATCTGGCAACTATCCTCCCCATGAGGAATGAAAGCAACAAAGAAAAAAAAAAAAAGAAAAAAAAATAAGATGAGGGTCACAGCATTTAATAACAGTGTAGGCTTACTTCAAATGAAAATAATGGATTAACTTAATTAACTCAGAAAAAAAGGCCATAAATTTCAAGATGCAATGCTAACTTATAATGTAGTAAGTCTTCATCATCAGCGAACAGACAGATAAAGCTATTCTTTCCTCATAACTGAAAAGATATATCTGTTGTCATTCATCATTCACCTTTTTTTTTTTTCTTTTCATAATTACTTTGCAAGATAATCATCTTGTAAGAACTCTCAGTTCACACATAATGTATTATGTGGCTCGTGGCTCCTTTTCTCTTAACTTAGTGAAATCTTACATGCATTTATCAAACACACAACTTCTAAATGCCATGGAGAAATTTCAGATCAAGTAATAAAACTTCAAGTCATTTATATTTTCCATTGAAAAGAACAGAAGCAAGACATGTAGTCTGTGACTGTGATTAATATGCAGCAGATAGAAAACCCTGTATCACTGCCTTAAACACAGGAAAGAAGTACTCAAAGTTCTGATGAAAGAGTTGAAACAGCCTCAGAGGTCGATGAATACAAGATATTTCTAAGATAAATGACCTTTTGAAAGAAGAAAAAAAAATAGATAATAAAACATCAAGTTTCTTCAGCATAGAATTATCAAAATAAAATGTTATATCTTCACTAAGCAGACAGTGCTCTTGGAACTCTATAATAATCATAAGTTTTCTGCAGATCTAGTCTATAAACCTGAGTGTTGAGTTTATTATTCAATTATTTTGATTCAATCAACCTCTTTAAAAGCCAAAGCGAAGGTCTCCCTCTGGATCTTCATAATATTTGATTTAATGGTTTAGTGCAGCCAGAGAACAAAAAGACCTGAAAACAATTTGTAACTTCCAGATAAAATAAGAAACAATGACTGAGTGGATTAAAAAAAAAAAAAAAAAAAAAAAAAAAAAAAAACCTGAGAGAGAGAGCACAAAGCTTTGCACACAATATTAATTCAATTAATTCATAGCCCATACAGCAATCATACGAGACCAGTTGCCTCACTTGCCAAACTATTACCAGCTGTTTTGTAGAGTTTGCAATAACACAGCAGTCTTGGGAGGAACACAAAGGAAAATAGAAAGCTACATAGGCTGATAGTCTTGATTAGCAAATGTGCTGCTCAAAGGACTGAGAAGGTGTTCAGGTTGGAGGCTGGAATTCTTGGTCATCATTTCTCAAAAAGAAAGCAGGTTTTCCTGATATGTAATACATCTTGCAAGACATAGAGGTACACAAGCCTAAACAGCTTTTATATTAAGGTTACATAACACTAAACAGCTAGTTAGAGATTTAGTGACAGCAATAGCAATATTGTGTCTAGTAGATTTGTACTACAAAATAGATACTTTTTTTTTTTTTTCTGTACTGTTTTATAATAATTTATTGGTTCAAGCCAAGCATGGTCACGTAGCTCACTCTTGAGAAAGCCATAGATTTACAGAGCCATATTTCATCTCATATTGTAGAGTATTTCTAACATGACACATTAACATGAAGAATGAGATACAACAATTTCTGGGTATTTTAGAAATAGTCTTTCTGCATATGAGATAAATTCTTCTCAATATCATGAGTCTCCAGCAAAGTCAAGTAAGTAACTGAAATGCTTAATAAATAGACCTTAAATATCAAACTTTAGCTCCTTTCCCCACCAAACTTGAATCAAAACTCTGCAATTGTAAATATGTAATGTATATATAAGCAAGATGTAAAATTAAACAACTCAGAGTGGGATCTGACACAATAATATACAGAGCTACTCAGATAGCTAATAGCTGCATCACTCCTGTATCTTTTTATTAACTCTAGCTTCTCTTCCTGTTAACTCAGTAGTGAATAAGGAAGGCAGATATATCCTGTGGAATGATTTAGATTCAAAGAGTTGTTTATCTCTACATTAGATACATAGAAATTATTTTTTTTAGGGCAGGTATGGGATGCTGAGGTTGAATGAGATGAATCCCACTTCGTATAGTAATAGGTGAATGGAAATAGAAAGACAATGTCTATCTAGACACTAACTAAATTCCTAAGGTTTCTTATGTATTCTTTGTGGTCCAATTACTAAATCACTACAGATCTAACAACATGCTAGGCTGAAATATTTGATTAACACTCAATTTAGCATTCTCTTGTGTTCCTGACAGAATCTATATTTTAATAATCCAGATTCCTGTGTTTCCTTTGATAATCCTGATTCTCAGAACATGATTATCTCATTTTGTAATTGAAGAATTCACATAGTTTATATTGCCAGTAAAGAAAACTATGTATTTCTCAGAAAGGAATTAAACTATTGTCCTGGTTTCAGTTAGAACAGAATTTTCTTCCTAGTAGCTGGTGGAATGCTGTGTTTTGGCCTGGGATGAGAAGAGTGCTGATAACACCCCAATGTTTTAATTGTTGCAGAGCAGTGCTTATACCAAGCCAAGGACATCTCAGCCTTTTGCTCTGTCCTGCCAACAGGCAGGCTGGGGGTGCAGTAAGAGCTGGGAGGGGACAGACCCAGGACAGGTGACCCAAACTAGCCAAAGGGGTATTCCATACCATCTGACGTCATGCTAAACAATATATAGGGGTGGCTAGCCGGGGGAGGGGCCGGACTGCTCGGGGTTAGGCTGGGCATCGGTCAGCGGGTGGTGAGCAATTGAATTGTGCATCACTTGTTTGTACATATTATTATTAGTAGTGCTATTATCACCATTGTATTATTATTATTATTATTATTATTATTATTGTTGTTGTTGTTGTTGTTGTTGTTGTTATTATTTTCCTGTCTTATTAAACTGTCTTTATCTCAACTCACGGGCTTCACTTTCCATTTTTCTCCCCCGTCCCAGAGAGGGAGGGGGAGGGGGAGTGAACGGCTGCGTGGTGTTTAACTGCCGGCCAGGTTAAACCACGACAACTATTCTGTTTCAGATCCTGTTGAATGCAGAAAGGACCTTGGAAAACTATGCTATACTTCTGCATTTTACTTTTTAAAACTTAAAAATTAGGTGACATTAATCACACTGGTCAAAATTGACTATTCACCATTGACTATATTTTCTCAGTTTGAAAATGGCAATGGTGATCTCGAGGAATATGGTCCTGGCAAAGAACAAAGTCTTTGCCTGTCAAACTCCTGTACTCTGGACATCCAAAGAGCAAACTTTGAGCTATTAAAAGACATAGTGGACAAGATCACCTGGAACATTGTCCTTAGGGACAGAGGAACTGAACAGAGCTGGCAACTCTTTAAGGATATTTTACTTAGAGCACAAGAACTCTCCACCCCCCTGTGTGAGAAAATGAGCAGGAAGGGCAGACAACCGGGATGGCTGAGCAAGAATCTTCTGGTCAAACTGAGGCAAAAGAAAGAAATGCACAGGCAGTGGAAGCAGGGACATGTGGCCTGGAAAGAATAGAGGGATGCTATCTAGATGTGTAGAGATGGGGTCAGGAAAGTCAAAGTACAGATGAAACTGAGTTTGGAAAGGGATGCAAAAAATAAGAAGGGGTACATTGACCAGAAAAGAAAGGCAAAGGAGAGTGTGCCCCCTCTGATAAATGAGAAAGGATAACTGCTATTGCCAGACATGGAAAAGGCTGACATGCTCAACAACTTCTGTGCCTCAGTCTTCACTGCCAGTCAGGCTTCCCATGTCTCTCGTTTCCATGAACTCATAGATGAGGGCTGGGGGAGAAAAATCCCATCACGTGTAACAAAAGAGAAGGTTCTAGACCACCTGATGAAACTGAACAGGTAGAAGTCTATGGGGTCCAGTGATGTGCATTGCAGGGTCCTGAGGGAACTGGCAGATGGAGTTCCCAAGACTCTCACCATCATATTTGAAAAATCATGGTAGTCAGGTGAAGTCCATGGTGACTGGAAAAAGGGAAACATCACCCCAATTTTTAAGAGAGGTAGAAGAGAGGACCCAGAGAGCTACAGACCTCTGTGCCTGGAAAGATTATGGAACAGATCCTTCTGGAAACACTGCCAAAACGCATGCAAGACAGAGGTGATCTGAGAGAGCCCGCATGGTTTCACCGAGAGTAAATTGTGCCTGACCAGTATGGTGGCCTTCTATGACAGAGTGACTGCATTAGTTGATAAGGGAAGATTGACTTATGTCATCTGTCTGGACTTGCATGTCCTTTGACAAAGTCCCACATGACATCCTGATCGTCAAATTGGAGAAAGATGAATTTGAGGGGTGGACCATTCAGTAAATAAGAAATTGGCTGCATGGCTGCAACCAGAGAGTTTTGGCCACTGGCTCTATGTCCAGGTGGAGGCTGGTGGTAAGTGTACCAGTACCCTCTGGTGTCTTGGGACTGGTACTGTTTAATACAAAATTATAGCATCAAATAGAGTCATTAAGTTTTAAAAAGACCTCCAAAATCATCTAGTCCTACCATCCCCCTACCACCAATATTACCCACTAAACCAAGTCCCTAAGCTCCACATCCAACATTTCCTTGAACACACTCAGG
The DNA here is from genome assembly GCF_963932015.1 of Anas acuta. Classification (NCBI taxonomy): domain Eukaryota; kingdom Metazoa; phylum Chordata; class Aves; order Anseriformes; family Anatidae; genus Anas; species Anas acuta. Next base: position 49,036,435 of record NC_088979.1, on the reverse strand, counting down.
TACAATGATGCCACCACTACCCTGGACAACCAGAGGGGGGGGGGGGGGGGAAAAAAAAAAAAAAAAAAAAAAAACACTAATTTCCAGCCTGAATCTCCTTTGGCAGAACTTGAGGCCATTTTCTGTCATCCTATTGCTAGTTATCTGCAAGAAGAGGCTGACCCCCAGCTCCCCAAATCTTTTCAGGTAGTTAGTTGTAGAGAGAAATAAGGTCTGCCCTGAGCCTCCTCTTATCCAGACTAAACAACCCCAGTTCCCTCAGCTACTCCTCATAAGACTTGTGTTCCAGACCCTTCACCAGCTTCATAGCCCTTCTCTGGATATGCTCCAAGGCCTTTACGTCCTTCTTGAAGTGAGGTCCCCAAAACTGAACACAGTACTCAAGATATGCCCTCACCAGAGCTGAGTACAAGGGGACAATCACCTTCCTCATCCTGATGGCTACACTATACCTGATACAAACCAGGATGCTGATCTGTTCTGTGCAATGTTCATGATTAAGATTTGTCTATATTCTTATATATTTTTATAATAATTTTAAAATTTTATATACAGCATTAAAGAATACAACACATTGCTTATTACCTTTGACAGTTAGACAAGTGGCAGAGAATCACTTTAAAGCAATAATAGGACACACCTGTTTTTCCTTTTAATTAGCTTTCCATTTGAGAATTACAAAAGTATGTTGGTCAAATGTAGAAATAAAACCATCTGTCTGGACGTGTATTTTGTTTTTATTGTTATTGTTCCTTGGTGTTTGACTCAGAAATATGATATATACATATATGTACTTATATGTATGTATATATGCTACATTAATATGCCGTTAAAAAGTGGATATTTCAATCTGATTTTCTATATATATTTATTTTATATTTTTTTCTGTTTCTTCAGTAAACATTGTTATTTCTTAAAGTTTCCTATTAAACGAATGATTCATTCTGGATTATGGGACCAAAGGTACCTTGTATTGCTTAGAACCATACACTGGAACCCTAGTAAGGAGTTCTCAAGCATATCACTTTTCAAGGTTCAACTATGGAAAAAAGCAAATTAAGAAAACAACAACAACAGCAACAACTGTTGTTTGATGATTTTTAGTTCTGTTGTACGGATACTGCAAGACTCAAGCTTCTTTCTTAGACTGGCCTATTTCTGTTACATCATCTGTTGTACAAAACCGTATGTTGTCTTAGAAGTCATTAAAGCAATTTTTAAGTAAATCTGATATTTGACAAGCAGTTGCACTGTGACTCTCCCTCAAGACTGGAGTGACATGTTGAATTACTTGGAGTGAGTTAAAATTCTACACGCAACATTTTCAATAACATGGAGTTTAGGCACCATTTTCTTATGCATCAATATAAATAAGATTTAAGCTTTTACAATGTTAGTAGTTACTGAAGACCAACAAATGGTCTGAAACACACTGGGCAGAGTTTTATTTGTATTAAATTTCCAGAGGTGTTGAAAGTTATGATGAATATATTTAAATAACGATTTTTAAAGATTGTTTGTTTGTTTGTTTTTATTGTGTTTTTTTGTTTGTTTGTTTGTTTTTGTGTGTGTTAATAATGCCCTGTTTCAGAAATGTTTGAAAAGAACCTTTCAAATTCAAAACATTAAATCTAATCATTCTGACTGTCAGAGAGGGAATTTAACTATGACAAGTTCTTACATTCATTAAGAAAAATGTAAGTTTTTATATATTAAAATATAATTGTATTCTTGCACACAAGTTTTATGAGGAGCAGCTGAGGGACCTAGGGTTGTTTAATCTGGAGAAGAGAAGCTGCTCTCTACAACTACCTGAAAGGAAGGTGTGGGGAGCTGGAGTTGACCTCTTCTCACAGATAACTAGCAACAGGACTAGAGGGAATGCCCTCCGGTTGGCCAGGGGAGGTTTAAGTTGGACATTAGGAGATATTTCTTCTCAGAAAGAGTAGTCAGGCATTGGAACAGGTTGCCCAGGAAAGTGGTGGAGTCACTGTCCCTGGGGGTGTTTAAGGAAAGGTTCAACCAGGTGCTTAGCAACATGGTTTAGTGGGTGACGTTGGTAGAAGAGTGATGGTTGGGCCAGATGATCTTGGAGGTCTTTTCCAACATTAATGATTCTGATTCTATGATTCTTGATTTTACTGCCTAAACAGATAGGGATCTGATTTTTATTTCTTAATATTTTCTACACAATAGACACTTAAGCTTTGGAGTTCAAGCAAAGCAAAAAAAAAAAAAAAAATCAAAACAAAATGTTTTAAAAATTCAGTGTGGGGTAAAACAGAGACTGACCCTTAGGGAGAAAAAAGTTCTGAAAACAAATCATAAATAGGCTTGTTCTGTGTGACAGGTAAGAGCAAAGGATGAAAATTGCCATGGCACTCTATGTATATTTCAGCTGAACTAGTCATTATTATAACTCAAGTATTTTGGCTTGATGTGTGGTTATTACAAGAAACCAATACACCAAAATTATTGGAATACACAGGCCAAGCAAGCTAACCAGACTCACATCTCTTGTAGTTGTTCTCTAACTGGACCAGCAATGCAATCAGGAAAACATTGGTACTGTGAGGTTACCTCAGTCCATCTTTCTTTCCCTTGCTGCCCCTGAGAATCCTCATTTTGCTTGTTTGCACAGATAATTGGTCTATTTTTTCACAGTAAACAAAAACAAAAAAAAAAATTCTTTTTTTTTTTTTTTTTTTGACCGCCCTTGCCACTACACGTCATCTCATTAAGGCAATCCTTGTTGTAAAATTTCCACATGGACGTGCAAGGATCTCAGACTGAAGCAAAGACTTCTGTTAATCAGGCTAAACCAAAAAACAGAGGAGGAATTCCTGAGCAAGTTACACTTTACAAGCTTTTAAAGCACAGAGGGAATCACCTAGATGCCGCCTTACAATGAACTGATTCCTCATTCTCCTTCTTCACCACAATTGGAAAACTTACTTGAAGATTCAAATTTTAGACCTAAATGCACTATAAAATCAGAAAAAAAAATGTTGAAACATTTGTAGGATTTCATACTGCTTCTATGCAAATATGTTATTTCATTTTGTGGTATTTAATTGATGTGACTTCCATGTCTTTTAATCCAAATCATTCTTAAATTGTTGCTATATATCATTAGATTTTTATCTTGAAAAAACAAAACAAAATAAAAACAATTTCTTGTATTTCCAGAATAATTATTTTTACAAGTTGCAATTTAAGTATTTTTATATTTTATGGAATTACAATTAGACTTTGTATTATTTTCCTTTCATTACTGGAAGGAAACAGTTTTATCTGAGTGATGACTAAAACTGAAGATGGTGTTGGACACTGAAGGGGTATGTTTTTTCCATTTTGCTCATATTAGTTCTTTGATATCCTCATACATTATATATTTTTATTCAAAAGTGCCAGAGATTAATATGCAAGCTTACTCCTTGATTTTGCAAGCATATCAGCAAATAAAACCAGAGTGAAACAGTGAAAGCTAGAACACAGAGACACAATGCAAAAGGTCTTCACAGGATTTGGTAGTAATAAAGTAGCTTTGAAAAGCTGACAGAAGTTAAGAAGTGTGGCATAAATGTCTCTGTTTTTAGTGCAAGGCTAACAGTGCTAGAAATTACAGAAATACAATATATGTGCCAGTAAATAAATTATCCTTGGCTAACAGAAGTTTTCTAAAGCTTTGTTAGAGTACTTAAGGAAAAAAAAAAAAAAAAAGTACACAAAGTCAACAAAGTAGGTAACAAAAGGGAACACAATCATAGTCTTCCATTTAACATGTTCCTTGTTTGCTCATTTATACTAATACTGCAATTTCAGAAATGTGATGACATTTTATGATTTTTTTTTTTGGTTAATTGTGGGCTATTATTAAAAACTCACTTTTCCACTTATTCACATACACTATTACCATCTACTTTGCTGCTTTTTACTGTATTTCTTAATAAATTATCATAAGTTTGGCTGGGACAGTGTTAATCTTCTTCACAAAGGCTTTTACAATGCTGTGTTTTGGATTTTTTGTGAAAGTAGTGGTGGTTACACACCAATGTCTTTAGCTGTTGCAAGGCAGTGTTTACACAAGAGCCAAGGACTTTTCTATTTTTCATGCTGCCCTGACAGTGAGAAGGTTGGCTGTGTGCAAGAAATTGGGAGGGGACACCAAAAAAGCTGACCCAAAATCACCAAAGAAATATTCCACACTGCATAACATCATGCCAGCATTAAAAGCTGGGGTAATGAAGAAAGAACAGGGAGGGTGATTTAGAGTAATGGTGATTGTCTTCCTAAGTAACTGTTACATGTGATGGACTTTATTTTTTGGAAAAGGCTGAATATCTGCCTGTTGATGGAAAGTAGCAAATTAAATCCTTGTTTTGCTTTCCTCGAGCATGTGAATCATAGAGTCTTAGAATGGCTTGGGCTGAAGGGACATTAAAGATCACCTAATTCCAAGACCCCTGCTTAGGCAGGGATGTCACCCACTAGATCAGTTTGGCCTTGGTCTTGAACACCTCCGGGGATGGGGCATCCACAACTTCTCAGGGCAACCTGTTCCAGTGCCTCATTACCCTTACAGTGAAGAATTTCATAGCATCATTCAGATTGGAAAAGACCTCCAAGATCCATTTGCCAAGGCGATCGGCTCCGGGGCAGACGCGTTCTGCAGCGGAGCGGGGGATCGGGCCAGGCAGGGCTAACTTTCCGGCATCGAGCCGACTTCAGGGAGCCGCCAGGACCCGGCAGCCCTCGTGAGGGAGGCTGACAAGGCAAAGGCGGAGCCAGCAGCGCCCCTCCCCGGCCGTTCAAAAGCAGCCCCTAGGGAGCGCGAGCGACCAGGAGCGCAGCGAACAGGACGGGCAAACAGGGCGTGGCGCGTCAGAGGGGAGTGGCGCGGCAGTTAGCGCGGCAGGTCGCGCAGGCAGGGCGAGCAGGCAGGGCGAGCAGGCAGGGCGGAGAGCAACCCCCTCCCATACGAACACCTGTTAACGACAGCCGTTAGCTAGGTGATAATGGTCTCCACCAGGCACAGTGCGCTCTCCAGGAGGTCGGTACACACCCAGACCAACTACCCGTTAAAGAATGCAGCAGTTCAGGTCACCGGATGCAGGGAGTGTCAGATCCTGCTGCTGCCATCGGCGGGAGGCAGAGACACTGTGCGTGAGGTGCGAGCAGGTGGATGACCTGATCCGCATGGTGGCAGAGCTCAAGGAGGAGGTGGAGAGGTTGAGGGCCATCAGGGAGTGTGAGCGGGAGATAGACTTGTGGAGTAACTCCCTGCAGGGCCTCAAGGAGAGGTATCGAGGTGAGACACCCCAAATGGGGGTGGACCCCCTGCCCTGTCGCCGTCGGGCAGAGGGAGGGGATCTGGGAGTTGAGGAGGAATGGAGACAGGTCCCTGATCGACATGGCAGGCGATGCCCTCCCCTTCCGGCCCCACCTTCCCAGGTGCCCTTACAAAACAGGTTTGAGGCCCTGGAGATTGAGAGACCAGCAACTGAGGAAGAGATAGAAAGTGTTCCCAGGAGGATGCCTAGGGCGAGGAGGTCAACTCCACGCATCAGGACTGCCTCCACCAAGAAAGACAGGAGGGTGATTGTTGTGGGAGACTCTGTCCTTAGGGGAACAGAGGGCCCTATTTGTCGGCCTGACCCTACCCGTAGGGAAGTCTGCTGCCTCCCTGGGGCCAGGGTCAGGGACGTTGCCAAGAAAGTCAAGCGCCTGGTACGGCCCACTGACTACTACCCGCTACTGGTCTTTCAGGCTGGTAGCGATGAAGTAGCAAAGAGAAGTCCGAAGGCGATCAAAAGAGACTTTAGGGATTTGGGGCAGCTACTTAGAGGATCAGGGGTGCAGGTTGTGTTTGCCTCTGTCCTTCCGATAGGGGGGATCGAAGCAGAAAGGCGTGCTGTTCACATAAACTCGTGGCTTCAAGACTGGTGTGACCGGCAGAACTTTGGGTTCTTTGATCACGGGAAGGTCTATGCTACACCGGGCCTGATGGCACCGAATGGGATGGGCCTCTCTCGGAGAAGGGTAAGGATCTTTGGTCAGGAGTTGGCAGGGCTGATAGATAGGGCTTTAAACTAGAATCGAAGGGGGAAGGGGCTAAAACCAGGCACGCCGGTGAAGACCTAAGGGATGGTACGCTAGAATCAGAGGGGCTGTGTGCCAGTGAGGTCCTTCGGTTAGATCCACAAGGTGCTGAGTGTAAGGAGACGCACCTGAAATGCTTCTACACGAACGCACGCAGTATGAGGAATAAAATGGATGAGCTAGAAGTCCTGGCCCAGTCCCGCAACTACGACATCATCGGCATAAGCGAAACCTGGTGGGATGAGTCCTGTGACTGGGGTGTTGCGATAGATGGTTACAGGCTCTTCAGGAGGGACAGGCAGGGTAGACGAGGTGGTGGGGTGGCGATGTATGTGAAGCAGGGGCTGGACTGTGTGGAACTTCAGGTCAGCGATGGCAAAGTTGAGAGCCTCTGGGTAAGGATCAAGGGAGGAACGAATAAAGGGGATGTCGTTGTGGGAGTCTATTACAGACTGCCTGGCCAGGACGATAGCGTCGATAAATTATTCTTTACAGAACTAAGAGAGGCCTCGAGATTAACTCCCCTTGTCCTTATGGGGGACTTCAACTTGCCAGACGTTAACTGGGAGTGCCACACGGCTGACACGAGCAAGTCCAGGAGGTTCATGAAGCACCTAGATGATAACTTCTTGGTGCAGGTGCTAACGGAGCCAACTAGGAAAGGTGCCCTCCTAGACCTGTTGCTAGAAAACAGAGAGGGTCTGGTGGGAGATGTGGTGATTGGTGGCTGCCTCGGTCATAGTGACCATGAAGTGGTTGAGTTCAAAATTTACGGTGACAGAAGGAAAAGTGCCACCAAAACCTCATCCCTAGATATGGGGAAGGCGGACTTCAGGCTGCTCGGGGAACTAGTCAGCAAGGTCCCCTGGGAAGCTGCTCTTGAAGGCCTTGATGTCCACCAGTGTTGGTCATTCTTTAAGCGATGCCTCCTAGAAGCACAAGAACAGGCAGTTCCTAAATATCACAAGTCAGGCAGGCGCGGCAGGAGGCCGGCGTGGCTGACCAGGAACATTCTGATGGAGATTAGGCGGAAACAGAGAGTGTTTCGCTACTGGAAGGAGGGCCAGGTGACATGGAAAGAATACAGGGATGCTGTTCGTGTTTGTAGGAAGAAAATTCGTGTGGCTAAAGCACACCTAGAGTTGAAGCTGTCTGTGTCTGTGAGAGAAAATAAAAAGGGTTTTTTTAGATATGTGAATGGAAAAAGGAGAACTAAAGAATACATAGGGCCGCTCCTTGATAGGGAAGGTCTCCTCACAGACAATGACATAGGCAAAGCAGAGACGCTTAACGCCTTCTTTGCCTCTGTCTTCAATGCCGATGATGGGCTTCGGGACCCAGGGTGCCCTGAGCTGGAGGACCGGAACAGTGGGGATGACAAACTCCCAACCGACCCTGAACGTGTGCGGGATTTGCTACTCCGCCTGGATCCCTACAAGTCCATGGGTCCGGATGGGATTCATCCCCGGGTACTGAAGGAGCTGGCGGACGTCATTGCGGAACCTCTCTCAATTATTTTTCAACGATCCTGGGAATCTGGAGAGGTCCCGGTAGACTGGAAGCTGGCAAATGTTGTGCCGATTTTCAAGAAGGGTCAGAAAGAAGACCCTAGCAATTACAGGCCTGTCAGTCTCACGTCAGTGCCTGGTAAAATCATGGAGAAGATGGTTCTCGAACTTATTGAGGCGCACCTGGGGGACAAAGCAGTCATTGGTCCCAGCCCGCATGGGTTTGTGAAGGGTAGGTCTTGCCTAACTAACCTGATTTCCTTTTATGATAAGATCACCCGTATGGTGGACCAAGGGAAACCAGCTGATGTGATTTTTTTGGACTTCAGCAAGGCTTTTGACACGGTTTCCCATAGGACCCTACTGGACAAAATGTCCACCTTACAGCTAAATAAAAACATCATACGATGGGTGAGCAATTGGCTAACGGGCAGGGCCCAAAGGGTTATGGTGAATGGTGCTGCGTCAGGCTGGCGGGCGGTCACTAGTGGGGTCCCTCAAGGCTCCATTTTAGGGCCGGTACTTTTCAATATTTTTATAAACGATCTGGATGTAGGAATAGAAGGTATTTTGAGCAAGTTTGCTGATGACACCAAACTTGGAGGAGTTGTGGACTCAAATGAGGGTGGAAAGGCCTTGCAGAGGGATCTGGATAGGTTGGAGAGCTGGGCGATCACCAACCGCATGAAGTTCAATAAGAGCAAGTGCCGGGTCCTGCACCTGGGACGGGGAAACCCTGGCTGCACATACAGACTGTGCGATGAGACGCTGGAGAGCAGCCTAGAAGAGAGGGATCTGGGGGTCGTGGTAGACAACAAGTTGAATATGAGCCGGCAGTGTGCCCTGGCAGCCAGGAGGGCCAACCGTGTCCTGGGGTGCATCAAGCACGGCATCGCTAGTAGGTCGAGGGAGGTGATTGTCCCGCTCTACTCTGCGCTGGTGCGGCCTCACCTCGAGTACTGTGTGCAGTTCTGGGCACCACAGTATAAAAAGGACATGAAACTGTTGGAGAGTGTCCAGAGGAGGGCTACGAAGATGGTGAAAGGCCTGGAGGGGAAGACGTACGAGGAGCGGCTGAGGGCACTGGGCCTGTTCAGCCTGGAGAAGAGGAGGCTGAGGGGAGACCTCATCGCAGTCTACAACTTCCTCGTAAGGGGGTGTCGAGAGGCAGGAGACCTTTTCTCCATTAACACCAGCGACAGGACCCGCGGGAACGGGGTTAAGCTGAGGCAGGGGAAGGTTAGGCTTGACATCAGGAGGGGGTTCTTCACAGAGAGAGTGGTTGCACACTGGAACAGGCTCCCCAGGGAAGTGGTCACTGCACCGAGCCTGACTGAATTTAAGAAGAGATTGGACTGTGCACTTAGTCACATGGTCTGAACTTTTGGGTAGACCTGTGCGGTGTCAAGAGTTGGACTTGATGATCCTTAAGGGTCCCTTCCAACTCAGGATATTCTATGATTCTATGATTCTATGATCATCTGGTCCAACCATCCCCCTTCCACCAATGTAACCCACTAAACCATGTCCCTAAGCACCACATCCTGGAGAAAAGGAGGCTCAGGGGTGACCTTATTGCTCTTTACAGATACCTTAAAGGAGGCTGTAGCAAGGTGGGGGTTGGTCTATTCTCCCACGTGCTTGGTGACAGGACGAAGGGGAATGGGCTTAAGTTGCGCCAGGGGAGTTTTAGGCTGGATGTTAGGAAGAACTTCTTTACTGAAAGGGTTGTTAGACATTGGAACAGGCTGCCCAGGGAAGTGGTGGAGTCACCATCCCTGGAAGTCTTTAAAAGACGTTTAGATGTAGAGCTTAGGGATATGGTTTAGTGGGGACTGTTAGCATTAGGTCAGAGGTTGGACTCAATGATCTTGAGGTCTCTTCCAACTTAGAAATTCTGTGATTCTCTTTTCCCTTCCCTTCCCTTCCCTTCCCTTCCCTTCCCTTCCCTTCCCTTCCCTTCCCTTCCCTTCCCTTCCCTTCCCTTCCCTTCCCTTCCCTTCCCTTCCCTTCCCTTCCCTTCCCTTCCCTTCCCTTCCCTTCCCTTCCCTTCCCTTCCCTTCCCTTCCCTTCCCTTCCCTTCCCTTCCCTTCCCTTCCCTTCCCTTCCCTTCCCTTCCCTTCCCTTCCCTTCCCTTCCCTTCCCTTCCCTTCCCTTTCTCTCCCCATCAATGGATAAAAGTTGTTGTTTAGAGAAAGATATAAATGCAAGCTTAGTTTCTTTGAAAACATTCACTGTTTTCTGAAGGCTCTGGTTTAGGAAATGTTTGTGTTGCAGTTGGCTTGATTTGGGCCTGGCTGACAATAATGTCAGCACATGAAATTCAATTAACTCTGTAAAATAAGGGTCTACCTTAGTTACAAAATCAGATGAGTAGCTTGATCATAAACAACCTGGTAATCACAGTGGAAGTTGCCAACTAACAAGAAATTTCCCAACAAAAGGTGTAAATGGAGCAAAAGATAGGTGAAAAATTGACCCCATAAGAGAATAGTTCTGGATGATGGTCAAAGATCAATGAGAAAAAATGGAAAAATATTAAGAACGCCTATGAGCTAGAGACCTGAGATGAGGTGTTAAGTGAACTGATCAAAGAACAATGGAAAGCCAATACAGCTGAGGAAGAAAGCTGAAGGAAAACCTTTCCTTCAAGGGAGCATTATCAGTGACTGCTTAGTGAGATGTATGAAATTGTATACTGTGATAAGGGTGACTCTCTTCTACCCACAAGGAGGAGGAGCATGTAGTGATCCTGACAGAAAGACAGTTGTGCATCAAGGAATTAGTGATCCACACGTAACCTGAGTAGTTACAGTGAACCTGAGTAGACACAGGCCTGTGCGTTGCTGCCCTGTACAACATGTATAGTGTGGACTTTGCACTGTGTGGTACTGCACAGATCCCGTAGCTACAGGATAAGCTTGGCCAGCTCAGCATAAATGGGGAGTTTGCAGGAAGCTCACACTTGGTAGCAGTGATTATAGCACCTTTGTGACCTTGCCTTTACCTAAAAGTACAGTGTGAAGTTCTCATGTGAGTATCCTTTAGGAATATAGACATTTTCTTGTAAGAAAAAGTACATACTACCTTGAATGACCAGAAGAGAGAGCTTCTCTCCACAGACAGAATATGTTCAGTGTGCTGTGAGAAAACACATCTAGGCTTCATCCAGGGTGTCCATGAATGCAGGGTGTCCAGCACATGGAGGAACATAAGATTTGTCTGCTGGCTTTATTCATCTTACACTACAGAGCTGTGTACTGAAAATCATTACAAAGTATGAAAAAGCAATATTCATGATATTTGAAGCAGGGAAATGAAAACTCAAATGCAATAAAATCCAGCTGTTCACTGCAATTCAGGACTCACATGGAGCCCTAATGCAGGTTTAATCTTTAGTCTTCAAGTAGTTTTATAAATAACTGGATAGTAGAGACTATAAGCTTGCTTAATATTTTGAGCAATAATTATATATTGATTGGGTAGTTAAAATAAAACCATGAAGAAGAACATTTTCATCTCAATTAGAATTTCAAGATAAAGATTTTATAGAATATAAAGCCTTAACTTATAATACCTACAGATGCTTGCAGTTTATGTGACCACCCCCCCCCGCCCCCCCCAACACACACACAAAAACACACATTTATATTTCAATATTTCAACTTTTAGTAAGACATAGAATTCCTTGCTTTGTTAAACATTTTTGTTGTTGTTTTTGGTGGGGTAGGGGGGTAGGGGAACAATGAAGTTCTGAGTCACACTCTTATGTTGATGTATCTACTACTAGCACAGTAGCAGTGAATCAGAATCATAGAATCATTAAGGTTGGAAAAAACCTTCGGGATCATCTGGTCCAACCATCACCCCCTACTACCAGTATCACTCACTAAAACATGTCGCTAAGAACCACGTTCAACCTTTCCTTGAACACCCCCAGGGATGGTGACACCAACACTTCCCTGGGAAACCCATTCCAATGTCTGACTACCCTTTCTGAGAAAATGTCTCTTAATTTTTAACCTAAACCCTCCCTGGTGCAACCTGAGGCCATTACTTCTAGTCCTATCTCTAGTAATCTGCGAGAAGAGGTTGACCCCCAGCTCTCCACAACCTCCTTTCAGGTAGTTGGAGAGAGCAATAAGGTATCTCTCACCAGAGCAGAGTACAAGGGGACAATCACCACCCTGGTCCTGCTGGCTACACTATTCCTGATACAAGCCAGGATGCCCTTGGCCTTCTTGGCTACCTGGGCACACTGCTGGTTCCATGATGTTTAGGTAATGCTAATGTTATAAATGACCTGTATAACCAGTTTTAAAACACTTTATATATATGTATAAAAATGCTTGCAATCTGAAGAACTATACAGTAATTTTTGGATCCAAGAAACTAAGTAGCTCTTGAATTTTCTTCCTTCCTCCACATGAAATAAAATAAGTGACTCTGACCTTTTTTTTTTTTTTTTTTCCTTTTTTATGGATTTCACTACCTCTCTTCCGTATTAAAGAATTTGTAGAGGCTAAGTCTTCAAAGACATCACTAAACTAATGAATAATTTCTGAATATCCAAAGCAGATTACAAGAGGAGCTGCTGAAGTCATTACTTACAGGAGGAACCCAGTCAGAAATAGTTCATTTGTGCATTTGTGCAAGTTACTATAACAAATTACTTGAATGAAATAATGATATAATAAAATATGAGCACAACCAAATCTTATTTTTAAACCTTCTAAAATTCTACAAATTAACACACATACACACACACATATATATAAGATTGTGATATAAGGACTATTTGGTGTTCATTCTAAATGATCTTTGAAGTCATCTAATGTCAAGGTAATATAAAATATTTATATATATATATATATATATATATATATATATATATATATATATATATATATATATATATATAGGTTTTCCATTTATTGTTTTCAAACCACATTTTTCCTTTTGTCAGTAAACAACATGGATTCTTTGGACAGTTAATTATTGCAAAGACTGAGGAAAGAGAGCCTCATGCTTTCACAACCAAGACCCATAAAATGAAAATGTAAAGTCAAATGTCCCATTTAATACAATCAAAGAATTAATGGAAAAGTGCAATGACTATAAGCCAGAGTAATCATTATATCCAAATGAATACATGGTATAATATCCCCAGCTACATCTGGAGTGCTGATTTCATTTTAAAATGTGGTTAATGATGTTTATTAGGGATTTTGTAAATGTCTGTCTTCAGAAAAATAAAGAAGTGATTGAAAAAATGTCAGGACATTCTTAATTAAAATATATGTCCAATGTATTAACTCTGAAAATTTTATTTTAAATATTAAACTTCATAAAGTACATCACTAAATAGAAAAAAGACCTCCAAATAGAGGTCAGAAAACGTGCCCAGAAATAATTTTACCTTCTGTAGGTTGCAGTATAAACCGTAAAGAGAAGATACTGTATATTTACTTATAGCTTCTATATATTAGCTGTATAGCTATATATTTACTATGTATTAGCATTAAGCAGTTGATTAATGCTGCTTGATTAAAAAGTTGATTAATGATTAAAGAGGCACAGGATATGGATTTTGGAGTTCCAATTTCCAATATAATCCTTCCCATAAATGCATGAAAAACATAAATTTACATTTGGTTAGATTCAAGAACTTACTTCTAAAATAACAATAATTTGTGTTTTCTTCTTCAGCCATTCTCTGTAAACATGACTATGACACATATTAGAAATTTTGATCACAGTTAATACAGTGTAGACAAAAGTTACTGGCTATGGAACAACTCAATTTCATTTTAATACTAAATATTACTGAGCCTAAAAGTAAGATATAGACATCAGACACAGACATCATATAGACATCAGACAACTCATAAGAATATCTGCCTAGGATGTTCAGTCTCCTGAAGAAAAAAAAAACATATGATGTAGTCACCTTCATAAGAACAAGCTGAGTTACATTCTGACAAGTCACTTCTTCCACTTACTGTAAATCTGTCTTTAGAGTAGTAAATGCAGCAACAAGCTCAGATGTAGACCTCTGCGATATAGACGTACATTTAGAAAGATGAATCTCAGCCCCGTATCCGTGCTATGGCAAAACACACCTGCACTGAATCTGTTTTATTGTCTTTTTGTTCATGGCAAGAGACATGATAAAATCTTTCTTAACAAATAATTGAAATAGCCTATTCCTAAAGTTGTCTATAAGCCAGTGCTGTCCTTATTGCAAGCAATACTTGGATGAACCAAGCACTGATTTATCTTGTTCCTGTCCTCGCTGTTGAATAGGTGCAGATGCACATCATCATGATTTTTTGATTTTATTTTTTTTTTTGTCATACCTTAGGATTATCTGAATAGCCTTGTTTTGGAAAACAAAACAAAACAAAAACAAACAAATCAAACCAGATTCAACAGTCTTCCAGAGTTAACTTTTCTGCTTTTCAGCCTTATGATAACACGAATTCAGAAGCAATACAAAATAAACCTAGTCCATGGTCTAAACTGATTTTCTTGTTGGGTCAGAGACATTGTTGTTATTATTATTATTATTACTATTACTATCACTATTATTATTATTATTATTACTATTACTATTATCAATAGTTGAGGGGCAAGACATTGGTTAACCCAACACCTCATATCATCTAATATAAATTTTGCATATTAAGTTGGTTATCTAAAGCTAGTACATTTTAGACTCCTTTGAATGGCAATAGATAAAAATGATACCTCCAAAACTGGTTCATCTGATTTTACAAGTGATGCTTCTAACAGCTGACACATCAATCAACTTTTTAGGTGACTATTTCTCCAAACTGATTATATCAGGAAAACAAAATCCTAACCTCAAGTCTTAGATGACTAGAGTTAGGTAAAATGAGTCCTGCATACTGAAAAATTATTATTTATTATTATTATTATTATTATTATTATTATTATTATTATTATTATTATTATTATTATTATTATTATTATTATTATTATTATTATTATTATTATTATTATTATTATTATTATTATAGTGCTTTCCTGCCCCAAATTTCCTCACCTTGATTGAAGGCAGAAGGGACAGAAGAGAGGACAAACAACTTTCAGGTAGAAGAGAGGCTGTAGACTTCAGAGAGAAATACTTTGAAAGAGACAATTTTTTCAGTTTGACTAAAAGAAGACTCAGCAGATAAGGTGTGCTGTCAAACCTAGATGCTGCAGAGTGTACTGGTTTTGGCTGAAATATAGTTATTTTTCACTGAAGCCACCCGAGGGCGCCGCCAGGACCCGGCAGCCTTTGCGAGGGCGGCTGACAGGGCGTGGGCAGAGGCAGCAGTGCCCAGGCCGTAGAAAGGCAGCCCCTGGGGAGGGCAAGCAACCAGGATTGCAGCGACCAGGGCGGGTAAACGGAGCGAGGCGTGTCAGTCAGGGCGTGATGCGGCAGCTGTCGCAGGCAGGGCGAGCGGGGAGGGCAGAGGATCCGTTGCTGTTACCGGCTACCTCCCAGACAGCAACCCCAGCCACCACCAGGTGGCAACCCCAGTTACTACGAGGTGGCAAGCACTCGCTAAAGGTGGCGCCAAAATGGCTGTGGCGACCTAGACTGACTGTGGGCCCGAAGATGCCACTGTTCAGGTCTCGGGCTGCAGGGGGTGCCTGGCCCTGTCACTGCCAATGGTGAGTGACAGAGAGACTGCCTGCATGGGGTGCAAGCAGGTGGAGGATCTGATCAGCCTGGTGACCGAGCTCAAGGAGAAGGTAGAGAGATCAAGGACCATCAGGGAGTGTGAGCAGGAGTTAGACCAGTGGAGTCACTCCCTGCCATGCTTGAGAGAAAGGTACTAGGGTGACACACTGGCAGGCAGAGGGAGGGGACCTGAGAGATGAAGAGGAATGGAAAGAGATCCCTGCTCAGCATCACAGGTGAGCTCCCTCCCTACCTGTCTTGCCTCCCCAGGTGCCCTTATGCAATAGGTTTAAGGCCGTGGAGCTCAAGGGACAGAATGGTGAGGATGTGGGGACAAAGTCCACACAGAAGACTGTCTAGGGCAAGGAAGTTGACTCCACATCTCAAGTCTTCCTCCACCAAGAGGGAAAGGAGGGTAATGGTCAATGACTCCCTTGTGAAGGGAACATAAGGCCCCATTTGTAGGCTGTACCCTACGAGTAGGGAAGTCTGCTGCCTACCTGGCGCCTGGGTCAGGGACATTACAAGTAAACTTCGTGACCTTATTCATCCTTATGATTATTACCCCTTAGTGATAATTCAGGCCGGCAGTGATCAAATTGCTGAGAGAAGCCTGAAGGCTATCAAAAGGGACTTCAGGGGACTGGGGCGGTTACTGGATGGAGTGGGTGCACAGGTGGTGTTTTCCTCTGTCCCTTCAGTGGTAGGGAGGGATACTGAGAGGATTTGGAAAGCCCATCTGATTAATACATGTCTGAGAGGCTGATGCCATCGCAGAAAATTATTATTTTTTTGATCATGGGGAGTTTTACTCATAACCTGTCCTGATGGGTGCTGATGGGTCCCACCTGTCACAAAGGGAGAATCAGACTCTAACCCAGGAGCTGGCAGGGCTCAAGAGGGCTTAAACTAGGTATGAAGGAGGGTGGAGGGGGAAATGAGGTTCAATAGATATGAGCCTGAGGGAGCAGTCCCAGGGTTGAGGGTGAGGGCAATGGCACCACTGAATTGCATCTACACCAATGCACACAGCATGCGCAACAAACAGGAGGAGCTGGAAGCCATTGTGTGGCAGGCAAACTATGACCTAGTTGCCAGCACTGAAATGTGGTGAGACCACGCTTATGGCTGGAGTGCTTCAATGGATAGTTACAAGCTCTCAGAAGGGACAGGTAACGAAGGAGGGGCAGTGACATGGCTCTCTGTATTAGAGAGTGTTTCGATGTTGTTGAAAATGGGGTTGGGAATGAAAAGGTAGAGTCCTTGTGGATAAGGGTCAGGGGGTTGGCCAACAAGACCGCCAAACCAGGATGAATAGATGGATGAGGTGTTCTGTAAGCAGCTGGTGGAAATTGTTCAATCACCAGTGCTTGCCCTCATGGGGGACTTTAACTTCCCAGACATATGCTGGAAATACAGTACAGCCCTGAGGAAGCAGTCTAGAAGATTCCTGGAGTGCATGGAAGACAGGTTCCTGACTCAGCTGGTTAGAAAGCCTACCAGAGGGGGTGCCCTGCTAGACATGCCATTCATGAGGGACTGGTGGGAGATGTGGTGGTAGGAAACTGTCTTGGGTAGAGCGACCATGACATGGTGGAGTTCTCTATTCTTGGTGAAGTCAGGAGGAGCGTCAGTAAAACTTCAACCTTGGACTTCTGGAGGGCAGACTTTGAATTGTTCAGGACGCTGATAGAGAGGGTCCCTTGAGAATCAGTCCTGAAGGGCAGAAGGGTCAAGGAAGGCTGGACACTCCTCAAGAAACAAGTCTTAAAGGTGCAGGAGCAGGCTGTCTGCATGTGCTGTAAGATGAGCCGGTGGGAAAGACTGGGGTGGCTGAACAGGGAACATTTGCTGTGTGTTCAGGAAAAAAAAAAAAAAAGTTTGTCTGGTGGAAGAAGGGACAGGCAACTCAGGCAGAGTACTAGGAAGCTGTGGGACCCATGGGCTGCTGGGGGAACAGCCTGCTCCACCAGGGGCCTCTGCACAGTCTACAGGGAATTTCTGCTCTGTCACCTGGAGCACCTCCTGCCCTCCTTATTCACAGACCTTGGTGTCTGCAGGGCTCTTTGTCACTCCTCGCTCTGCCAGCCGTTGTTGCACAGCACTTTTTTTCCCTTTCTTAAATCTGGTCTCACAGAGACACAAAAATCAACATGTCTCACTGGCTCAGCTCTGGCAAGCAGTGGGTCCCTTTGAAGTCAGCTGAAACTGATCTGACATGGGGCAGTTTCTGGACTCTTCTCACAGAAGCTACCCCTGCAGCCCCCCTGCTATCAGAACCATGCTACATAAACCCAATACACCTTTTTGATTCTCTCACCCATCCTACTATGGGGAAAGTGAGCCAGCAGCTTTGTGGTGCTTAGCTGCTTACTGCAATTACACCAGAACACAGAAGAAACTGATAATTTCAAAACAGTTACCCATGACTTACCCGAACAAGGAACAAATACACAAAACAAAGTGATTCAGAACAGGACTTGATTTAGGATTTTCCTCTTTATAACCTGTATTTCATTCTGAGAACAGAACAAAAGTCAAACTCTAAAGGCTATTTTTAAAATTGTTTTAATATTTTATTTGCAAACATATAAATATTGCATTCTTTTGTAAGCTGAAATAGGAATCTTCCTGTAATGTCTGACTGGAATTAGAAGACTTAGCTTTCTTACTTATAGATGTGTCAGTCTACAACCACAATTTTATAAGTCATTAAAATACTGTAGCAACTTCCATAATTCCCTCTTCTTTTTATAGTCAAGCTACAGTATGCTAGGTTAATAACGGTTTGATCTCTTACTCTCAGAATTCATTACAAGCTATTCCCTATTGTCATTATAAAAGATCGGTCTTGATACCTAACATGCTGAAAAATTGTAACTTTATATTCAAAATACACAGAAAGATATTCTTCCGATTGACTAAGGCATTTTTGTTTGTTTGTTGTTAGTTTTTTCCCTTCCAGTTCTGAGAGATTACTCTGGCTTTGAAATCTACTGAGAGAGTATTAAATAAATAAATAAATAAATAAAATAAAATAAAGGCATTAATTCTAAAAAAATATTTTTAAAATATGTGATTTTACTGACCATTAATAAGAAAGAAGGGAAGAAGAAGAACAACAGCAACAAAGGATAAAATCAAAGACTACCCTAAATGTCTTCAGGTAATCTTACATGTCATTTTTTCTGTGCCTGGAAATACATATACTTGCACAGATATTTTTTGCCGTTCTATGTATATCTGTTGGTCCTCTTCACATGTAAATTTATAAGGTTATGCATCAGCTTCTGCAATTACTATTTTTCTTTTTGTGTGCAGAATTTTCCCTGTGTCCCATAACTAAGTTTCCTTTCAAGTCTGGGATAAGCCTATGCTTGGTAAGTGCCACTCTGACTCCGTTCCAAATTCAAATATCTTCATTGTCTGCAATGTAGACTAACACATATGAGTTAGGGGACCAGTCACCCACTATATAGTATGGAGATAAGGGGACAGTTCAATTGGTAAAATAGATGAAGGTTTATAGGAAATTAAAATTTAGTCTTCTTATTCCACCTGAATGACTATATATGTAACTATTTATTGATTCTCAAAGCAGATACATGAATCCAGACTTCTAACTGCATTAATCATGTCCTTAATCCAATCCCTGTTTGTGTTGTGTCTACGTTTCTGTACTCAGAAACATTACTATCTCTCATAAAATATAAAAAGAGCTTTAAAATACAAACTTTCACTCAAAGAGACAATGATATCTGCAGATACATGATAACTTTGAAAGAATTTTAAGGCAAACCTCTGTGAAGTGTTACAGATATCTGCAGTGGTACCTGTAACAGGTGGTACAGGTATATGTGGTCATACTTGTAACACAGGTGGTACAGGTACCTTGGATAGCAGTGAGACACCCACCCAACTGATCCTTTGTTCCCCCTCCTCAGCAGGACAGGGAGAGAAAATGAGATAAGAAAGTCATGGCTCAAGATAAAGATGGGGAGGACACTTACCAATTACCATCATGGGTAAAAAAGACTGAACTTGGAGAAAATTGATTTGAATTAATGCCAGTTAAAAATAGACTAGTATGGTGAGAAACAAAGTCAACAACTAAAACATCATCCTACCACCCAGCCCCTTCTTCCCAAGCTCAACTCTACTCCTTCGTATCCACCTCTTCCCTACCACAAGTGATGGAGTAACTTGTAATGGGTAATGTCGGTTGTGGTCAGTCAATAACAGTTCGCCTCTGCCACACCTTCCTCTTCACATTTTTTCCCTGCTTCAGTGTGGATCCTTCCTATGGACTATAGTCCTTAAGGGAATATTCACCTTCTGCAGCAAGGGGTCCTCCACAGGCTACAGTGTAAACATCTTTGGTGTGGTCCTCTCCATGGGCTGCATGGAAATACCTATCTTTCTGTGAAGATCATGTAGTTCCAACCCCCTGCCACAGGAGGGATGCCACCCACTTGATCGCATTGCCCTGGGACTCCTCTAACCTGGTCTTGAACACCTCCAGGAATAGGGCACCCACAACTTCTCTGGGCAGCCAGTTTCAACTTTACCACTCTCTGAGTAAAGAATTTCCTCCTAACATCTAATCTAAATCTCCCCATCTCTAAAATAAATAAATTAAAACATAAAAAGTTGTTTTTTTTTTTTTTAAAGTTGCTCTCCATCTTGAGCCCTCCTTAAATACTGAAAGGCCACAGTGAGGGTTCCTGGAGCCTTCTCTTCTCCAGGCTGAATAACTCCAGCTCCCTCAGCCTTTCTTCACAGGGGAAGTATTTCAGTCTTTTGATCTTTGTAATGCTCCTCTGGACATGCTCTAACAGCATATCTCTGCTGTTAGCTCCATGTCTTTCTTGAGTAGGAGTCCTCACATCTGAATGCTGTACTGCAAGTAAGGCCTCAAGAGGGCAGAGCAGAGGGGGACAATCACCTCCCTTGACCTGCTGGCCGTGCCTCTTCGATGCAGTCCAGGATACAGTTGGCCTTCTGGGCTGCAAGTGTGCACTGATGGCTCACGTCAAGCTTTTCATCTACTGAAACCCCCAAGACCTTCTCTACAGGGCTACTCTCAATGAGTTCTTCTTGTTGAACCTCACCTGGACTTGTTGAATGTACGTTCACATGGGCTCACTTCTCAAGCTCGTCCAGGTCTGTTTGGATGACATTCCTGCCTTCTGTTGTACCAACTGCTCTACTCATACTCACTGAGGGTGTGCTGAGGCTGCACTTGGGACCAACAGCATTGGTCGCAAGACAGACTTTTCCACAGTCTGCATGGAATCTCTTCTTGGTAGCATGGATCCCCTCCTCCACCTCCCTCTTTGATCTTGGTGCTTCATCTTCTGTTTCTCTCTCTGTTCTTTCCCCCTCCCTCCTCTCTCTCTGTAGCCATTTTCCCCGTTGTTAAATATGTTTTCCCTGAGGCACCAACAACTTGGCTGCTGGTCTTAGCTGTGTCTTGTTGTGGGTATCTTGTAGCCTTCAGGAACAAGTAGTGTCTGGCATGTGTCAGCCTCTGGCCATTTCCCACAGAGGTGATCCCCATGGTCCCACTGCTACCAAAACTTTGCCACATTCACCCAATATAGTTTAACAATGGAATTTTAACCTGTCCACTAAACAACACCTAACCATGAATCTTGTATGCCAAGAGGAACAGACAACATACATTCTGATTGTAAAACACATAGAGAAAGCCCTGTTGCTTCCAGAGAGGAAGGAAATATTTTTTTCACTTGTATTCCAGCTGAGGACAGTGAAGATATTTGGGGTTACATCTGTGCATTTTTAGAAAAAGCTTTACATTTACAAATGATATGATCATCCATTCACATTAAGACAGTCACTAGGTGTTTGTGAATAAATGCTGTCAGCATTGAAGAGTTTTTCCAACTATAAAAATAGGACAATTCTTACACTAGGATTATAGTTACATAGGTTAGGTTTTCTGTAGTCTGAACTGTGTTAGATTGCTTGAAAGAAAGAACAATGTTCATGGCTGTATCCCCATCTTTTTTTTTTTAATTATTTTTTTGTTTTGTATGTGTGTGTGATTGAGAAGAGACTGAATAAGATTTTAAAACTAAGGAAGTTCGTTAAGGATATAGTAGTACATTCTAATCTTGGAACTATGTGAATATTTTCATTACATCTAGGATAGGTCCTTTGTCTTATATTCTCCCTTCATTCTGTCTCTTTTTTGGTCTTCCTTATGTAGAAAATATTCTCTGTATTTTTTGCCCTAACTGAATGCAGTTTCATTCTTACTGCTGGCTGTTTCTTCTTTCCATGGTTTAAAAATTTAATGTTCTCATTAAAAAAAAATAAAATCTAAGACCCTGATGATCTGAAAGTGCAGTCAGTGAATTGTTGGATTTATTTTTTTTATTTTTTCATACCCTTTCCCCCTTGAACAGCAATCAAGGCCTTGGCTTGACCTATTCACCTGCTTGATTTTAGTTTTTGTAACATACCTGCCGTATTTTGCCCTGTTAAAGAAAGCAAGGTCAAGTTTTGTACATACTTAGACACAGAGTTATAGCAGACTGTGTTGATCCTTAGCTTCTGTGAAAATGGTAGCCCATGAGGCACTGATGTGAGTTATGTGTCCTACATGAACTCAGCCTCCTATCTGATATAAATGTGACCTCAGTGCTCTGCTCAGCACAGTTGGATGTGCATTAATGAACACTTGGACATGACTGGACTGTTACAGACAAAGAACAAGTACCTATTATATTCATAGTTGTCAGGTTATGCATAATAGAATAACAAATTAATTAAATTAATTAAATTTTCCAGGAGGCTAAGGCCATAAAGAGGTAACTATGACTAATGCCAGCTATTATCCATTTGGATGCTCTTGAATCTCTTTAGACTGATATATTCTCTCTTCTCTCTCTCTCTCTATATATATATGCGTATATATGTATATGTATCATGCTCTTGCTTTGTTACCTTGCTTTAAATTCTAGTATGGAATTCAGAAATATACTCACACTGCAGATAAAATTATAGTGTGAGGCTCCCTGCTAAAGGAAACTTCAGCAAAACTGTATTTATTTCCAATATCCATTCAGATTTTGAAATCCATAAAGTGACCTTTGATTTACCCTTTTTATTTTCATGTGCAGAACAGTCTCTTAATTCTTCCACTAAAGCATTAGAAACATACCAGTCCAGTTGTATTTTATGTAGTTCTGCGAAGAACTTGACTAGAATGCCTGGTCAAATTTGTACCTTTTTTGCATTTCCACTTTTCTTCTGCCAATATCCTTTGAATTATTTTTAAGGTGGATAGGAATTGTATATAACTTTTATATAACTCTACTATGGGCTCCTCTCCATAAGCTGCAGGTCCAACCTGGAGTCTGCTATGGAGGCTTTCCATGGGCTGCAACTTCCTTGAGGCTGCATCCACCTGTTCCACCATGGGCAGGGTTCCACGGGGACAGTTCCAACAGGGAGCAGTATTGATATGTGCTCTGCCGTGGGACCCATGAGCTGCAGAGGGACAGCCTCTTTCACCATGTTTCTCTCCACTGGCTACAAAACTTGTGCTCCTGTGCCTGGATCATCTCTTCCCTCTTCATTGACCTTGGTATCTGAAAAGTTTTCTCTCAGATTTTCTCATACCTCTCTCCCAGCTCCTGTTGTGCAGATTTTTTTTACCCTTTTCTTAAATATGTTCATACAGAGACACAAACACCGTTGCTCATTGGCTAAGCTTCTGCCAGCAGCAGGTCCCTTTTGGAGGCATTGAGGATTAGCTCTTTTCTAACACGGGACAGCTCCTAGCCTCTTCTCACAAAGGCTACTTCTGCAGGCCCTCCCCCTGCAAACATTGCCACATAAAAACATTATGACCCCAATTTGTTCCTCTTCTTCCTCCCCCCTCCCATGGGTTTGCAAAACTCCACATTCCCTACTCCCTGCCAATCTAAGTCTTCTTGGTTCACAGTCTTACCAGTTGCAAGGTTCATTCCTCCTGGAAACAGCACCTGTATCTTGTTAGACCACCAATAAGTGTGACTGGGATGTTTGTTTCCTGTAATTGTCTCCCACCTTAGAAATTCTCAATGAGATAACCACACTAGAATAAACATTTATACACTCTCACATGCTCTCTTAAGTTCACATTGATTGACCAGACCTGGTTTCCTTCACTGCTTCCCTTTCTTATTATACTTTCTTGTTTGGAAAAAGTCTTTGACAAGGTACCCTTCTACATACCCTTATAGTTTATATGTTAATTTTAAATAACAGATAAAATTTAAATGGCTTAGGTGGATGTGTTCCAGTTGGTTTAGTATAACAATAACCTCACATGCCTGCTAAGCTCCATTTTGTTTTCTTAAGATTTTTATCTCTGCTAAAACACTTAAATTGGTGGAAATATAGCCTTAGAAATTAAATCTTATTTTCAGACATGGAGTAGTTTTCTTTAAAAAGTGAAACTCTTCTGATCTGAGAACTTATATCTGTACTTATATAATTAATATTAAACTTGAGGAGCCCTACTACCTCATGTCCTGCATCTGCAAACCATCTACAACAAACCAAACCAACCAACCAACCAATCAACCAACCAAAACAAACAAACAAAAAACACTTTTTTTTCTTTTATTGTGTTTCAAATTCAAAATTTCTTTTGTAAGTCAAATACTGCTTGTTATTTCCCTTAGAGTGTTGCATACAAATGACAAACAAAGGGCTACTGTGTATGTAGACGGTGGTTTTGATCAATATTGTAGCTAGTGATAAAATAGCATGTTCACTTCGATGACATCCTAAATATCCTCTGTCAAAAATATATTGAATTTAACTAGAGAGGAAAAATATAATGTATAGGAATAGCTAATCTTTAAATGAAACTTTTGATTGTGTGCTTTGAAATGTAATGTAATTTCAGCTTCGACTGGATGTCAAAACTGCAAAAATATAACCCACTCTTCCATTTTATTTGTAACATATACATTTGATATAGTCTGTGTTATCAACTCCAGACATTAAAAACTCTGAGTCAGCCTTCTCAGAAACAGATGCTTGGTTCAGTACTTTTTTTCTCAAAGGAGAAAACACTGACTAGTAGGAAATGAATGATCTTGTGGTCTTAGGCTTACTAGGCTTACTTAAGAGAGATTATTTATTTATTTATATATTTATTCATTTATTTATTTAGAATTTTGGCATTTAAAGGACTGTCTTTGCTTTTCAATTCTACTCAGTCCTTAATATTACTAAGTAGTATTTCTGACCATGTATCATAGAGTATGCAGGGCTGTATGCAGGAGATTACTCAGGCTGTCCTATAGCTAAAAAAGACTCCCCTAAATGTGGTAACTAGAACCAGACTTCTCAGTATTTTTAGATATAACTGAAATAGCTGTTAGAATCTTATATCTTCCCCCTTTTTTAACAGTGAATTTTAAGCCTATTTTTAATACATTTATGACTCAAGCTGTCAAGATTTTCTCAACATGAAAAAAATCAACAATAGTATTAATTTATCACTGTGGCTGTTAGAATTTCTTGTGGATGTTGATAAAACTGCATTATTTCTGTTCAATCTTCTAAATTAATTGGTAAGGAAAGAATGAGACAAAGACATATTTTGTTATGAAGAACAAAAATTGCTGTATTTTCATTATGTAACATTTTACTGAAATACAGAAATATTCTTTGGGAATACACCATGAACCAGGATTTAGAAGATCTGGAGTGAAATGTATTATCCAGTCGGTAAAACTGGGGTCTTGAAACATATTTTTTCTATATATATTCCATGTATGTGCTCTCCTTAAAGAAATTCTGGATATAAAGAATAGGAATAACACCTTTTACTTTAGAACCTAGATTGATAGTTATTTTTAAACATTATTAATCTCTCTGGACTTCTAGACTTGAGAACTGCAGTAATCGGAGGCCATATTAATCATCATTTTCAGATTTTGTGTTTCTGTGCGTAGGCCCAGTAGAATAAGTTTAGTTGCATCCAGAGGAGGTATAATTTTGATCCATTGTTACTTATGAATAGCTCTGCTTCTTAATTTGAAGTTGACATAATCAGGCCTTAAAAAACTTCTGAACTGCAAAATTCCATTCTTTTGATGAAACTTAAAGTTTCATGAAAAATATCAGTTTTGTTTGGCTAGAGCTATTTCCTACAGACATATGTTTATTAATGATTTATCATGTGTACATGTTGAATTTTGTATTAGA
This sequence comes from Anas acuta, assembly GCF_963932015.1. Lineage (NCBI taxonomy): Eukaryota > Metazoa > Chordata > Aves > Anseriformes > Anatidae > Anas > Anas acuta. The sequence goes on along the minus strand of NC_088979.1, from coordinate 49,010,893 downwards.
TATTGCCTTATTTTGATAGAAATAATTATCAAGCTGACAGTTCCAAACAAAACCTACCTGGTCATATATTTTAGAAATTTTTAATGCTAAAAAAATATAATTTGTTTTCTCAGGTCCTCAGTATTCTCTCAGTCTTACTAAAAATCTATACTGACACTTTAATGAGTTTAACAATAAGGAATTAGCTGGATGGTTGTACTCAAAGAGTTGAGGTCAACAGCTCAATGTCCAAGTGGAGATCAGTAATGAGTGATATTCCTTGGGGGTCAGTATTGGGACTGACACTATTTGACCTCTCTGTCAGTGAAATGGAAAGTGAAATTGAGTGCACCCTCAGCAAGTTTGCTGATGACACTAAGATGTGTGCTGCAGTTGACATGCTGGAGGGGATGCCATACAGAGGAATTTTAACAGGCTTGAGAGGTGGTCCTGTGTGAACCTCATGGGGTTCAACAAGACCAAGGGCAAGGTCTGGTATTTGGGCCTTAGCAATCCCCCCAAAAAATACAGGCTGAGCAGAAAATGGGTTGAGAGCAGCCCTGAGAAGGACCTGTTGATGTAGGTTGAGGAGAAGTTCAACATGAGATGGTAATGTGCATTTGCAGCCCAAAAAGACAACTGTATCCTATACTGCATCAACAGAAGTGTGGGCAGCAGATCAAGGGAGGTGCTTCTCTCCCTCTGCTCTTCTCCTGTGAGACCCCACCATGAGTACTATGTTCAGCTCTGTCCCCAGCACAAGAAGGACATGGACCTGTTAGAACAAATCGAGGAGGGCCACAAGGTTGACCAGAGGACTGGAGCACCTCTCCTATGAAGGCAGCCTGGTAGAGTTGGGGTTGTTCAACCTGGAGAAGAGAAGGCTCCAGGGAGACCTTACAGCAGCCTTCCACTACCTAAAGGGGGTCTAAAGGAAAGCTGAAGGTGGGGGGAGGGATGATGACACTTTTTGTCAGGGATTGTAGTGGTAGGACAAAGAGTAATGGTTATAAACTAAAAAAGGGTAGATTTAGATTATCTAATCTAAAGGAAGATAGATAAGGAAGAAATTTGTTACTTGGAGGGTGGTGAGGCACTGGAACAGGTTTCCAAGAGAAGCTCTGAATGCCTCATCCCTGAAATGTTCAAAGCCAGCTTGAATGGAGCTTTGAGCAACCTGATCTAATGGGTGTCATACCTGCCCATGACAGGTGGGGAATGAATCAGATGGTCTTTAACAAAAATTCCAACCTAAACCATTCTATAATTCTATGATTCTTGAATGAACTGTTTACATATATATGTATAGAAAGCTGCTCCTGTTGATTTTAAATTATTTTAGTTCTGTTGCTACTCCTTAAAACATTCTACTTTACTGTTTAAATAGATATATTTTAGGCAAAAGAAGGAAATGCAGAGAGGTTCTACAGATACATTGGCCAGAAAAGAAAGACTATGGAGTGTGTAGCACCTCTGACAAATGAAGATGGAGAACTGGTAATGAGAAGATGTGGAGAAGGCAGATGTATTTAGATGTGATGTGCTTGTGTCTTTCTAACTTCCATGCACTTAGGTAAACTCTTTGTAACCTCACATGCCTCTAAGCAATTCCAATCAGTTCTAGTCTGCTAGGGTTGTGGTTTTATTTGTTGTTATTGTTTTGTTCTGCCTTTTTTTTTTTTTTTAACTTCTCACTGAAGTCAAGCCTATATTTACTTAGTAAAGAAAAAGCCCATCACCATTAAACTATTGTCATTTGCTGTACTCAACTCTGTTATTCATAAAATATAATGTAATTGTATGATTCTTTGTCTTCCCTTGTCAGTTGACAAGAGTAGAACAACCACTGTTACCTACATGGACTTCTGCAAAACCTTTAACATGGTCCCACATGACATTCTGATCTCAAAAATTGAGAGATATAGATTTGATGGGCGGACCATTCAGTGGGTGAGGAATTGGCTTGAAGGTCTCACTCAGAGAGTGGCGGTCAATGTCTCCATGTCCAGGTGGAGGCCAGTAGTGTCCCCCGAGTAGTGTCCCTCAGGGGTCTGTCCTGGGACTGGTACTGGTTAATATCTTTATAAATAACGTAGACAATGGGATTGAGTACACCCTTAGCAAGTTTGCAGATGACACCAAGCTGAGCGGTGTGGTTGACATGATAGAAGGGAGGGATGCCATTCAAAGGGACCAGAATAAGGTTGAGATTTGGGCCCACATGGACCTAATGAGGTTATACAAGTCTAAGTGCGAAGTGCTGCACCTGGTCCAGGACAATCCTGGATGTGAGCACAGGCTCAGTGTCTTCACTCATTGAGAGCAGCCCTGTAGAGAAGGACTTGGGGGTTGTGGTGGATGAAAATCTTGACACGAGCCAGCAGTGTGTGGTTGCAGCCCAGAAGGCCACCTGATCTAGTGGATACCATCCCTGCCTATGGCAGGGGGGTTGAAATTAGGTGATCTTTAAGGTCATTTCCAACCTGAGCCATTCTATGATTCTATGATTCTATATTTCTATGATTCTATGATAATGAAATCAATATATACCATATATGAGTATGGTAAGTAAGGATTCACTGTGCCAAACGGAATTAAGTAATTTCATTATCTGCCCAAAATATTCAATACTATTTACTGCTTTCTTAACTTCACCTTCATTTAAAGGACTTTACAGGTAGACTTGGAAGGCTTTATTCTAGAAAGCAACCTGATAGTAAAAATGTTTGTTCAGAAAGTCCCAGGATAACTTAGGTCCTTTAGAAAAGACACTCCCAAGTGTTAAAAGGAAGCTCTTAGATTGTTAACGGGAATGCTATTAGATTATTCTGTTCGTTCATTTCATCCTTATCTTGTACTGGCTTTGATGAACTTAATTAAAATACGAGGTATTCATGTTAACATAATATCTTGATACATATCAAATTAATGTTAATAGCTAATAATTCATTATTGTATTAGGTTCCCTATGAAGTCAACTTTACATTAACAATGAAAATAATTTGCAATTAGCATGTTATTATTCTATTTGGAAGTGTTGGTGAATATAGAAGATATTCATATGTAAATGATTCAAAATATTTTTCTAGACAATGTTGCACATACATTTTAGTGAGTATCATATGTAAATAGCACCTTTACTTACAGTTATGCAGGTAAGTATGTTACAGACTATTTTATCCTCTTCATTCTGTAAAAAATAAATAAAAACAAAAATCAGACAGACTGTATAAGAGGGATTAATATTCAAAGTTACCCTCCTAACTTCTAGATACATTCTATAATGACCTGATATTTGCTTGCTGTCTAAACCAGTGAGAGTATAGGACTGTGGTACTCAAGTCATCATTACATGTTTAACACATGCCTTATGGGAAATGTATTCCCTTCAAGAAAGGCCTCTCAAACAAGGTTAAATAGCCATATAAAGCTATTTAGTTGACCATATTGGTTCCTCAGTTTACACAAATGATGACTACAGGATTTAGTCGTCCACATTATTTACATTGCTATTGGAGACATTGTAGATACCTACAGGGTACCTACAAAGAAGTGGCAGATACAACATTGTACCTGAACTGTTCTTCAGCCACAACTGGAAGTCAGGCAGGACAGCTGAGCTGAAATAGCTCATGTATGTATCTGATTGAATGTACCCAATGGAGTCTGGAGAGTTCCTTAGCTGGCCAATGCTTCATATTTACTCCCAAACAAGACCTCTAACACATATACAGCCTATCAAATACACATAGCTATAGTAATTTATTGATGTAATACAGTAATTATAGTAGTCATAGTATTTTCTAATGCCTGCTCTGTTTGTATGTTATAATGATCCCAAATGTGAATTTTTATTTTTGTGTGCATGTGTGTTTATGCATATTTATGGTTGCTTTTTGTTTGCTTTTGTGATTGTTTTTATATGATGTTGAATTCGGGAAACATAACTTTTTTGTTACAAATGCATACATATCACAGAATCACAGAACGGTTAAGATTGGAATGGATCTCTGGATGTAATTTGGTCCTACCTTCTGCTCAAGAAGGGCCACATAGAGCAATTTGCTCTGGACCATGTCCAGGCAGCTTTTCAATATCTCCAAGGAGGGAGACTCCACAACCTCTCTGGGCAACTTGTTCCACTGCTCAGTCACCTGCACAGTAAAGAATTGTTGCCTGATGTTTAGATAGAAATTCTCGTATTCCAGTTTGTGCCCATTGCCTCTTGTCCTGTCACTGGGCACCACTGAAAAGAGCATGGGTTTGTCCTCTTCGTATCCTCTCTTCATGTATTTATGCACATTGATAAGATCCTTGGTAAGACTCCTCTTCTTCAACCTGAACAGTCCCAATTCTCAGTCTCTCCTCACAGAAGAGGTTCTCCAGTCCTTTGATCATCTTCTTGTCCCTCTTCTGGACACTCCCCAGCATGTCCATATCTTTCTGTAAGTTTGAGATTTCGTGTGTGTGTGTATGTAAGTTGTCATCATAGATTCATAGAATGGCCTGTGTGGAAAAGGACCTTAAAGATCATCTAGTTTCAACCCCCCTGCTCTGGGCAGTGTTGCCAACCACTAGACCAGGCTGCCCAGAGCCACATCCAGCCTGCCCTTGAATGCCTCTAGGGATGGGGCTTTCATAACATCTCTGGGCAACCTGTTCCAGTGCCTCACCACCCTCTGAGTGAAAAACTTCCTCCTAATATCTAACCTAAATTTCCCGTCTTAGTTTAAAACCATTCCCCCTTGTCCTATCACCATCAACATATATAAACAGGCATTTTACTCTTCCATTTCCAGAAATACTCCTGCTGGTAAATGCTACCCACTAGAAAAATAAATAAATAGATAAATAATCCAATATATCAAATATTGTATTGTAAAAATCAGCCACTTGCTTTATTTAGATGATTTGGCCAGCTGAAATAATCCATATAATGAATTATTAGTCTCTTAGTCAGAACATCCTGATAAAGACTAAAAACAGACATGCAGTCAAAATGTTTTTGGTAGGAAGTCCAGAGTTGGGTTCAGATTTCTCTATTGGATTCTTTTATTCTGTTGTTTCATAAAAATAAACTCATTTGCCTTTTTTTTTTTTTTTTTCTCTTCAGTTTTGTCCTTACAACTCTAATTTCTGGTCTCTAATATTTACTTTAAGGGGAAAGGAAGAAGGCTCTGGGGTGACCACACTGTGTGCTTTCAGTACTTAGAGGGGACTTATAAAAAAGGTGAAGAGTGACCCTTTGCTCAATCAGATAATGACAGGACAAGGCAGAATGGTTTTAAACTACAAGGTGGGAGATATAGTTAAGATGTTATGGAAATTCTTTACTCAGAGGGTGGTGAGGAATTGGAACAGGTTCCCCAGGAACAGGTTGTGGATGCCCCATCATCCCTGGAAGTGTTCAAGACCAGGTTAGATGAAGCCCTGACCAACCTGATCTAGTGGGTGGCATCCCTAGTTATGGCAGGGGTGTTGGAACTAGATGATCTTTGAAGTCCCTTCCAACCCAAGCTATTTTATGATTCTGTGTTACCCTTTTATCACCATCAGTTGTCTGTCTTGCTCTGATGGTGGCATAGTGTCAGGGTCATGTGCATAAAGCATTTGCACATTCTGTTTCATTGATAAAATGTGCCTTCATCATTTAATGTCTATTTGGAAGTTATTTCATTACACTGAAGTAATGCAAGGGAACGATAGTAAAATAGGCCCCCAGTTTTAATTGTTAGGCCATTCTAAATTGCATAGTATTCATGTAACAATTGTGCAATATTCTAAGTCCATTAATTTATGGACAAAACTTCAAAAGTTCATTTTTATTTCATCTGAAGTAATGAAGACATTCAGCTAAATCATAGCAGAGTGAGAACTATTATACTGTGATCAAAAACAAAGTAAGAGAGTCTGTTATATGAAAGGAAAGATAAAGAGCTTGTAAATGTGTTTATAGGATAATGAATTTAAAAGGCCAGAGAAAGTATATTGAGTTTTTCCTCCAGTTTTTTTTCTGTTCATAATCCATTTTTCCACTTTCTTTGTAACTTAACAAGATTTTTTCTAATTGCTCTTCACTCAATTTTATTCATTATGATTACTGCTACTTGGATTACTGTTTTAAGATTATGCTTGTATAAACAAAGTTGTAAAGTATTAGGGTTTCTAGTTGAGTTAAAGCATCTGTTATGTGAGCTAATGTTGCACATTTATGTAACAAGGAGAAAAAAAGAAGGTACCACATATAGTCAACAATTGTATCTTGAGTGTGCCCATTCTCATAAATATAAGAAGGACCAAGTGGAAACACCAGACTCCTGATAAGCCACCCAACATTAGTTCAGTCTTCAGCATTGTTTCAGATCCCTTCAAATGGCTCGTCCAAACAGATATATCCAGAACTAATTTTGAACAGACTGAATCTGGCTGTCTGTACTGTAGGGCTGGAGAACCCTTCCTATCCTTCTTTTATATAATGGCATGGACATTAACACTTCTCATAACAGTTACAATTTCTAACAGTCTTTCAAAGCATAATTAGAAAAAAAAATGTTTTGCTAATCTGGTAATAAATAAATAAATACATAGATAAATAAATAAAAATGTTCCGTTACAATTAGAGAGAAAGCATAAAGGCTAAAATCCAAAACTTCAGAGCTGTGTATTTTCTTCCAGTTGAATACTTTCTGTGGTATTCACTAAAAATATCTTTATTTCTCTATAATCCTGAGAAAGAGGATTTGGAACAGATATGTTCAAAACTACTATTGTATCAAAATAGTCACATTTATTTTTATTTGCTCACAAATAATCAATATTGTGTTTTATTTTAATTTAACCCTACATATATGGTATTTGAAAGTACTATTAGTAAGTTGTGTTTGTATAGAGATCACATTGAGGAAAACCTCATTTAGGGATATCAGCTAGCAGGACAAAGACTCCTGTCTTACAGTATATTTAGGACTTACTCAAGGTCCAAGACAGCTGTAAAGTGACCCTTCACCATGACAGCTATAAGGTGACCCTTCTTACTTTTTATTATTTCTCATATTCTTGTCTTGAAACTTGCAATTCAATCAATAAAATGTTAAAAATAACAACAAAAAACACAAACCAAACAAACCAAACAAAAACATTGATAATTTCATGGTATATATCTTTCCAGGCACTGCTTGAAAGAACTGTGGTTTATTTAAGCCAAATTTGAGAGTTGATGCTTCTTTTTTTTTTTTTTTTTTTTTATATATGGGCATAGGAAAATGAACAGTTTTTGCTTTGTTTTGTTGGGTTTTTAGATGACTTTTTTCCCCATGTCTGTTTAACATAGAAACCTGACACTACTTTCAGAAATGTAAAAGTATTTGTATGAAGTGGGACACTTTGTAGTATATGAAACTAGGACAATAACCTTGAATGCAGAGCAATCTGTTGAAGCTCTTCTTCTGAAAAATACAGAACAATGTTTTTCACCTCAGACTGCTCTGATCTGAATGGTCAAGGATACTGTTGAATCCCCTGCATTTTAACTAATGGAACAACTACTTTTCTTTTAAATTAAATATTCTGTGCCCAAATATTTCTTAAAAAATTAACTTCACTTCATAAAATATTTTAGTTTCAGTAAAAAATAAATAAATAAGGTTGAGCATTGTCAAAAACTTTAACTGCCTTCTTAGTTCTATTGTATTTTTTAATTTTATGTTGGTTTGGATGCTCAGTATTTGCCTTTTTTTTTTTTTTTTTTTTTCCCCCAAGAACCACATCCAACATTTCCAACATTTCCTTAATCAGCCCCAGGGATGGTGATGCCACAACTTTCCTGAGCAACCCGTTACCATGCCTGAGTACTCTTTCCAAGTAGAAATGTCTCCTAATTTCTTAACTAAACCTCCCCTGGCACAACTTGAGGGCATTCCCTCTAGTCCGATCACTGGTTATCTGAGAGAAGAGGCCAACCTCCAGCTCCTCTCAACTTCCTTTCAGGTAGTTGTAGAGAGTAATAAGGTCTCCCCTGAGCCTCCTCTTCTACAGACTAAACAACCCCAATTCCCTGAGCTGCTCCTCATAGGAATTGTGTTCCAGACCCTTCATCAGCTTCATCAGCTTTATCAGCTTCATCAGCTTTGAATCAACCATCTTATACGGCATATTATAATTCTAAGTTAAAAAATAAATTATTAAAAATGTTAAGAGTAAATGTGTAGTAAGATTTTTGCTCAGGCCTATTTCACTCATTTTATGAGAAAACACCACAAAATAATTATATGCATTGAGCTGCATTCATGTTTTGAGATGTCTTTCAGTTTTGTTTCTGAGTTTGCACAATGCAGTGAGTAAGGGATTTGTTTGTCATTACCTGTAAATAAATGACACTTTAAATCCTAGCTGAGCTGCAGTTGCTCTGATGAAATTAAATGCTCTGTGGTAGAGCATAACAAAGTATAATCCTAAGTACATTAGAGTTATTAGAGGATCCCATTATTTCCCATAGCAGAATGGGTCTACCCCTGGAATTCACTCAGAGAGTTGGCTCTTATTTAAAGCAGTGATAATTTAATGGTACTCGTATGTCAGATCAAGCTGGGTGCCTCCAAGAAGAGAGACCCCACTCAAGATTTTCTCTGGGTTCTTATACCCATACAATCTTTGTTTCCTCAAATATAGTTCATTCGGTTATTGATACATATACATTCTCTTACTTCAGATTGTCAGTTCTTTGCTGTGGGACAGGATGGCTTCTGTTATCTCCCAGGTATTTCTCTCTTGTAGCACCATCCTTGGTCACTACATCCTCCCTTCCTGCATTTGCACCTCCCAGACCCCAACACAATGCCAGTCAATATTGCTCGATCACCACTACATACCAGGTTCAGGTTACAGGGACTTGATGCTGTGGCCTAAGGCTTCACTAAATTTAAGCTACTAATGTAAAACACTAACTCCTATGTTATTTACATACCAGTGTCTTATTTACCTTGTACAGTTTCTAGTCTGGTGATTTGCAATAGCCATACAAAATGAAGTTTATTCTCTAAATTTCTTCACATGTTTATCTTTCCAAACTCATTTAGCTTCTATGACGTTCCAAAAAAAATAAAAATAATAAAAAAAAAAAAATCTTAACTCTTCTACTGGGTAACATTGAAATTGGAGTTTATTGTATATTTCTTCTTTTCCTTTTTGCAGACAATGCAAGAATCTCCAAAGATCAAGTACAGAATAATGTAAGGTTTATACATTTATAGTCAAATCCAAGCAGGTCAGAAAAAATGTTGATGGCTCTTCAGTAGTAGTGGAAATTGATAATAAAAAGTATTGCAGTCCTACTTGACAACTTAGTAAACAAAGTTCAGATTTACAAAATCGATTATTCAAATTTAACTTCTGTTACTTAATATTAATTCTGTACAGCTAAGTTCACAATGTATAGAGGACAGATGAAAAAGTGTCAGCTTTAATTTGGCAGTAATACATTACAGAACACACTATTCTCTTCTATACAGTATAGTATACTAAATCTGGCAGACAGACATCATCATTCATTCATCAGCAAAATACATTTACCTGTATTTTTTAGATGAGGCTGCTTTGGCCATGGCATTCTGAAATTCTTGACTATCTTTTCTCATCATAACTCCTATTTAGAGCCTATCCACAGCTAAATCCAGAATTAGATATGGTGAACAGTGGTATCTTGACATCTTGAAGCACATTTCATATATTTATAGCATTCATTTTACAAATTAATAAATTTCGTAACATAATAAAATCTGTATTAAATTCTGACATGATTATTCAAAACAAACAAGCAGACAACTAATCACCTGATCATAGGAACAAAAGAATGGCAGTAGTTGATCAGATAAACATTCATCTAACATTGTCTAATAGGGATGGGATGCTGTGGTGGGTTGACCCTAGTCAGTAACTAAGAACCCATCCACTCGCTCACTCTCCCCCAGCAGGACTGGGGGAAATTCAAACAGGAAAAAGCTGAAAATTAATGGGCAAGAATAAAGACAGCTCAACAGCTGAAGCAAAGTTGCATGTGCAAGCAAAGACCAATAAGGAATGTATTCACTACTTCCCAATGGCAGGTAGATGTTTAATTACTTCCTGGAAAGCAAGGCTTCAGTATGTCTAATGGTTACCTGAGAAGATAAATGTCGTAACCACAAACACGAAATTTCAAGGCAGGGCCAGGATTATTTGTGTCCATCATAAATAAATAAATAAATAAATAAATAAATGTTAATACACTGGATTATTTAATGATTTCAGAAGACAATTATAAATCATTGGAAGAACTAGAACTGAATGGTGATGTCCTTTTATTTCCTGGTATGATAAGTCTATCATATTTTTTTTCCCAGGGCATCCTTTCTGTGATTCTAGATTTAGTTTTAGTATAGGATAAAACCATGAATCCTCCTCACAGACTTCTGAGAGGAATGCGAAATTCTGAGAAAATGACATGGAGAAGTATACCAAACAGAGTCATGTGAGACACAATTGGTTAACTAAAATTGCAGACAGAAGTAAGATCGTTGCATAGCTGTTAAGTAAAGGATTCAAGAGGAGAAAAAAAAATGCATGAAAAAGTACAAGCCCATTCAAATAAATAAATAAATAAATAACAACAAAACAGTGAACAAGCAGCTCAGCAACACTGAGAATCAGGCCATTTCAAATAGCAACACCTGCCTGATAAGTGCCTGGTCCACAAAAAAACTTTTATTTAGTATAAAATAAATAGGAATTGGTTGCCAAAGCCCAGCATTCTTACCAGCTTTCCAAAAGATTATGAGTTTCATATTAGTCCATGAAATCATGAAATGCAGAAGCAGCAATTTGACAAATGCTTTTTTTTTTTCCCTCCATATTCCTTATAGCTCCTCTGCCAGAACAAAGGGAAAAACAAATTCATTAAGAATACATATATATATAAAAAAAAAAAAAAAAAAAAAAAACGTTACTGGAAGAGAAACACACTGTGTCCACTGTGTCTGTGTTTCAAGTTGACTGCTTATAGGTTAGCATTGACATTGAGGCCAGAAAGCCATATTAGTGAGTTTTTAGGTCAAAGCTAACATGCTGTGTGGGAAAACACACAACCATCTGCAGTATTAAATATATAAATACTGTGAAAATTCTTATCAGAATTAGAGATGTAAATGGTTCTATCATTGCTTCCATTGATTGAATATGACTAAATGACCTATCTGTATGTCAGGGAGATTCTGAAACATGGAGGAGTGGTAGGTTACTTTATATGACAAGTTAAATGCAAGTAATGGGCCTGATAAACTAGTAAATGATTTGTGTCCTGAAGCAAATAAGTAGCAAATCATGCCAGTTTCATCCAGCACAGTACTGCATACAATCTCATTGTTAAAGTACCTTCTTTTCTTTGAACGCCCTTCAAATTTCCCATATTATTAGTTTTGTAGTTATCATGCAGAGCAGTGAAAAAATAATTCAGCTCCAGTCAATGGTAATCATAAAAAAATCTTAACTCAGGAGCCTCAGCTGTGTCTGTGCCTCAAGTTAGGTGAGATAAATATAACACAATGTCTTTGACATATATTGAAAATTACATGCAAATATGCACAAGCCTATTGCTCTAATTTCTGATCTTGAAGCTTTGTAATCATTGCACATTTGCTATTTATTGTACTTGTATATATATGCACATGTATATAATACATTAATAAAAATAAATTATTATTATTACTGTCTCCACAATGATCTGAAATATACCTTTACTACATCCTGTCCTTCATAATGTCCTGCTTTCTGTTTTATAGTCTCTTTTGTTAATTTTCACAAAGTGATTTGGACACTACCAAAAGCATAAATATAAAGCAAGGCAACCACTTTATGCAGCCATTGGTAAATAAGCAAGAAAATACTAAGTCTCATATGGAATATACAATCATAGAATCATTAAGGTTGGAAGAAATCTTAAATATCATCTGGTCTAACCATCACCCTATTACCAAAGTCACCCACTCAAGCATGCCCCTAAGCACCATGACGAAGTGATGGCGTCACTGTTCCTGGGGGTGTTTCCTTGACACAGGAACAGTGATGCCATCACTTCCCTGGGCAACCCATTCCAATGCCTGACTGTTCTTTCTGAGAAGAAATGTCTCCTAATTTATAACCTAAACCTCTCCTGCACATGTCATCCTATCCTTGCATGTGTCATCGTGAATTCAAAGACCCACTAATAAACTTGTGTGGCAAAACTCTATGAGTTTATGAGGTAGTGCTTCTCAACCTTTGATAGCTCTTAGTGAAAGCTCCTAGCTAAGCACCCTAGAACACTTTCTAGTGAAGACCAGCATAACATTTGTTCCTAGGCTGTTGGTATTGGGGTACATCCTCTTTCATATATTTATTGATGATTTGGATGAGGTAATAGAGTGTACCCTCAGTAAGTTTGCGGATAGTTAGGAGGAAGTGTCAGTCTGACAGAGGGTTGAAAGGCCTTGCAGAGGGACCTGGACAGGTTGGATTGATGGGCAGAGGCCAATGGGATGAGGTTCAACATGGCTAAGTGCCGGCTCCTGCACTTTGGTCAAAACAGCCCCATTCTAAGCTACAGGCCTGGGACAGAGTGGCTGGACAGCTGTGCAGAGGAAAAAGATCTGGGGGTGCTGATTGATGCTTGCCTGAACATGAGCTGGCAGTGTGCCCAGGTAGTGAAGAAGGCCAACAGCATCCTGGCTTGTATCAGGAATAGTGTAGCCAGCAGGACCAGGGTGGTGATTGTCCCCTTGTACTCTGCTCTGGTGAGGCGGCACCTCAAGTAGTGTTCAGTTTTTGGCCCCTCACTACAAGAAGGACATTGAGGCCCTGGATCATGCCCAGAGAAGGGCTACAAAGCTGGTGAAAGGCCGGGAACACAAGTCCTATGAGGAGCAGCTGAGAGAACTGGGCAGTTTAGTCTGGAGCAGAAAAGGCGCAGGGGAGACCTTATTACTCTCTACAACCACCTGAAAGGAAGTTGTGGGGAGCTGGAGGTTGGCCTCTTCTTGCAAATAACCAGTAAAATCACCTACTCCAACCATTAACCTATCACTGCCAAGTCAACCATTAAACCATATCCCTAAGCACCACACTACCTCTGGGGTGATGACTCAACTACTTTCCAGGGCAGCCCATTCCAATACTTCACAATATTTTCAGTGAATAACTTTTCCTAATATCCAGACTAAACCTCCCCTGGTGCATCTTGAGATCATTTCCTGTTGTTCTATTGTTTGTTGCTTGAGAGAAGACACTGACCCGCCACCCTGCTACAACCTCCTATGAGGTAGCTGCAGGGAGTGATAAGGTCTTCCCTGAGCTTCCTTTTCTTTAGGCTAAATAACTGCAGTTCCCTCAGCTGCTCTTCATAAGACGTGTTCTCTAGACCCTTCACCAGATTTGTTGCCCTTATCTGGACATGGTCCAGTACCTTGATGATTTTCTGTAATGCGGGGCCCATGACTGAGCCACACTATTCAAGCAGTGGCCTCACCAGAGCCAAATACAGGGGGACAATCACTTCCCTGGTCCTGCTGGCCACACTATTTCTGATGCAAGCCAGGATGCTCTTGGCCCTTTTGGCCATCTGGGCACACTGCTGCCTCATATTCAGCTGGTTATCATCCAGTTCTCCCAGGGTTCTTTTTCTGCCAGACTATTTTCCAGCCACTCTTCCCCAAGCTTGTGGTGTTGCATGGTGTTGTGACCAAAGTGTAAGATCCAGCACTTAGTCTTGTTGAACATCATACAACTGAACTTGGTTCATCAACCCAGCCTATCCAAATCCCTCTGTAAATCCTTCCTACCCTCAATCAGATCAGCACTCCCTCCTAACTTGATGCCATCTGCAAACTTACTGAAGGTGCACTCAAGAGAGAAATCAAGAGAAAATTACAGGAGAGAAATGGAAAAGCAAGCAAACAAACAAACAAACAAAAAAAAAGATGCACAATGCAGCTCCTCACAACCAGCCAACTGATGGTCAGACAGTTCCTGAGCAATGGCATGCCCCTACCTCCTACCCCCAGCTAACCTCCCTCAGTTTTATTGCTCAACATCATACGGTATGGAATATCCCTTTGGCCAGTTTGGGTCATCTGTCTTAGTTCTGTCCCCTCCCAGCTTCTTGTTCATCCCCAGCCTCCTCACTGGTAGGGCAGTATGAGAAGCTGAAAAGTCCTTGGCTTAGTGTAAGTACTGCTCAGTAACAACTATAACGTTGGTGTGTTATCAACATTATTTTCAACCTAAATTCAAATGGAATGGAATGGAATGGAATGGAATGGAATGGAATGGAATAGAATAGACTAGACTAGACTAGACTAGACTAGACTAGACTAGACTAGACTAGAACAGAACAAAACAGTTCAATTGGAAGAGACCTTCAAAGATCATCATCTAGTCCAACCACGTGACCAATCGAGGGCTAACCAAAAGTTGAAGCATAATAATAAGGTCACTGTCCAAATGCCTCATGAATTCTGACAGACATAGGGCACCAACCACCTTTCCAGAAAGCCTGTTCCAGTATTTGACCACCTTCACAGTAAAGAAATGTTTCCTTATATGTAGTCTGAACCTGGTGCAGCTTTGTGCCATTCCCATTTGCACTGTCATCTGTTACGAGGAAGAAGAGACTGGCATCTCCCTCTCCACTTCTTCTCCTCAGGAAGTTGTCAAGAGCAATGAGGTTACCTCTCAGAGCCTTCTCTTCTCCAGACCAGATAACCCAAGTGTCCTCAGCCTGTTCTCATGAAACATGTCTTCCAGCCCTTTCAACAGCTTTGTTGCCCTCATCTGGATGCTTTCAAGTAATTTAACATTCTTTTATACTGTCAAGCACAGAACTGAACACAATATTCGAGGTGAGGCTGCACCAACTCTAAATACAGAGGGAGAATCACCTCTTTTGACCTTCCAGTTATGCTGTTTTAAATGCATCCTTGGTTTCCAAAGCACACTGCTGACATATGTTGAGCCCACTGTCACCCAGCACACCCAGATTCCTTTCTGCTGAGTTGTTCTCTAGCCACTCATCTCCCAGGCTATACTTGCGACTTAAAGAAATCATTCTGAAAGCATAAACATATAGCCATGAAAACTTACAACTATCATTTCACCTACTCTATATTTTCTTTCTTAAGTCCATGTCTCTGGCAATGTCTTAAATAACCCACCTGACAATGTACAAGCAGGTTCCTTGTTTTTATTGCAATGTGCTGTGTAGTATAACAAATACACATTTTATTATCATTTTTAATAAGTTATATGAAACAAATATTTGTGATGTATATATATAAGAAAAAATAATTCTTTTGGATGTAACTTTTTGATGACTACACTAAAAAGTGAAGTTAATTATTTTATTGTATTTTACTTGCAGAAATTACACAAGTTGGTAAGTAATGAAGTTAGAGCATGGAATCTGTCAATGTTTTTTACAGAATTGCTGACCTTATAGTAAATGTGACACAAAAGCAATGCTGCAGAGTTCCATCCTGACCAATAAGATCTGGCAGGACTAATGTGGCTAATGGATGGATAATAACATAAAGGTTCTTTGGGAGAGATAATGAGAATGTCAAGAATGCCAGGAGACAGGTGGATGTCCCAAATATTTAACACCTTTTAGAATTAAAGACCTTGCCAACTCCTTATCAGTTCATACATAACTGAATTGATTTACATTAAGAAGAAAGGTTAGTAGTTTAATTTGTTTCACATTTGCACAGATCAGAGTTGAATAAATGTATTTTGAGAAGATTTGTCTGCTATTTCCAAGGAGTATTTCACCATAACTGATACACTTCAAACTATTTTTGTTTGATATTTGTTCACACATTTATTTGAATCTTTAATGATTTGACACTATCAGCTTCTCACCATCTTTGTGTACCATTCAATAGCACAATTTACAGCATATTAATAAGTCTCATCACTTCAACAAGATAAATTCTCATTTACAGTCTCTTTTATAGTCTTTGATGGTAAAATTAATTTAGTAAAATGCTGCTATAACACTTATTTTTAGTTACACAAAAAATAATTGATTTTTTTTTGCAGGCATTTCATGTATATGTCAATGCCTAGATATCAGTGCAGGGGAAAATGTTATTTCAATCAATTCTCTCTTCAGAGAGGCAAAAACAAGCAAACAAACAAACATAAGGGTGGAGTTTCTATTTTTAGTGGTCCTATTTACAACCATAGACACATTACTTAAGACAGGGTAGGACTACCACAGTAAATGACTTCTGCTGAGGCCCTAGGTGCCCCTGCTTTTTACATATACTCCCTAGGATAATTACTGTAGCCTCTGCTCTTGGTGCTGCTGCCATTATCAGTGATATATAAATGCAGTAAACCTAGATATTTAGATGTAGCAAACCTCCATTAAAAGATACAGAATTTTAATATCTAACATTCACAGTGCAGGTTACCTTACTTAACTCCAGATGTATTTTTGTGCAGATATCTATAGCAAAACTAGTCTTTCTAAGAACGTTTTATAGTCAAGGCATTCCCTAAACATAAGTGCTTAGATTAAAGTAGTTGTGAGAATTTGGACAATTCAAGATGTAGACAAACACTACTTTGAGATTATATCAATATTGTAGTAATTGCAAATAATGTAGAGATTACTGACAGCAATATAGTAAAACAATGCATGGCTCAGTACAGTCTCCCAGCTTCCAGCTTTCTTTCTATTCCATTTGAGGGAGTTTAATGAGCCATGAAAAGTGCTTTGTTGCTCTGCTGACAGTATGTGATGTCCTAGTGTTACCTGGCTAAAAAACAGGCATTCCATAAACCACTAAAGGCACAGAGAGATGCTTCAGATTGCATACAGTTAAATTTTCTGAACTTGAGCTCTGTTCAGAAGAGCTCTATGTGTTTTGGCTCATGATTCTCAGATACAGCTCCTCTGAAAAAGTCAGACATTACAGTTATGTTGACTCTTTCGGGAAAAATAAATAGATGGATGGATGGATGGTTGGATGGATGGATGGATAGATAGATAGAAAGTAAAATAGCAGCAGAGTGTTATAGATCAACAACCCTCAAAAATTTCTGAGAAGAACATCTTAGAGAAACAAGCAACACTCATTCTAAATTAGTATTCAAGAGTCTGTAATTCCTGGAGATGGCTGCTTCCCAGGAATCCACCACACTGGTGGATTCAATATTACATTTTCAGGATGCTGCAGTTTACCTGGATCTTTTTGGAAACAGCAGTTGAAACACAGAGGCCAAGTATATAGCATACTTTATTTTTTTATATATATATTGTATGTCTCAAGAGAAAAATGTACTGCATTGAAAATATAAGTGAAATAAAAATGGAGTAGAAAAGTTTCAAAGCTGCAAAACTGTCATCATACTTGTAATTCTCTGAATATGCCACACAAATAGCACTTAAAATAATGAAATCTTACTGTAGTCAGTACTTTGCTCCTGAACGGCATATTCATCATCAGTTATAGCCTGTTGTTTTAAACTACAGAACATTTGTTCTTTTCTGTAATAGGTAATATGTCAACTATTAAACAGTAGAAACAGAGCAATCAAACAAATACGATTTATTTTTTTTTTTAAATATCAGTATTATAAGCATATAGTGATATATGATATGATATGATGATTGATATGATATGATATGATATGATAGTGATAGATTAGAAAACAGTATGAAGAGCCAGATCTGAGCCTCCTCTTCCTCATAGATATTATTCTCTGTTAAGTCAATGAAAGTTCCATGTGAATAATTATACTGAGTACTATGATAAAATTTTAAGCTTTGCAACTCACACTACTCTTTGCTTTAAACTGACCTTTTGCACTTATGGAAGAAGTAAAGAAGTATAGAAATATCAAAGAGGTATGATAAGAAGATGTCTTTGTACATGATTAATGTCTATTTGGTAGTATACTATTTATTTTCTTTGAATAATTTTATTGATAGAGTTAAATTGTCTGCTTTACATAGTGGTAGGATTTATCTCACCTATATTTAGCTGTATAAAAGTAGGCATGCAAGCTAACCCAGGAGCCTCAACTCCTTAAGTCAAAGGTCAAAGAAAAATTTCACCAGAGGGAAAGACAAAGTGCTTATTTCAGCGAACTATCTTAACAGTGGAGAAAAAGTGTCCTCTGTATGGGACTTATTGCATAAATAGTCCATAAAAGTGGTACATATTAATAATATTAACAATAATAACAATAAGCCTCATTTCAATAACTTGAAGAATAGATTCTAAATTTTTAAGCCCTATCTTTCAATACTAATAATTGGCAGCCAATGTGTATTTTAGCTAAAATTTTTCATTATTATATCTTTATTGTGAAAACATTATTTACTTAAGTTTTGGAGCTGCTTGAAAGATGGTATTGTCACTTTTTCCTCTAGCTTCTCGTAAAATTTATATTTACTATATTGCACTTACAACAATCCTCTCACCAAGTTATCACTACTACTTCCTAAACTAAAATTTTCAGCATGAGGGTCATTTCATATTTAGTCCTATAACACACTTCAGTTGATGTATTTATTATAAGCTGCTCATAACAAAAATTGTCTTTCTGGGTCTCACCCGGAGAGTGGTGATGACTGTGTCCAAGTGGAGCCCAGTGACAACTGATGTACCTCATGAATCTGACCTGGGACTGGTACTGCTTAATATCTTTATCAGCAGCACAGACAGTGGTATCAAGTGCACCCTCAGCAAGTTTGCAGACACCAAGCTGAGTGGTATGGTTGATATGATAGAAGGAAGAGAAACCATCCAAAGCGACCTGGACAAAATTGAGATTAGGGCCCATGTGAACCTAATGAAGTTCTACAAGTCACAGTGAAATGTGTTGCACCTGGGCTGGGGCAATCCCAGACATGAGGACAGACCAGGTGAAGAACTCACAGAGAGCAGCCCTGCAGAGAAGCACTTAGGGGTTCTGGTGGACAAAAAGCTTGATATGAGCCAGCAGTATCTGGTTGTAGCCCAGAAAGCCAACTGCATCCTGGACTGTATCAAAAGAGGAGTGGCCGGCAGGTCAAAGGAAGTGACTGTCCCCCTCTACTCTGCCCTTGTGAGGCCCCACTCGAACTGTGTCCAGGTCTGGACAAGAAGGATGTGGATGTGGAGCTGCTAGAGCAGGTCCAGAGGAGGGCTGCAAAGATGATCAAGGGGCTAGAGCACCTCTCCTATGAAGACAGGCTGAGAGAGCTGGGGCTGTTCAGCTTACAGAAGAGAAAGCTCTGGGATGACCTCATTGTAGCCTTTCAATACTTAAAGGGGTCATATAAAAAGGATGGAGAAGGACTCTTACTCAGGTAGACAATGACAGGACAAAGGGGAATGGTTTTAAAATAAGAGAGGAGATTTAAATTAGAGGTTAAAAGGAAATTCTTTACTCAGAGGGTGGTGAGGAATTGTCCAGAGAGGTTGTGGATGCCTCATAATCCCTGGAAGTGTTCAAGACCAGGTTAGATGAATCCCTGAGCAACCTGATCTAGTAGGTGGTGTCCCTGCCTATGGCAGGTGGGTTGTAACTAGATGATCTTTGAGGTCCTTCCAGCCTGAGCCATTCTATGATTCTGTGATATTCTGGGTATGCTAAGCTGGGTAACCTAGACGTTGCAATACAGTGTGAAGATTAAAGAACTTTTCTAAGTAGTTTAAATACTCTAATTAAATTATTAATATTAAAAAATATATGTTTCAATTCTGGGAAAAAGCTCAGACCATTAGCACTTTTAATAGCCATCTTATTGCTTATGAACAAAAGAAAAATATTGGCTGAAATTGAATCTTTTTTTTTTTTTTTTTCAATGTAGAACAAGTGATTACATTCAGAAAATAAAAAATCTGGTGAAAATACATCTCTGGAAAGGCAAGAAATACTCCCCCTACCCTGCCCCTCCTGCCTCCTGCCCTTCACTCTGACTTTCACTTTGTATGTATGTGTGTGCATACACACATCAAAAAAAAAATGTTTAACTTTCTTACTACATGGTAATCTGTTTTGTACAGTGAGTGAGTACATCATAGTAATTTATCTTGATTATTTTCCAGATCCACATCAATGTTCATGCTTTTTTTTTCAGAGATGTTGAAGCTGCAAATTCTGCCAATATCATCACTGTTCTAATGTCAGTGGATTTAGTTAGTACATTATATTTGGAATTCAGAGAAAGAAGAAAGGTAGAGAGAAAACTTTATGAAGCTAGTAGTTCAATTATTTTCTGAAAGACACCTGCAAGGTGATTATTATTATTATTTACTAAATATTAACTCAGTAACTTGAATTTATATAGGAAAAAATAAATAAAAAATAAAAATAAATACTGTGAAATGTTGGTTATCAGGTAGTTTAACAGTATAATGAACTGAATTAGGAAAAGACACGTATACAAATAAAAACCTAATGCCAAATTCCAGTAGAGGATTAAGGGACAAACAAATAAAATGGATGACATTCTGAGAGCCTACTATAGGTCACCCAGCCAGAATGACGACAGTGATTGATTGTTCTTTAAAAAATTAAGGGATATATCTAGATCAGCTTCTTTTGTCCCTATGCATGACTTAACTTCCCAGACATAACTGGGATTTTCGTACAGCTGATACAAACAGGTCAAGGAAAAAAAACAGTCTTCAGATTGTGCAGGGAGTTATTTAGTAAGGTCCCCTGGGAATCTGCTTTTGAAGTTATCATTGTCCATCACTAATGGTCACCTCTTAAAAGCCATCTCTTAAGAGTGCAGGACCAGGCAATTCTAAAGTGTTGAAAGTCAAACTAGTGGAGAAGAATGGCATGGCTGACCAGAGATCTGTATTTTTTTTTTTTTTCTAGAGATTAAATAGAAAAGGAAAGTGTATGGACACTAGAAGCAAGGCCAGGTGACATGGGAGGACTAGAGAGATGCTGTTCATCATTACAGGGAGAAAATTCATGCAGCCAAATCTCAATTAGATTTGAAGATGGCCAGTACTGTCAGGGACAGCAATAAGGGCTTCTGTAAGTATATTAACAGCAAAAGGAGGTCCAGAGATAAAATTGTTCCATTAGTTGGTGAGAATGATCACCTCAGAAATATAGACATGGACAAAGCAGAGATATTTAATGTTTTCTTCATCTCTGTTTTCAACACTGATAATATCTCTGTTTTCAACACTGGGACCCTCAGAGCCTTGAGTTGGAGGATTGTGACTGCAGGAAGGATAAACTCCCAGCCAACTCTGAATTTGTACAGGATTTGGTGTTCCAGCTGGATGCATATAAGTTTATGGGGCTTATCCCAGGATGATATATATCCTGATATCCTCTCCTCCCCTCCCCTCTCCTCACTCTATACATGAATGCAACATACTTGTTGCATTCTTCTGCACCTGAGGAAGCTGGATGATTCTGTGGCAGGGAGAATGCTTGAATCTGACTATTTTATAACAAAGAAGGAAAAAAATAATAGTTTACATCTTAAGGAAAGGACTATTTTTTTCCTATGTGTTCCAGAGGACAAGCAGGATCCAAAGCTGAATCACAACTTCCAGAGTCATTTTAGTGTTGCCTTGTCAGTGTGGTAAACAAGTGTTTATGTTGCCCTTGTACTTTGAATAAATTTCATATTATTTTAAAAGGAATAAGCTATTCAGAAATCCGTGCAAACGACTGTTTGGATGTTTTGAAGCATTTTGGTCTATGTGATAATTTTAATGAAAGGCATTTTCTAATTCAAAATAGCAACAAGCATTTTTCAAACATTTGAAAAAGAATTCATTAGTAGCTTACTAGTCATCATACAATGATGATTATGCTAATACAACCATGTTAACACAGGTTATATAATTTACAAATGGATGTTTTTTTGTAATCCAGTCCATACTGACTCATTGGCCAAACTTTCCCGTTCACTGAAGCAGGACATTCTATATACATGTATTTATTCAGAGTTTTGTTTGGTTGTTTGTTTGTTTTTTCCTGGAAAGAATCTATTAGTTTCCCCATATTTATCACCTTAGTTGATATATCATTTACTTGTTGCTAATAGTAATACTCTAAAACCAGAAGTAAACACAAATATCTAAATTAGCTTTGTTACCTTTTCCTGGTGACCAATAATATAGTAAACCTCTCAGGATTTACTATACCTTTTACTGCTATGTTAGATCAACATTTCATGTCCTTGCTCAATCAAATATGCACATATATTATAAACTAATAAACATGCAATTCAAAGCAATAATAGATCGTTAATGCAAAATGATTTTTTTTCAAGCATAATTTCCTCTAAAGAGTTTTTACCATTTATAGATTTTTGCTATTTGAAGAAATAAACCTATTCTATACTTTTCCACAGTTATAATGATATTTTGTTTTTGTGTATTCAGAAGTCAGTATGGAACTGTATACCCTAAAGAATGGCAATGAGATTGATTAGATAAAGCCCTGCCCCAGTAAATAATGAAATATGTTCATTTTCTTAAATGTATCTGATACGAACATAAGTAAAAATCCCCCAGAAACTGAATATTTTTAATTGATTTTTGGAAAATGGAGATTAAAATGTATGCAACAGTATTTATTTATTTTTAATAGGCTTTAAATTCATAACAAGAAAAAATATATATCTGTATTTACACATTAGACAAAATAGCAATGATTCTTGGGCATTGCCAATGTCCAGCACAAAGAGATACTTACGTTGTTGCAATGATTCTCCATGGATCTTATTAGTGGTGTACTTTGCTTTGCTTTCAGAATGAAATGCATGTAATAAATTCCCTAGATTTTTGTGTAGCAACAGATTTCTCACAGAATAGCTAGATAATACCACAAATTCAAAGTTTTCAATGCATGTTTCTGTGAAATTTCGAATGAACCTAACACCACCAAGTCATCATATTCTAATCCTAACATTAATTTGAAAAGGTCTATAACAGAAAGCCAAAATACATGCCCATTTTCTCATATAAATATCAATAAGAGTGTATATATAGTTTTTATTTTAATTTTGTTTTTATTGTCATACACTGGAAGCCATGTGCCATACAAAGAACAAATTACCAGGACTGTGTTTTAAATATAACAAATATTTTCTACAGTTTGTTAGAGCTTTTCAACAATGTGTTTTGTAACAAAGGATGCAATAACAATGGGTTAATTCTACTTATATTTTTCTCACAAAGAATTTTACTCTCCATCCAACTCAGGTAACATATCTTTTAAATCTAGATTTTCTACAGCAAAATAGTAGATGTACTATGTAGTCACACAGAAATATGTGCCACTAGTCCATCAGCTTGATATTTTCAGTGAAGTCAAAAAATGGGATTTCACATCAGTGGGATCAAGATTTCAGCACGTATTGGAGTTATTCTACGTGAATAGTGTAATGTTGATATTGTGTACTGAAATGTCTCATTTCATACTCAGTAGTAGGGGATGATTCATTTGACCTGTCTTAGCTATCAGCTTTTAAATGGAATAAACACTTGCATGTCTCTGTCTTTTAGAAATTAAGCCTGTTTCGGGCTAGGTCAGCCTTACACATCCAATTTTTAGACTTATAATTTAGGGTGGTTTATTTGTTAGCATACACATTTTTGTCATTTAAGGTGCACAAGCATCGAGAGAAAAAAAAATAAATAATTAAATCTACTTCCCATCTACAAGCAATTTTCAACCTTGTACTGAGAGGTAGCAAGCACCTCAATATGCATAGCATTTGCTCGAGAGGATAGACATCTTCACAATGAGAGCCCCCACAGGTGGCAGCTCCTGACAGATCACCTGCTTCTGCATGTGATTCTCTCCATGGGATACAGCTCCTGCCCAGATGCTCCTCTGGTGGGGGCTCATCATGGGCCACAGCCTCCTTCAGGTCAGATCCACCATGGGATCCTCCATAGGCTGCAGCGTAGAGATCTGCTCTGCTGTGGTACCCATGGGCTGCAAGGGAACAACCTGCTCCACCATGGTCCTCTCTGCAGGCCACAGAGAAACCTCAGCTCCAGTACCTGGAGCACCTCCTCCCCCTCCTTCTGCACCGACCTTGATGTCTGCAGGGCTGTTTCTCACTCCTTGCTCTCCCCACTGCTGTTGTGCACCATTTTTTTTTTCCCTTTTTTAAATCTGTTCTCACAGAGATGCAAACAGCATTGCTCACTGGCTCAGCTTTGACCAGCAGTGTTTCCCTTTTGGAGATGGCTGAAACTGGTTGTTCTCTAACATGGAGCACTGTCGTGGTTTAACCTGGCCAGCAACTAAGCACAACACAAACGTTCACTCACCTTCCCTCCCCAGTGGGACTGAGGAAAGAATCGGAAAAAATAAAATAAGATAAAATGAGGTAAGATAAAATAAAATAAAATAAAATAAAATAAAATAAAATAAAATAAAATAAAATAAAATAAAATAAAATAAAATAAAATAAAATAAAATAAAATAAAATAAAATAAAATAAAATAAAATAAAATATAAAATAAAATAAAATAAATAAAATAAAAGTTTGTAGGTTGAGCTAAAGACAGTTTAATAGGACAGAAGAGAATGAAAAAAAATAAATAAAGATAGTATTAATAAAACTAATATGTACAAAACAAGTTATGCACAATGCAATTGCTTACCACCCAATGATGGATGCCCATCCCATCCACAAGCAGCTGTCTCACCCCTCCCCTTTCCTCCCCTCTCCCCCACAGCCAGCCATCCCATATTAATTTTTCAGCATGATGTCAGATAGTATGGAATACCCCTTTGGCCAATTTGGGTCAGCTGTCCTGGGTCTGTCCCTTCCCCGCTCGTGCTGTACCCCCAGCCTGCTCACTGTCAGGATAGTATGAGAAGCTGAAAAGTCCTTGGCTTTGCGTAAGCACTGCTCTGCAACAATTAAAACATCAGTGTGTTGTCAACATTATTGTCATCCTAAATCCAAAACTGCACCATACCAGCTACTAAGGAAAATTAACTCTATCCTAGTCAAAACCAGGACAAGCAGCTTCTGGACTCTTCTGGACTGCCACCTCTACAGTCATCCCACTACCAAAACTTTGCTATGTAAACCCAATACACAGCCCTACTCCTCAGTTTAACAGACATATTTTTCAAATTGTAGGCACCATAAAGCTGCATCTGCTTACTTCTGTATATTTTTCTTATTTTTTTCAACCATTTCACAGATTTTTATTAAAGTTACTTTTTATGAAAATTAATCAAAAGACCAGAGAGCTATTTGAATATATTATTATTTATCACTTTTATTGAGTCTATTGATATCCTTTATCACTACATGAAACCTAGTTTAAATGTTCTTCTTTTCAAGTGATCGTGCAAGATCCTAGAAAGGGGTATGCTGTACAAAATGAAAAACAAATTTATTTGTAAAATACATTTTGAGATTTCTGAAGAGTATTTAAACAAGTATTTAAATAATGTCAAAAAGTCCGTAACGAAAATTCTTGTAAAAAAAAGAAAAAAAATGTTAAAAAAATATTATCAATTATATAAGTAAATTTAAAGTCTTTGATTAATGAAAGTGAAAGAAATTTGCAGAATAGTTATGTGGAAAACATTATCAATATTTGGATCAGCGATGAGTTATAATCTAGGTTGTCTTTAGAAATAAGAATTGCCACAAAATCTTAAGAAATACGTTGATATCTATAAGCCTCACTGCTGCACTCAAGTAGTATCTTCTGCTTCTGTTAACAAACAGTTACTATCCCACTAACATGATGAGCAAATGCTTTTAGAGTGTAGGTTGGAGTTCTGACAACTGTAACATTGATCATGAATTGATAAGGAGAATCTGCTTTGATACAAGTCTACCATTAGCTCCAACCGCTTAAGTAATATATGTGGATCTTCTGATTTTCTAAATCAGGAACTTGGTACAATAAATCTCAATAATAGCCCATACTAGGACCAGAAACCATATATTCTCAAATCATACCAACCCCACCCAAACATAAGCTTGAACTAGAATATTGTCTCTTCTGTCACTCTACTAACAGACAACTTTCACTGCCTACCATTCTCCAATTTTAGTTGCAGCAGTCTGTGTTGGGTCTGTCTGAGCTGGAGTCACCTTTTCCCTGCAGCAGCCCACACAGTGCTGTACTCTGCACTCGTAGCTGGAACAGCACTGATATCACTCCAGTGTTGTGTTTATTGCTGCGTAGTGCTGGCACAGCATCAGGACTCCTTCCAAGCCCCCAAGAGCCAGCAGGTTGGGGGTGGGTAAGTGATGGGGAGGGGACATTGCTGGGGCAGCTGACCTAAACCAACCAAAGGGATATTCCATAACACCTGATGTCACACTCAGCAATAAAAGGGGGGGCTCTCGTGTGGGAGGGGGCTGTTCCTCCTGAACAACCACTACGCGTTTGAGGCCCTGCTTCCCAGGACGTGGCCAAACACCGCTCGCTGATGGGAAGTAGAGAAAATTTTTTTCTCTCTCTGTGCTTCCGCGCGAACTGATTGTTTCTTTTGTTTCTCTTTTTCCTCCCCATTCCCTTTCCCTTTAATTAAACCTTTCTCATCTCAAACCTCGAGGTCTCTGTGTTGTATTTTCTTCCCCTTCCTCTTTGAGGAGAGGGGGAGTGAGAGAGTGGTTGTGGTGGAGCTTGGCTGCCCACCTGAGTAAAACCACCACACGGTCTAAATAGGTTCTTGATAGACCTCTTCATAGAAAGTACATACTGCTCCACTTTCTCAGGATCTAAGGATTTGAGTTTTTCATATTAATTCTTTTTATTTTTTATTTTTTCCCACATGATGATAATATGAAGTAAGGCAGAGGATTCACAGAGTTAAAATGAGTGTCTCAGATGCCTCTCTGTATCCAAGCAATGGAAAGAGTTTCTGCCTGCCTGCCTTGCTTGTCTGTCAGCTGAAAAAGAAAATGCTAAACAGACAAAAATCACACATAGAAATTTCCTTATGAGGCTGTAAGATTAATTTCTAGGCTGCTGACAGGGACAACTGCTGTTTACAATGCAACAAGGATGTGAAAGTGTGTGACAGCTGACTCCATAAATGTCTTGCCAGTAAGTTCAATTAAAAGAAAAATTATACAAAGTGTGTGTGTGTGTGTTTTTTGTCCTCCTGTATATGTATATGTATATGTGTACTTTGACTTTTTCACATATTCAATAATCATTATGCACATTGATTTGTACTGCTTGAACTTACAGTTCTTTCACAGATTCTTATTTGCCACCATTTCACGAAAGTCACAAATAAACTACAGAATCTGAAATTAATTTAAATACCAACATTTAAGTAATTGACACTCTAGAGATTCAATTCAGAATACACAGGTCATTTTCTCAAATATCCATATCATCTTTCTAAGGAAAGTGGGTATGGAACATAGTTTATAGGATGTCTTCTGTGCTGGAGTTGGTAGCCATTCAGGACACCTTAGAATATCTGAAGTGGGGTAGGGCTTCTTTTTAGGTGACCAAAAGAGCCATAAATTTTATTACCCATAAATTTCAGTAGTCCAGAAAAGTCCTTTATGCTGATTGAATTACATGCTTAAGTTCTATATCAGATGAATTTTATAAGGACTTGGCACCAACCTTGTATTTATACATACATATAAATATATATATATTTCCAAGTTAAGCACAATTTCATCATGATTTCTGTCACGATGTGTAAACATTCACTGGTAGCTTTCCAGCCACTCTTCCCCAAGCCTGTAGCATTGTATGGGGTTGTCATGACCCAAGTGCAGGACCTTGTACTTAGCCTTGTTGAACCTGGCCTCTGCACATCAGTTCAGCCTATTCAGGTACTTCTGTAGAGCCTTTCTACACTCAAGAAAATCAACACTCATGCCTAACTTGGTGTGATCTGCACACTTACTAAGGATTCACTCAATCCCCTCATCAAGATCACTGATAAAGATATTGAAGAGAACTGGCCCCAGTACTGAGCCCTGGGGGACACCACTGATCATCGGCCTCCAAATGGATTTTAATCCATTCACCACAACTCACAACTCTTTATGCCCAGCCACCCAGACTTTTTTTTTTTTTTTTTTTTTTTTACCCAGAGAAGTGTACACATGCTAATGAAGCATACGTGGCTAGTGAAATTTGCCATGAGCACCTAGTTTCTCCAAGAGAATGCTGTGGGAAACAGTGTCAAGCTTTACTGAAATCTAGGTAGACCACATCCATAGCCTTTCCCTCATCCACTAAGTGGGTCAGTTTGTCATTGAAGGAGATCATGTTAGTCTAGCAAGACCTGCCTTTTATAAACCCATGCTGACTGGACCTGATCTTCTGGTTGTCCTGTGTGTGCCGTGTGATGGTAGAAAGGACTGTGAGGCAGGCTTACATGCACATACGTTTATTCACAGGGTCCACAGTTGATGACATACATTTACCTTACAGCAGAAGTGCCTTAGGGGGAAAATAATACAATATTAAAAGGAGAGAGAAAGTAAAAACCTCTCCCAGTTGCCAGCTGGGAAGAGAAACAACACATCTCTCCAGGAATGTCTTTTCTGTGTGACCTTTCCAGTGTCTCAAGTTGTACTTCGAAATACTTTTTTCACAGCAACCACATGAGTTCTTCTGGACCTGAACAAACTCCTTTATAACTCATTATTATATTATTGACTGGAGCGCAGTAGAGCAGGTGCAATTCTTGCACATGCTACTTGCATTTTAAGCTTTGTGCATTTATATCATTGGGTAATACTCATTGGTAATCTTAGTGACTATTATCTACTAATATTTTCCACTAAGGTCTATTTTTTTTCTAGCACAATATAAATAAATAAATAAATAAAATATATTAAAAGCTGCAAAGCAAGGTTTGAAAGAGGAAGGAGAGAAAGTTTGATTAAAACAACAGCGGTGATTTTTTTTCCCAAAAGATCCCCGACAATGTAGACACAGCAATGATCCATAGCAGACTTGAATGTTGTAGTTGCAGGTTGGTGGGGAAAAGAGCGTTTTGGAAGTCAAATATAGAAGCACTTATTCTACAGCCTTGGAGAAAGTAAATGAAAGTTTACAAAGTAACAAGTGAATGGCAGTTTGCAAAGCAAAATAAACGAATAACTTCATAAATAAATAGCAATTTATGCAATCAAGCAGAAAGAGATCAAAGGCAGAATGGTAAAATCTTAAAAGTTAATTTTGGGATAAGCAAAAGCAAATGAATGCCAAGTAAATGGCGATTATTCTAAAGCAATTTCAATTATGTAGAAGGAAAAAGTAATTTTATATTTATTTTCCAAGGGATCCCCAAAACATAACATTTGAGCAACAGTCAATGACAATGGTAGCTATTTACACAACTTTAATCAGTTTCAATTACAAGTTTCTACATGTGAGTTAAATATTTTGAGATCCCTTCACATTTAATAGAGAGCAATAGTTGTTTTTTTAATGGAATTATTCATTTTAATTATTTTAAATTCCTACTTTGGGTAAAAGGTATCATATTCTTCCTTTATTTTCAGCAGTGATTTTGTGTATTATAAAGAAATAGATACTTGAATTCTGTGTATCTTACATGCAATATGAGTTTCAGATTAAAATCTGGATGAAATTGGCATATCTGTTTCTGCATATTCTTCATAACCTTTGATTATCCTCTGCTGATACTGCCTTCAGCCTTCATATCAACAGATAGTCATAATCTTAATTTCTTCTATTATCCCTTCCCTACTTCCTGTCATCACTACCTCCTCAGCTCATTATGTGGCTATTTATGGAGAGAAAAAGTCCTTATTTTAAACTCAGAGTTCCTCAACAGTGAACTCTTTAATAGAAGATTTTTTATATGGTACTCCAATTATTACTCAGTTTTAACATTAATCCCCTAATACACTGCCTCAGTAAGGATAGTATGAATTGTGAACCATAAAAGACAACTCCATCCAGTAAAGCCACACATTAATAATTTTGAAATATTTTTATTTCTTTTCTTTTGGTTATAGCACAAGATTTAATAAGAAAGATCTGACAGTAAATAATACATTAGTACATTTATTGGCATTAAATGAGACAGGGGAAGCAAACGAGCTTACATTTACAGTAAATATAAGATTTTAAACATCAGTTTCAAAGATCTTTCAGTCTGCATGGACAACCTGAACATTTCATACTTAACTAAATCTGGAACCAATGTTAAAAAAATACATGTGTGCTTGCATTACATTTATGGTTGTTCAATCACTGTGAAAGATGATATTGGTATTCTGACTTCATAGATGATTAATATGTAGATACAGCCTAAAAATATATAAGGTGAAGATTATTGTTATATATGGTAATCATTTGCTTCTTTGCAGAAGTTTCATTTCTATAAACCCTTGAGTTCTGTAGTGCCACATATGAAACATAAGGGAATTTGCCTGAATTTTTTATGTTTCACATATATTTTTACTATTTTTTACTAAACATATGAAGTAGGCAAAAAAGCAGAACAGTTAAGCCATTTCACAGTGATGATAGAGAGGACATATTTACATGGAGTCTAAGATAGTTGTCAGTGCTGAATGGAACTGGTAGCAACAACAATTTAGTTGGTACAAAGGGCTATATTCAGGCTGATTAAAACATTTGAGACAAGGAACAATGTATAAGTTGTTCAAAGACAAGAGAAAGTGTATAATTTGACCTAGAGAAACATCTGTTAGATAAGGAACAAAGCAGAGGCAAACTAACCAAAATATTTATTGACTGTGACAATGAATATTTATTTAATAATTTGGTAAAAATTATAAAAGATACTTTCTGAGATTTCTTAAAAACAACAACAACAAAATATTAAATTTCACACTGACATCCATTTTGAAGATGAAATTACCTCCCTCTCCTGTATTCTTATACAGATGCACATGACATGAACATTTAAGCCAAAGTCAAACATTGCAGAGTAAGTCTGAAGGACCATGTAAAATATGAAAAATATCTTCAGTCAGTGGGTGTTTGAACTGCAAAACTATCAAAATGACAGAAGAAAGGATAGCCAGATTAAATAAACAGAGTCTTAGACCAGACAGATAGATTTTGCCACTCATCTACATATGTACGTGTATGTTTTTGCATTACTATTATTATTTCAAGCCCTAATTTTATTTCTTTCCAATATCAGATGTTTCATTATTACAAATCACACTATTACAAATTGCATCCTTAAAGCTAAGACAATCATTGCAAAAGGTATCAGCCAGAACTTCTGAAGTGGAATATGTGATTCTGTACAAGAGTTTTGCTGAAAGTCTGCTTCTTTTTCCTAAGATCTGAACAACATGTTATATTTTGATGATCTTGCTTCATTTTATCTTTTACTTTTATTGTATAACTAAAAAAGTCTGGTTAAACATCATAACAGTAGCCTCTTCCATTTTCATTTCTGTTGCACAGCAAACATTATTGTTCAGTATGGGGCAGCTCCAGGCCTCTTCTCACAAACGCTACTCCTGTAAGCCTTCACCCCACCAAAACCTTGCCACATAAACCCAATACATATGACTGCCTTCACTGAATATGTCATATAAACTGTTTTCTAGGAGTTGTAGAAGAATTGTATTTCCATTGCTATTGAGAGTATGTGGTCTAGGATTAAACAGTATACTTCATTTTATTTTTGCAGTAGCTCCAAATAAGATATGTTTTCAGAAACCAAAACAAATTAGATTAACAATTTACCTCTAAGACATTCTCAGAAAGTTGCATAAAATGATCCTTTTGTCTTCCTGAAGGTTTTCTTTTACTGCCTAGTTTCTACCTAATAATTTGCAATGATGAGTACAGAATAACATATTGTTATATTTCTACTGGCCAGGTAAAATAGACTGATAAATTCAATACAGTCATCTCAAACAGAATTCACAACTTCAATGTTATGTGCAACTTAAACGTTTAAAGGAACTACTTTTTAATGTAAATCTAATGAGAAAAATAATTTTCTAAATAATTTATATGTTCTGAATGGACTGTGCTATCACAGATGGAGAATATTTAGGCTAATAGCTGTGTGTTAAAACCTGTCCAGCTGCAAGGGATAGTAGCACCTGAGCATATTGCTTTCTAGTGTTCAGTGTCTGCATCAACTGAATATTCCAGATGGTCAGAAGGTAAACAAAAGATCTATTAACAATTTAAGAGATAGATTCATTGTGTTGACATGGTGGTAGTTACTATATTCAGATATGAGTGTTAATAAAGTTTTATAAATATTTCACAGTCAAGGATTTGGTGTACAGCTGTTCAATGAATACTAATATCTGAATCCTCTGTACTGAAATACATTCTTAATAATATGCTCTGCCTTAAATCCAGGTGTAATTTAATAGATAAGGATGGTTTGTGTGTCATATCTGCAAATTAAATACCATTTCCTATTTATAAGCATAAATAATAAAATATAAAGTATACGTATCATCTATTACTTTAACACTGCAAGCAATTAAAGCTTATCAGGATACTTATACCTTCCAACTTTTATTCTGGAAAGCAGAACTTAGAAAGATTTACAGAGAACCTAATTTTTAGTAGCTGCAGTGAAGTGTAATTCTTTCTGAGAAACAATCAGCTGAACCAAACCAGAAAACTGTATGCCTGAGCCAGAAGCAAATATTGTAAATTTCACCTCCTTGCAACAGAATATCAGGAAATATGTTGAAATGAAATACAGGTCTGTTAATTAATTTCAGATAATATTAGTCTGTTTAGCTTGCTGTATGTTTGTACACAGTATTTATACTTGGTTAATCCATTTGCAACTCTTTCAGAATCAAAATGGAGTAACTTTACAAAGCATTGCTGTATATATGCTTCTAAAATCATCTTTCACTCACTGCATATTTTATGCTATCATTAACTCTAAACTATAAAATGGCCTTTTCACGTAACATGAATTGACAGCTTATATCTCTTCTCATGAATCATTAATTTTAAATTCATAGCACTGCAAAAAGCTTACTCTAAACTGTAAAAGAATTATGACATTCAAACACAAATATTAAGAATGTCATACTTGATTTTGACATTACTTTTTTTTTTTTTTACAATAAGTAGACTCAAGCTAACAATGTTTAACTTTCAACTAACTGAATATTTCATTTTCATCTTTAAAAATAAGAGAATTACAACAAAGATAGCGTTATTCATCATTTTAATATTTTCATATTGCAATCATCATGCAATTTGAATGCTTAAGTAGTGCAGAAAACGTCTACTTCAATAATATCAGCATCTACCACAAATCTGTTTTTGAAAAAAAAAAGTTCTTATTGCATTTATAAGTTCTTATTGCACATATAAGAACTAAAAAGAAAAAAAAAAAAAAAGAAAGAATGGACTATTCTTCTGAGAAGTCAACCACATCACCGGTGAACCAATTAAACTCTTTAATTTCAGGAGATTTTTTAAAATGATATTTGATATTTTTTATGTAGTTGTATTCTTTGATTTTATTTATTTATTTAACCTATAGGCTATGCAAGAAAACTGCGAACTCTAAACTTTCCCTTTAAAAATCATTATGAAATACTCAGTTTCTTTGCCATAATTATTTACCACTGATCCTATTAAAGTAAGCATTCAGTTCCAGGAGGTCTTTCAGGATTCTCAGCAGTACAGACAAAACTGAATATGAAAGTCATTAGAGGTTGAGAATCTAAGTGGCATCCAGTCCTCTTGTTGCCAGAGGAGGAAACAGGAGAAGGAGATGAACTACTGCACTGAGTGTTAAGGAGTTAAGCCTAATGGTCTCACTAAAGTAAGGTGGAGGGTGAAGGGGAATGAAGTGTGTGGGTGGGGGGGAAGGGGGAGACAATAAATAGTGGTCAGGACTAGATGCTTCCTTACATATTCTGTCATTTACTTGGTGAGCAAAAGCAGCAACGATAAGCTTGGCTTTATATTTTTTCAGCATAAGTAAATTTACCAGCCTGTTATGCTGTTCTGAATGTGACTCAGAACTACTACTACTACTACTGTGCTCATTGTAGATGCATATATAGAGAGATTTAGAATTGAATCGGGGTCTCTGAATGGGCATATACTTACATTTAGGTAAGAGTGCATACTTGAGATATGTATCATTATAGTCAGAGGAAATTTGTTGCCTAAACAAAATAAGCCTTGAAATATCTTTAAAGAAATGCACCATATGGAAAAGAACATATGGCAGAATTTTGCTATACTGAAGTGCCAGGTTGGGGCTTGACAAAATATCCTGGAGAATCTCACATAATATTAGACATATATGCTTAACTATTGCATTTAGCTCTTAGCTTGTGTCATCAGTGAAGACAGGAAAATTATTCAGCAGACTAAATGTAACAGTTGTAAAACTGAACAGAATATTCCACTATCTTCAAACTGAAGTGTTCCAGAAGGAGAAAGGTCCCCTCACTTCCCATGATTTCCTAATTGAAACCAGGACACCATGTCATATCCACCAAAAGCAACACAAATGTCTTGGATATCCTTTGGTGTTGGGAATGAGTGGTTGTGAGACCCCCACCTGGAGAATTTTTTTCAGCTCTGGGGTCCCCAATACAAGAAGGACATGCTCCTGTTGCAGCAAGTCCAGAGGAGGGCCACAAAGATTATTAAAGGGCTGTTTCCTATGAAGAAAAGCTGATGGAATTGGGGTTGTTCAACCTGGAGAAGAGAAGGCTTTAGGAAGACCTTATATCAACCTTCCAGCACCTAAAGGGGGACTTCAGAAAAGCTGGGAGTGTAGTGATAGACAGGGAGTCATGTTAAATTAAAAGAGGGTCAATTTAAGTCAGATATTTAGAAGAAATTCTTCACTATGAATGTGGTGAGGCACTAGAACAGGTTGCCTAGCAAAGTTGTGGATGCTCCACTCCTATGAGTGTTAATGGCCAGGTTGGATGGGGCTTTTCCACCTCATTTAGTGGAAGGTGTCCTTGCCCATAGCAGGCGTTTTGGAACTAGATGATCCTTAAAGGTCTCTAATCCAAAATATTATATTATTTTATGGATACTGGGGAGAAACTAATTACAACATGTTAGCATAAAAAGAAAGTCATTAATCATCTAAAATATCTTATTAATTAATTAATTTAATTATTTATTAGTGCAGCAGCTCTCTTGTAACTCACTGGGGATTATCTCAAATTGATGTTAAAGTAGCTTTGAACACAACTTGGCTCACAAGGAGTAACAGTCCTAACTATTAATTTAAGACTATGAACATAGTTGAAACTTATGTAGCTACTTTTTTTTTTTTTTCCCCTGTTATTCTCACCTCTGTTAAAAACAGATTTATTTAGTATTGTGCCGTTTTTCCAGAATTTAGTACCCTTCTGAGACTATTGGTTTTGTAATCATGTAAAAAATATTCAGAAGCATTAAAGAAAGGTATTGTCAACAGAGAAGAAGCTGATCATATTTAAACCATGCACTACTTCATTAGTTTTAGACTTTTGCTTGGCTACTAATGGATGGCTTCAGTTAGATATACTCAGTCACTCAAAGGTATACGTATGTGTAACAGAAAGGGAGAACCAAAAAATTTATTTTAGTAAAAGCAAAGAAACTGTAAGTTACCAGATCAGGATATCTGAAGAACAGCATTTTGTATGGTTGGAAACAGAAAACATTCTGTGTTCTTTGAAACACAGCAAGTGTACGTAGCTGTATTATGCTTTACCAATATATGAAGTTTTACAAAAGCAGTATAACAAGGAGAGAACTTCAGTTTGATAACACAGCTATCATACGGATCTGTATTTTCAGGCACTTTGTTTTTCTAAGGATTTCCTTACTCACACAGAACAAGATGATTTATTTATTTATAAGATATATTTATTTATAAGGTTAGGTGTTAGTAAAAATGATTGAAATGAACCTAGCAAGTTTGCAGGAATAAAGGGAAAAGCATTTGAAAGAAACAAGGGAAAGGATTTGTCAGAATAGGAACAAGCAAAGGGGAAAGATCAACAGAAGACCTAATCATGAAGGTAGAGTAAAAACAGATTTTGAAGATTTGAGAATAAGAGTGAAAAGCAAAAGAGTGTAAAAGCAAACTAAGAGAAAACTGAAATGTAGAGGTATGGGAGTTCCTAGTGGTAAGACAGGGAAAAAGAAAACGGATATAAAGAGAAGCAGTGAGAATAAAAGGAGGTAATGAATGGCAAATAAGTAACTGGAACAAGGACTTAAGAGAAGGTAGAAGGTTGCAGGAAGGAGATTTAAAGTGTGCAAAAGAACCTGATTAGTTGAGCATGTTTATCTAGCTAATTAAAGAATTCTTGATAGAGTTTCCAGTGCTTGCTCAAGTCACCTACTTTTTTTTTTTTTTTTTTTCCATCATCTGTCTATGCCCTTTCTTAATTACCTAGGTATTACTGGTTAATAAAGCTGATTTACAGAGTTTATATCTCAACTGTGTCATATTTGGACGTCCTTTCTTAAAGAGGTTCTAATTCAGAAGTGGAATCTAATCTATTGTTCTGTTATGTGACTGAACAGTGAGATACATTCTTAAAACTCCCAAGAATTTTCCAAAGCTATTTCAGAACATATTTATTTGGCTAACTTTTACATGTGAGGAAGATATTTATATGGATTTGGCTTAAACTATTAGGCTTAAACTACTGCAATGTAGACACATGAAATAAGATTCATTTTGCCACAGTCCACCACATCAATTTAGGTGTTCAAATGTCTGGGACTGGAATTTTTATCTTCTGCAATGTACACAGTAAATACTGTCTGTGGAGTCTGGAAAACTGTACAGCTGATAAAGTATACTGATTTAAACTAGGGTTAGTGTAGTGGTTTTCCAAACTCAATTAACTGTACTGATCAAAACCCACATTTTAACAGGCTTATTTATATAGGAATGTTCCTTCCTATATTTTAAAGGTACTCAAGTGGAGGTGTCTAATGTGGAACTGAAATCACTCATAGAGACTTAGAATCATAAAGTCATAGAATAGTTTGGGTTGGAAGGGATTCTTAAGGATCATCTAGTTCCAACTCCCCTGCCATGGGCAGGGACACCTTCCACTAGACCAGGTTGCTCAAAGCCCCATCCAACCTGGCCTTGAATGCTTCCAGGGATGGGGCAAAACTCAGCAAAATTTCTTAACCAATTCATATGAGGCATCTCAAGGAACCCCACTTAGTTTCCAGCTCCCACTTGGAAAAGGCTTGCCTCTCTCACAAGCCCTGTGTTATACTTTCCAGTCTTGTGCAAGTGCCCATGGTTAATTTAGGAAGGCCATCTTCAGTATTACTACACACCTCTGTTTAGGTAACAGAACCATCAGGTACCTATGGCCTAAATGTCTTCATCTGAATTAAACGCCCGGGCCTCCTTTATAATTAATGAAGGGAAATGGGCACTGCTGAGGAGGAATACATCTGACCTATTTTTAGGTTGAAGTGAATTTTATTTTAAATGAGCCTAATTCTTCTCACTCAATATAATGCAAGCCTAGGGGAACTAGCCTGAATATAGGGATGTACATTAGAGATGTCTAAATTTACTTGAATATGTTCTGTCCCGTAAGGCTGTAAGTCATCTTGCAATATAAATCCTACATAAATTCTAAGTCATTCTTGTTCAACTTTTTGTTTGTTTGTCATTTTATTTACTTAGCATTACTGGAATATACTTCACGTTACAAATTAAAAACAAAAGAAAGCTACTTAAAACATGACAAGTGGTAGAACTTAAAGGTTAGATGCAGTACTTAGGCACATGGTTTAGTGGGTGATAGTGAGGGCAGGGTGATAGCTGGACCAGATGATCTTGGAAATCTTTTCCAACCTTAACGATTCTATGACTCTATGAACTGAAGTACTGAACTCCATTTCTTTCTTCCTAAGTGGTGTGTAATGCTACCAAAATTCAAAAGTTCTTCTTGCAGTACTGTTTTGCTCACAATTTAGCTTCTGTCTGGGATCTTCGATGGAAGATGCGTATTCAAGCTTGCTCAGAAATAGGACTCATCTACAAGGTAAAATGGAAGAACTTCCTTCATCTCTACTGGTAAAGCTTTTCTACTTTTATGTCTTAATAAAAATTTAGTGATACTATAAATCATTTAATAACTCTACTTATTTAAAGTATAGAAAGAAATTTTCAATAAAAATAATAATATTGGAAATATGCTGTTTAGCATTGCAAATAATATTAAAATAAATACTGAATTATATTTCACTATTATATACATTTTCATATAAGAACATAGGTCTTATGTAAGAACACAGATTTTTAGCTAAATAAAACTTAGTATTATTTTTCTAAAATATTTAACAATAATTTTTTTATTTTCTTAGTAATTTAATTTTAATTAGTAATTTAATCTTAAATATTTTTTCTTAGTATTTTAATCTCCAGAATACTGAGATTATAAAATATGAATGCAAACATGCAACATATGACAGTCTCCTCCCATTACTTTTTTTACTTTTTTTTTTTTTTAGTTAGTTAGTTGGTTTCTTAGGTCTCCTATTTATAGGACTGGGTAGAGAATGTTTTCTTAGTTACTGATCAACTCAAAGTTCACTAATGTTTGGGCTAAGTCCAGTTGAATGACATTCAACAAGGGTAAGTATTGTGTCATAACAAACCAATGCAGCAGCATAGGCTTGGGGAAGAGTGGCTCAAAAGTTGCCTGTCAGGAAAGAATATAAGGCAATTGGTCAACAGCTGGATGAATGTGAACCAGTGGTGTGTCTAGGTGGCCAAGAAGGCCAATGGCATCCTTGCCAATGTCCTGTATCAGAAATAGTGTGGCCAGCAAGACACACACTCTGTGTATATATATATATATTTACTTCTCCACTTTTAAAACACTAGAATATTAAATGTAAAAGTATCAGTATCTCTAATCTATCTGTCAAACAGGATACTTCTAACCACAGTAAAATCCTGCTTAGTATTGGGTCAATTTTGTTCTATCAAGACGAGGTTCAATTTGTTTTACTAGTCTGCAGTCTAACATTGTTTGAGGTCGCAGGAGGAAAACAAGCAAAAACAACAGCAAAAAAAAAAAAAAAAGCAACAACAACAAAGGGTAAAAGCACCTTTGTATGGATAAACTGTAGATTTCATGATTCTTTTTGGCTCAGCTAAAACAGAATAATGACAATAAAGGGAGGTGATTTAATAAATTTAGTCGTGTTTTAAGTTTCTGTGGAGAAAAATAAATTTTTCAAACTAGCCTCATAATCAGTGATTCTGATTTTCATAGTTCTGAAGGAATGAGAATAAATTCATGTAAAAACAAGTCACAAGTGTTTAGGAATAAATATTTGAATGAGAATTGTCAGTAAAGGTGATCTAGATCTGACAATAAAGCTCAATTAAGAGCAGAATTTAGAAGGTTTGCAGGGCATACATCTAGCTGGAGCTGCAAAATACACCCTCAGTTTTCTTGATAATCATGTTTATCTTCTAAGAGGGGATGACCACAGCAAATGGAAGTGAACAGTCCACATTTACCCTCACTAACTGAGTTTGTACCTTAACAGCAATAGCATTCAGTGCTGATGTTCTGAATCTATGCAAAATTGTGTTTTGAGAATAAGAACTTATTTAAAACATAAGAATTTAGCATGTAATGCAAAATGTATTTACATGTAGTAACATTGCTTTGCTTGATTGCACACTCATGTCCCTTGTTTGTTGATCCTATTGAGGGTGCTGTAATACTGTATTTTGTGCTTCATATCTCAAGACTCCAAGGAATGTGATGAGAAATAAGGTTTGGTACTAAATGGTGTATTTAAAAATATTTAATCTGCTTCTACTTGCAGGTGTTGTTTTATATAAAACATTTCAATTAGCCACGAATGATTTTCTTATTGCTTTTGTCTTCTAGTTAACAATACTAAACATACTGTTAAAGCTAAGGAGTTTAAAAATTAGCCTTCAAAAGGCTAAGTTTATAAAGATCTGAGATGATGTACTGGTGAATTCTAAAGACTAATTTCTGTTGCTGTACTAATAATATAATATGCACCTGATGCTACCCTGCAGTTTGTGGAGACTTGCAGAGAAGAAGGCATTACTTTCCTAAGTCAGAAAATGATCATACAATGCCATGGTTTTAGCTGTGATAGAGTTAATTTTCTTTCTAGTAGCTGGTATGATGCTGTGATTTGGATTTAGGAAGAAAAATATGTTAATAACACACAAATGTTTTAGTTATTACAGAGCAGTGCTTACACTGGGTCAAGGACTTAACAGCTTCTCATATTGCCCTACCAGTGAGGAGGCTGGGGATGCACAAGAAGCTGTGACAGACCCAGGACAGCTGACCCAAACTGATTAAAGAAATATTCCATGCCACGTGACGTCATGCTGAACAATGAAACTGGGGGAGGTTGGTGGGAGGGTGGGGTTGGGAAGGGAAAATCCCTGACTGGGGACTGTCTAGACATCACCATGAGCCAAATGATGTATTGTGCATCACTTGTTATATGTATTCTTCCCTCCACACAAAAACACACACCTTCTTTCCTATTAAACTGTCCTTATCGCAACCTACAAGATTTTATTTTTTTTTTTTTGATGTTTTGCAATTCTCTCCTCCTCCCCATCCCACTGAGGGGGAGTGAACATATGGCTGTGTGGTGCTTATATAGACGGACTTGAGAAGTGAGCCCATATGAACCTAATGAGGTTCAACAAATCTAAGTGCAAGGTGCTGTGCCTGGGTTGGGGCAATCCCACCCATGAGGACAGACTGAGAGAAGAATTCCTCAAGAACAGCCCTGCAGAGAAGGACTTGGGAGTTCTGTTGGATGAAAAGCTCAACATGAGCCAGCAGCCAGTGCTGCATCAGCAGAGAATTGACCAGCAAGTCGAGGGAGGGGATTGTCTCCCTCTGTTCTCACTTGGAGTACTACATCTGTGTCTGGGGCCCTCACCACAAGAAGGTTGTGGACCTGTTAGAATGGGTTCAGAGGAGGGTTGCTAAGATGGTCAAGGGGCTGGAGCACCTCTCCTATGAAGACAGGCTGAGATAGCCTGGGCTATTCAGCTTGGAGAAGAAAAGGATCCAGGGTGACCTTATTGCAGGTTATTAGTAATTAATGGGGCTTATAAAAAAATCACTGAAAGGGTTTTGAAGTATTGGAACAGTCTGCTCAGGACAGTTACTGAGTCACCATCCCTGGAGGTCTTCAGAAAACATGCAGATGTAGAGCTTAGTGATATGGTTTAATGGCTGATTTGGCAGTGCTAGCTTAAAGACTGAGCTAGATGATCTTTGAGGTCTCTTCCAACCTAAATGAGTATATAATTCTATGAAAATAGATTAAAAGAATAAAGTTGAAAAGAGTTTCTGAAGATCATCTAGGACTGGCTGATGAGTCTTGTTTCATTCTTTTAAGGAAATATCCATCTATTTTCTTAATCATGTGGTCTATTTCAGGATGTGACATCATCTGTATTGGTTTGCATTTGATTGTTATCTGTAAACTCTCAACTTGTTTGTTGTCTATGGCAAACTAAAGCTGCATGCATTTGAGCTAGTCATTGGCTTTAGAGTAGAACACCTGGCTGAACAGCTGGGCCCAGAGGGTGGTGGTGAACAGAGTGAAATCCAGCTGGCGACTGGTCATAAGTTATATTCCCAGGGGTCGTTGTTGGGGGACTACCCCCTTTAATATCTTTATTGATGATTTGGATGAGGGATTGAATGCACCCTTAGTAAGTTTTCAGATGACACCAAGTTGGGAGGAAGTATTGATCTGCCAGAGGGTAGCAAGGCCCTGCAGAGGGACCTGGACAGGTTGGATTGATGGGCAGAGGCCAATGGGATAAGGTTCAACATGGCTAAGTGCCGGCTCCTGCACTTTGGTCAAAACAGCCCCATTCTAAGCTACAGGCCTGGGACAGAGTGGCTGGACAGCTGTGCAGAGGAAAAAGATCTGGGGGTGCTGATTGATGCTTGCCTGAACATGAGCTGGCAGTGTGCCCAGGTAGTGAAGAAGGCCAACAGCATCCTGGCTTGTATCAGGAATAGTGTAGCCAGCAGGACCAAGGTGGTGATTGTCCTCTTGTACTCTGCTCTGGTGAGGCAGCGCCTCAAGTAGTGTTCAGTTTTTGGCCCCTCACCACAAGGACATTGAAGTCCTGGATCATGTCCAGAGAAGGGCTATGAAGCTAGTGAAAGGCCTGGCACGTAGGTCCTATGAGGAGCGGCTGAGGGAACTGGGGTTGTTTAATCTGGAGAAGGGGAGGCTCAGGGGAGACTTTCTTGCTCTCTACAGCTACCTGAAAGAAAGTTGTGGGGAGCTTCTTCTCTCAGATAATTAGTGATAATACTAGAGGGAATGACCTCAAGTTGATCTAGGGAAGGTTTAGGTTGGAAATTAGGAGACATTTCTTCCCATAAAGAGGGGTTAGACATTGGAATTGGTTGCCCAGGGAGGTGGTGGAGTCACGATCCCTGGGGGTGTTCAAGGAAATATTGGACATGGTGCTTAGGGACATGGTTTAGTGGGTGACATTGGTAGTAGGGTGATGGTTGGACCAGGTGATCTTGGGCAACTTTTTCAACACTAATGATTCTATGATTCTACCTCTCCACATACATGACTGGTCCCTCCTAAATAACCTCTATCTATACACCACAGCCAGGTGAACTTTCCCGTATCCGTGTTATCCCATTGATACCAAAGCAGTGAAATTGCCCATGTATTTCTGATTTTTTTCCCTGTTTCCTATACCATACATGCTAATGTACAAACACACAAAACAAACATCCAGTTCGACTGTTTTTGCAGGGAAAATAAGTGAGTTACCTCACTCAGATTGTTCTGTGGATGGTACCATGCTGCGTCATCTGTTGTTAATGTCTCCCTTGATTATTGTTTTTTCTCTTGACCTGTTACCAGACCACTGCACTTACTCTGTTGGTGTATATTTGAAGGTGGAGAAGAAGACTACCTTTTGTGGTTAGAAGTCACAGGTTTTCAGCTTTTTCTGACTTGGGTGCCTCTTTATCTACTGCTCTTTCAGGTGTTGCTTGTAGTAATTCCTCACTCCATGTAGGTTCTGCTCCATCTCCCTGATTCCTTGTTATCAGCTTACCTTCTGTCACAGTTTTTTTCACCTGGAAGTTCTGTTCCAACATCTCACATTGATAAGGCTTCCATCACTCTCAATCTCTTCCACACTTTGACATGCACTAGACACTCCCTGCAGCCTGAGATTTCCATTGTTGCATCCTTCCTCTATTAGCCAGCCAAGGTTTCCAATATACCAGGGGCTATTACTCAAATTATTGCCAGGGAAAACATGTTGTGGTATGTGACTGCTATCATTGCACAGATTAGCAATCCAGCATGTCTCAGGCAGTGTTTCTAGGCTATCCTCCAAACAAACTGCCCAAACACCTATTCCTGTTCCCAGGCTTCCTCAGCATTGTGACCAACACTTAGGCATACCACAGTAGTGGGTTTACGTGGCAAGGTTTGGTAGCAGGGGGCCATAGGGGTGGTTTCTGTGAGAAAGATCTAGAAGCTGCCCCATGTTTGGGAAGGGCCCCATTGTTTTCCAAATCTGAGCCAATAAGCGATGTTGTTTTGCGCCTCTGTGAGAGCATATTTAAGACAGGGGAAAAAACGCTGCGCCACACAGAGAGTCAAGGGAGTGAGAAACAGCCTTGCAGGTGCCAAGGTCAGTGTAGAAGGAGGGGGAGAGGTGCTCCAGGCGCCGGAGCAGAAGTCCCCTGCGGCCTGTGGTGAGGACCATGGTGAAGCAGGATGTCCCCCTGCAGCCCATGGAGTACCACGGTGGAGCAGGGTTTCACGCTGCAGCCCGTGGAGGAGACCACGGTGGAGCAGCGCCGACGGAGGCTGCCGCCTGTGGAAGACCCCTGCCGGAGCAGATTCCGGGCCGGACCTGTAGCCCGTGGAGAGGAGACCACGCAGGAGCAGGTGACCTGGCAGGAGCTGCTGCCCGTAGGGGAGCCAGGTTGGAGCAGTTTTCTCCTGAGGGATGGACCCCGTGGTACGGACCCATATCTGGAGCAGTTCTGGAAGAGCTGCTGCCTGTGGGAAGCCCACGCCGGATCAGTTCATCAAGGACTGCATCCCGTGGGTGGGACCCCACAGCACAGGGGACGAGAGTGACCGAGAAGGAGCGGCAGAGAAGAAGTGCTGTAGACTGACCATAACCCCCATTCCCCCGTTCCCCTGCACCGCTCGGGGGGAGGAGGTGGAAAAGGGTGGATGGGGGGAGAGGTGCTTTTGGTTTCTTTCCTTTGTTTCTCACTTCTCTAGCTTGTTAGTAATGAGCAATAAATCTTACTATCTGTCTTCTTATGCTGAGTCTGGTTTGCCCGTTACACTAATTATTGCGTGATTTTCTCATCCTTATCTCAATCCTTGAGCCCCTTTCACATATTTTCTCCCCATTCCTCTTTGAGGAGGGGGAGTGAGAGAGCGGCTGTGGTGGAGCTCGGCTGCCCACTCGAGCGGAACCACGACAATGGTTCAAACTCCACAGTTGAATAAGAAGTTGAACTGGATTTATGATGCACCCTAATCAGGAATTAATGTGCCCTGTCATCACGTACCTTTAGCACATACCTATACAAATAGCAGATCACATAAAGTATTTTCTTTT
Organism: Anas acuta; assembly: GCF_963932015.1. Taxonomy (NCBI): domain Eukaryota; kingdom Metazoa; phylum Chordata; class Aves; order Anseriformes; family Anatidae; genus Anas; species Anas acuta. The sequence continues at coordinate 48,966,268 of NC_088979.1, read as the reverse complement.
TCTGTTGTGTTTGATTTTAGTTAAAACTATTAGCCATTTTTAGCAAGCTTAAAATACACAACTTTGAACATTCACTAGCCTAGAAAACTGTTTGTTTGTTTTTTGTTTTGTTTTGTTTTCAATGCAGTTTGAAGAGACTGTGTAAAATCAGCATTGTGGAACAGATAAGAGCATTAAAATTCAAAGGCAAATGTAGAATTGGTATTGTTCATGACCCTTTCATGTTCGTTTTCTGTAAAAATGTACATGGTCATGTTGTGTAAGCATAACATCTTATAAAACATAATTTGTTTGCTTCAGTGTTTGAATATTTTTATAGGGAAAAAAAAAAAAAAAAAAGTTATTTTCTATCTATATCCACTGACATTGTGCAAGACAGCCACTTAGCAAAAGCAATAGAAGGTGACTTAAATGATCAAGCAATACCAGATTTATATATTTTTTCTGAAACTTCATAAAAAAAAATATATATAAATGTTTATGAATATCACAGAATCATTAACATTGGAAGATTCTGGAGATCATCTAGTTCAAACCCACAGCACAAAGCAGGGTTAACTTGACATGGTTTCTCAGGGTTGTGTCTGAAGATTCCCTGAAGGCTGAAAATTCACAGACTTTCTGAGCAATTTCATCCAGTATCTGGTGACCTTAACAGTAAGTATATACATATATGAAATGAAATTTTCTGTATTTCAATTTCTGCCTGGCACAGTATGCAATTTAGAAGGGTCCCTCTCCAACTTTATTTCTCCCTCCATCAGGTACTTATACACATTTGTATCAGCTACTCTCAGTCTTGCATGATCTGCAGATTTGCTCAAGGTGCAATCTGACCTATCATTTTGGTCATTACCAAAGACCCTACTTTTGACACTTCAAGTGACCCCAGTCACAGCATTAGTGAATGACCTCCAGCTGGACTTGTTGCTGCTGACAACAGCTCTTTGATTCCAGAAGTTCAGCACATCTTCAGTTTGCCTGTCTACTTAGTGAGTATTTCATCAGTTTGTCAATGAGGGTGTTATGGGAGACAGGATACTTGAAATGTGAAAGGACATGTCAGTGCTGTGTGTGTTGCAATACTTGTTATTTTGTCCTTTCTTGTTAAGAAACAAATAATTTTAACAGGCTTTCTAAAACTAAATATAATATTATAAACTACATAAAAGTAAATTATGTTTTTAGGTAAATACTCAGCAAAGTACAGAATTATTTTAATATATAAGCTATACAGTTTTCAGAATCTGAAACTCACACTTTAAAAAATAGCATACCTTGATTTGTGTCTTATTTTTAGCTCAACATACTCTGGAGAAAGGCATTTAACAAAGCAAAATATTCAAAAAAGATAATTCAGTAAAAACAAAAACATAATTAACATTAATGGGTCACAATTTATAGTAAAGAACAGTACTTTCCAATCATTTTTACTAAAAAATAACAACTAAGCAGTTGTAATCACATCTGATTTTCAAGAGTACTTACATTGTAACTAGCTGTAACAATTAAGTTATTGATTGATTCCATGTAACTAGCGTCCTTTATTTCATTTTTTTTTTTCATCTTAAAATTGTGTGAGCAGCAGTGTTTTAAATCTTGCCTGCAAGGGATCTAGGTTTTGAATAAAGTTCAGAATACATAACTATGATCACAAGCAATTGGAATACTTTTACTTGCTTTCATCTTTAAATATTCACAATAAGAGTTAAAACCCATGCAAAGAGAAGAAAGAGAAGAAGAAACATGTTAAATTTATTAGACTGTCTTGCTCAATTTCTTTCTCTTTTTTTAGCATGCTGGCAGGAACTCTAGTTACAATCTTATGCCTTGTCATATTTTATTAGCCAGAGGTGGTTTCTTGTTCTGTCTTCTTTAAAGCTGTCATCAGCTGCTATAAAATTTATTTTTCAGAACTTCATTAATTTTTGTTTGGTTTGTTGTTGTTCTAAGTTAAAGAATGAAGAATGTTTGAACCTCTCTCAACCTACTAACCACACCCCTTCTGATAAATCCCAGAATATCATTGGCCTTCTTTGCCACAAGGGCACAGTGCTGGCTCATGGTCATCCCACTGTCCACCAGGACCCCCAGGTCACTTTCCTCTATGCTGCTCTCCAGCAGGGCAGTCCCCAACTTATACTGGTGTCTGGGGTTGTTTTTGCCCAGATGTAGGACTCTACACTTGCCCTCATTATATTTCATTAAATTTCTCCCTGCCTAATTCTCCAACCTGTAGAGGTCTTGCTGGATGGCAGCACAGCCTTCCAGTTTGTCAGCCACTCCTTCCAATGTTTGTCATCAGCAAACTTGCTGACAGCACACTCCATTCCCTCATCCGAGTCACCGATGAATATATTGAACAATACTGGTCATAGTACAGATCCCTGAGGAACTTCACTAGATACAGGACACCAACAAGAAGCCCTCTGGTTTCTTTCCTGCAGCCAGTTCACAGTCCACCTCACTGCCTGATCGTCTAGACCACATTTCCTCTGTTTAACTGAGAGAATGATGTGGGAGATAGTGTCAACGGCTTTACTGATAGACCATGTCCACTGTCTTTCCATCATCTCTTCACCTGGTTATATCCTTATAAAAGGCTATCAAGTTGGTCAAGCATGACTTCCCCTTGGTGAAGCCATGTTGACTGCCCTTAATGACTCTCTTATCCTTGATATGCCTAGAGACAATGCCAAGGATAAGTTGTTCCGTCACCTTTCCAGGGATGGAGTTGAGTCTGACCTGTCTATAGTTACCCAGGTCCTTCTCCTTGCCCTTTTTGAAGACTGGAGTAACATTTACATTCCTCCAGTCCTCAGGCACCTCTCCTGTTCCCCATGACTTACTAAAGATGATGGAGAGTGGCATAGCATTGACTTTCTCCAGTTTCCTAAGCACCTGCAGGTGCATCCCATCAGGACCCATAGATTTGTGGATGTCCAGCTTGCTTAATCAGTCCTTAACCCAGCCCTCATCATCCAAGGCAAACTCCTCCTTTATTTAGACTTCCTCTGGGGCCTCAGGGGTACGGGGCTCCTCAGGACAGCCTCTGGCATTATAGACTGAGACAAATAAAGCATTCAGTAACTCCACCTTCTCTTTGTCTTCTGTCACCAGGGCACCCACCTCATTCCCCAGTGGGCCTACTTTGCCTTTACAGTCAGTTTTATTCACAAATTTGAAGAAGCCCTTTATGTTGTCCTTGACCCCTCTTTCAAGGTTTAATTCTAAGGAGGCCTTATCTTTCCTAGTTGCCTCCCTACATCCTCTGACAACAGCCTTATATTCCTCCCAAGTGGCCAGCCCCTCCTTCCATGATCTGTAGACTCTCCTTTTCCACTTGAGTTTGCCCAGCAGTTCCCTGTTTAACCATGCGGGTCTACTGGATCTCTTTCATGACTTCCTACCTGTTGGGATGCCCTGTTCTTGAGCTTGGAACAAGCAGTCCTTGAATGCTAACCAGATATCTTGGGCTCCTTTTCCTTCAAGTACCTTGTCCCATGGGATTTCCCTTAGAAAATGCTTGAATGTTTGAAAAGGCCAAAGTCAGACTTCCTGAAGTCCAGAAATGTGATTCTGCTCATTACTCTGTTCCTGCCACGTAAGATCCTAAACTCCACCATCTCATGGTCACTGCAACCAAGGCTTCCCTCAACTTTCACCACTTCAAACAGCCCTTCCTTGTTAGTGAGGACAAGATCCAGCAGTGCTCCTCTCCTAGTTGGAACATCCACCATTTGCATCAGGAAGTTATCATCAAAACACTGAAGGAACCTCCTGGACTACAGATGTCTGGCTGAGTTGGCCTTCCAACAAATGTCAGGGTAGTTGAAATCCCCCACAATAACCCGGGCCTGCGATCACGAGGCTGCTATCAGCTGTCTGTAGAAGGCCTCCTCAACTTCCTCATCCTGATCTGGTGGCCTGTAATAGACACCCATAACAGTATCCTCCATGCCAGTCTGTCTCTTAATTCTCACCCACAGACTCTCAGCTTGCTCCTCATCTGCCCTGGACAGTACTCAATACATTTTAGTTGCTTTTTCAAGTAAAGAGCAACTCCACCACCTCGCCTTGCTGGCCTGTCTTTCCTGAGAAGGACATACCCATCCATGACCACATACCAGTCATGTGAGCTGTCCCACCATGTCTCTGTAATTGCCACTAGATCATAATCTCCTGACTGAACACAGATTTCTAACTCCTCCTTTCCTTTTCCCATGCTATAAGCAAAAAATGTACAAGCACTTTAGGGAGTGAGCTGAGCACGCCGATTTCACCCTAAGGGGGTGGGAGGCCTCCCAGTCTTCATCAGTGCTAGAATGCTGCATCACTGGTGCCAGTCCAGCTACAAACCACCCCCATTCAGATCTAGTTTAAAGCTTTCCAAATGAACCCTACTAATTCCTGTCCCAGAACCCTTTTGCCCCTGTGAGATAAACCTTTCCCATATATTACTGGCAGGCCTGATGTCTTATAAAACCACGCATTATCAAAGAACCCAAAGCCCAGTCACATAGCCAAGCATTTATGGACTGGATCCTTCTAATCCATCCCATGTCATCACCCCAGAATGGAAGGTGAGAAGAGAAAATGACTTGTGCCACAGACTCTTTCACCAACCATCCCAAAGCCTTGAAATTGTTCTTCATTCCCCTCAGACTATAAAATGCAGCTTCCTCCTCACCTATCTGAAAGATCAGTAGTGGGATTGCTACTCTGATCAGTCTGTCAGGCACACCAGGTTGGGGAGTGTCCTGGTGATATCCCTGATCTAGGCTCCAGGTAGACTACAGACTTTCCTTTGATGAGGGTCAACTCTGCTTATCAGGCTCTTTGTTCCTCTCAGAAGGAAATTACCTACTACAACTGCCCTTCTTTCTTTCTTATCGGAGGCAGTCTTGAGGTGTGGTGTCGACTACCTCTTCTGATGTGACCTCATAGGTCATATAGGCCTGCCTATGAGGTCATGCCACACATCCTCACCTACCTCTCCTTCAAGATCCAGGGCCTCAAACCTATTATGGAGGGGCACCTGGGGAAGCCCCTCCATTGGTTGGCCATGACACTGAACTGGGGATCACTTCCAACCCTCCTCGTCTTTTTGGTTCCCTCCCTCTGCCTGACAGTGACAGGGCAAGGGCTTCATCACCCTTTGGAGGCATCCCCTCAACGCCCTTCTCTCTGTACACCAGGGAGTAACTCCACCAGGCAATCTCCTGCTCACACACCCTGATCCTCCTTAGTCTCTTCACCTTCTCCTCAAGCTCAAACACCATGGTGAGCAAACCTTCCACCTGAGAACAGGCCATCTCCCCACTGCCTTCCTCCCCTGACAGCAGCAGGCTCAGGCACTCTTTGCAGCCAGAGGTCTGAACAGCCACATCTCTGTGCAGGCCCTCCATCTGGGTCGCCATAGTCTTTTTGAGAGTGAGCTCTCTGCCGAGTGGATACCATGGTAGGTGTGCGATCTCTCAGAGTGCCAATAGCTGGTGCAGAGGTCTTTGGCCTTGCCACACAGGCTGCACACCAGTGCACATGTGCTGCTGGCCCCTCCCTGCTTGCAGTAGGCAGCAATGAGTTTTTCTAGGCAGACTGCGTGCGCACAGTCGCCATTGCCCTGTCAAACCCACTCCCTGTCATCCCCACTCACCAGAGCTGGTGGGTGCAGCCTGGTTACACTACTGTTATGGACCACCCCTGGCAAAGCAGAGACCTGAGATCCCCCTGTAACTCATGGTCAAGCTCTGCGTCAGCTCTGTGCCAGCTCTGAAGCAGACGACCTCGACGACTTGAATGAGTCTAATTGAAAAATGATGTTCACATCCCCAAGTAGGGATTCTACCAACATTAATACTAAAATAAAGTTAGCTGGTTTCCTTAATCCTAGACCCTACTGATAGATTATATCTGTGGAATAAATAAGTAACACAGTAGTTTCAGAAATCACTGTTAAATAAGTCCGTATAAAATATTTAGCAAACCTTAAAATCAAAGTGCCAGACTGAGTGCACTACTGATAGTAAAAGAGAAAACATTTTATTCTTTCTCCTCTTCTATTGTGAAGTCCTGATCAGTGAAAAAAAAAAAAGCAGGCAAGCAATTAGTGAAAAACCTTTCTTATAAATATGAAATGATTGTCCTTTGAGACTGTATGTTGAAGAAATCAAGAAAAAATTATTCAGTCAATTAACATTTCCTTAAAAGTGAAATAGCTTAGTATTCCTTTTAGTTACAACTTTTAGAAAATGGCATTATTGATTCTCAAGAATGTCCACTTTAAATTAAGTACCTGTTTTTTTGCAAGAAATAGTGCTTTAGAGAATTACTGAAATAAGCTAGTCATATTTTAAAACATGTTGCTGCATAAAGTCGTGCAGTCATTGTTAGCAAAAGATGCATTTATGCCAATAGCACGTGAAACTTTCATACAGCAGCTTGCTGAATTACATGTGGAATATTAAGATCATTCTTAGTTCATGCTTCAGAAGCCCAATTCTCATATGGACAGAATGGAATGTCTTTCAGTAAATGTCTGCTGAAAAATGCATACTGAATTTTATGGTAGTTTGTGAGTATCTTATAAGAAACATAATTTTGAAATTTTTTGATTGATAAAGATATTAAACAGTACCAGCTGCAGGACAGACCCTTGAGTTAAACAGTTCATCACCGGCCTCCGCTTGGACCTGGAGTCATTGACCACTACACTCTGGGTGTGACCTTCAAGTCAAGAAGAACTTAAGAAGAACTCTGAATGTTTGAATTATAGCAAAAATATGAGTTTGAAATATTCAGGTTTTAGGAATTTTTAAATTATTCTGGTAATTGCTAGGTATGCTGGACTTCATTTCTGTATTGTATTCTTTAAATATTTTGTTTTAATTCTATAGTAAATTAATGTATCAACCTAATATACCTTTTATTTTTATTTTCATTTTATTTCCTTTTTCTTTAATGAGGATATGTTTATATTTCTTTTATTGTGTGGTTAAATGTAGCAGTGAATGGAGTAGGCTGTCTTTCAAAGCAATGGTCAGCTAATAGGTTTCTCTTTGTGCTTTCTGAATAACATATATTTCTTCAGTGAGGAAGGCAAATGTTATTAAAATTCTTCTATATTGTCTCAATGAGCAACTGTTGACTTTATTAAAAAAAACAGTGATTGCATACCACCATAGTTAGCTGTGTAACTGAAGAGAGAAACATTTATTTTTGGAGTATTGAATCCAAATGTTTAAATGCATTAAATCCAAATGGAGGTGGGGTGCTTCTCAGTTTGAATGCAGTTTGAAATTATGTGCTCTTTATGTAATGATGGTACAATGTATTATGAAATATTATCTTGAGGTATGTATGTTGTCCTGGTTTCAGTTAGAACAGAATTAATTTTCTTCCTAGTAGCTGGTGGAATGCTGTGTTTTGGCTTAGGATGAGAAGAGTGCTGATAACACCCCGATGCTTTAATTGTTGCAGAGCAGTGTTTATACTAAGCCAAGGACATCTCAGCCTTTTGCTCTGTCCTGCCAACGGGCAGGCTGGGGGTGCAGTAAGAGCTGGGAGGGGACAGACCCAGGACAGGTGACCCAAACTAGCCAAAGGGGTATTCCATACCATCTGACGTCATGCTAAACAATATATAGGGGTGGCTAGCCAGGGGGAGGGGGCCGGACTGCTCGGGGTTAGGCTGGGCATCGGTCAGCGGGTGGTGAGCAATTGCATTGTGCATCACTTGTTTGTACATATTATTATTATTTCCCTATTATCACCATTGTATTATTATTGTTATTATTGTTATTATTATTTTGTTATTATTATTTTCCTGTCTTATTAAACTGTCTTTATCTCAACTCACGGGCTTCACTTTCCATTTCTCTCCCCCGTCCCAGAGAGGGAGGGGGGAGGGTGAGCGAACGGCTGCGTGGTGTTTAACTGCCGGCCGGGTTAAACCACGATATATGTCTATAGTTTTTAAGAAGGAATTACAGGATGATGGATTATTATTAGTAGTAGTATTTTGTCAAATGATCCAGAATGAACTTAATCTAATTTGTTGAAGAAAGCAATTAGAGGAAATTTAATGATAATTCATAACACAATACAAGGAAAATCCTAGCCTTTTAAGGAATAGCAAGATTCTGTGGCTGCCATTTAAACATATTCAAACTAGAGATAAGATGAAGATATATGTGTGTTGATCTGCTTGAGGGTAGGAAGGCTCTGCAGGAGAATCTGGATAGGCTGGACCGATGGGCTGAGGTCAACTGCATGAAGTTCAACAAGGTCAAGTGCCGGGTCCTGCACCTGGGGCACAATAACCCCAAGCAGAGCTACAGGCTGGGAGATGAGTGGTTGGAAAGCTGTCTGGCAGAAAAGGAACTGGGAGTGATGGTTGATAGTCGGCTGAATATGAGCCAGCAGTGTGCTCAGGTGGCCAAGAAGGCCAACAGCATCCTGGCTTCTATAAGAACCAGTATGGCCAGCAGGGCTAGGGAAGTGATTGTCTCCCTGTACTCAGCTCTGGTGAGGCTGCACCTCTGGTACTGTGTACAGTTTTGGGCCCCTCACTACAAGAAGGACATGGAGGTGCTCGAGTGAGTCCAGAGAAGGGCGACGAAGCTGGTGAGGGGCCTGGAGAACAAGTCTTATGAGGAGTGGCTGAGGAAGCTGGGATTGTTCAGCCTGAATAAAAGGAGGCTCAGGGCAGACGTTACTGCATTCTTCTGGTATCCTAAAGGAGGCTGTAGTGAGGTGGGGGTTGGTCCCATGTGCTTGGTGACAGGATGAGATAAAGGGGATTGGGCTAAAGTTGTACCAGGGGAGGAGGTTTAGGTTGGATATTAGGAAGAACTTCTTTACTGAGAGGGTTGTTAGACATTGGAATGGGCTGCCCAAGGAAGTAGTGGAGTCACCATCCCTGGAGGTCTTTAAGAGACGTTTAGATGTAGAGCTTAGTGATACGGTTTAGTGGAGGACTTATTAGTGTTAGGTCAGAGGTTGGACTCAATG